>NC_049201.1:29539474-29881871 GCF_013347855.1 Anguilla anguilla | reverse complement strand
CATTGCCATCTGGATATATTTGAAAATGTAAAACCCAATTCAGAATATTTGCTGGAGTTATGAGGACCAAAATTGTGGTAATACATATTTACAAGAACTACGTAGTTTAAGTGGATGCTTATCGCTAAGAAATAAATCTGCCCTCTGGCTTTATCATGTGAAATTTAAAACTTGGTTGCCATCTGTTACTGAAAACTTTGCAGACGTTGAGATGAGAATGGAGAACAAATGGATTGTAATACTTTTTGCAGATGTACAAAATGGAAAGCTGACATACAGTTCACTACAGAGAAATACACATGCACCTTTTAGTTGGTATTCTGGAAAGATAAACCCGAATACTGCATAGTGTAAGATTAGAGTTTATATGGATTATTCTTTATATATCAAAAGAGCAGCCCTCCTCTGCTCCTTGTCTCCTCTAAGAGCTTGCTAATGTGCTTTCTGGCTCCCTTGTAAGGATGCTAACTTAAGCTGCATTAAGTTATTTGTAACAGAAGAATACTTTGTTGCAGTATAATCTGATATGGCAGAATTCTGTTGTGCATTAACATTCTGTGTTATTACACTAGAAGGCCACAGCATTGTAGAATTCCTTTCCAGCAGGTTTCTTTGGAATTACAGTACAGATGTTTGATATAATATAAAAATTGTGATTCTGTAAAACAGGGAACACACTGGTACTTACTCACAAGTGCCATAGTTAAGGCAATGATCTAAAATGGGACAAAAGTAAAAGTGCTATAAACAGCAATCACAAAATCTGTGAGTAATCAAGAGGAGGCTGAAGTTCAATAAATCATCCAGCAGTTGGGAGTGAGGAGATGTTTTGTTCAGGGAGTCAAGATGCAGCTGCAGCTGGGTTTTCTTATTTGTTCTAGAATATTGCCAATGAGTCTGTGTTTCGTCTTGGAGTCAGGATCTGTACAGTTTACAGTGTGTGTTTGTGCATTTGAGGCCTGGACAGCTAGACAGGACACCACTCCTTTCAGCTTGTGCCAGTTAACAGCAGCAAACACATTGGAAACCAAAAAACAAGAGACACAAGGAAGTGCTAATAGTAATCGTGGATTCCTTCATTGTCAACGGCTCTGCAGTATTGCAGTGCTGCGCAGAAAACAATCTTAAACCCTTTTCACACCGATGCATGACCTGGGTAAAACCTGTGTTTGGCGTTGGTGTGAATAGGTCAACCCACGTTATCCAACCCAGGTCCGCCCCACGACCCCTGTCATGACCTGGGATTTACGCAGGTTCAACATGGCTTGGCTTTGATATGAAAGGGGGGCAACACAGTGGCTCCTCACATTCAGGTGGCTGCTCACATTCAGTTGAAATCTCTCACGCAGGCAAACCAAGCTGGAAATGGTACTGCCCCTTCCTGTCATCGGACAATGATTACACCATACACTCCAACCAGACCTCTCTATTCAGCATCCTCTCACCAGCCGGCTGTCCCATCTCTTTAAGTACCTGGCAGCCAATTCTCACAGCTGTACTCTGTCCAGGTCGCCTGATGATGGAACAACCTTACCCCAACAGTCACGAAGGCAGATTCACAGGCTGTTTTCCACAAACATCTAAAAATGAACCTTTTCAGTCTACAGTTCAGTGTGTCCTGCGATAGATTGGGGGTCTGTCCGGGGTGTATTCCTGCCTTTCTCTCAATGCACGCTGGGATAGGCTCTAGCACCCCCCACAACTCTGCCCAGGATAAGTGGGTATAGATAATGTATGGATGGCTTCAATGTTTCTAATTAATAAAAAAAAATCAACCCTTCTTTCCTTTCATCTCATAGGCAGTGGATGCACCAGGAATTCCCTGGATGTGCTAAGGGGGAGCGTCAATATATGGAGGTGCTGATAATGTTTTTAATTTTTATTGTGAAATTGTAAGATTAGAAGAAATTGCTGGGGCTGTGGTGGGGGGGGGGGGGGGGTGGTTGTTCAGGCTCTTCCAGTGCTATACAGATTCGTGACAGGGCTATAGTATAGTACAGAAGTATGACACTCACTGGGAATGGTGTCACTGAATTGAAAAATTGCATTTAATTAATAGTGTTAACAGTATAGCTTGTATTCTTGTATTAAGTAAGTACCCACTTTTTAGAGCAGATTTGACAGTTTAGAGCAAATTTATCTCTAAACTTGGAGAGCTCTTATTGCCTGTAAAATTGTGACATTCTACCAAGTTACCTTTTGCCGTGGTTAAATGTGTGAAAGGCCTGTGAGCTATTAGATGTGATTTATCAAGGTTGGTTGGCAGTTGTGACTGTATGCCTGTTGCATAATTTCTGGAGAAAGCAAGTGCTAACTTTGTTTGAGCACATTGACATGGGAGCTGCTATTAGTGATAGAAGGAAAATTCTTAGGTGTTTTACAAGCTTGTAACTCAAAGGCTGCAGGTTTGATTCCCAGCAGTCATGATGCTGGTGTACCCATGAGAAAGGTGCCAACCCTGAATCGCTTCTGTAAACTATCCAGTTGTAGATGAAAAACGTAATCTGTGCAAATTGCTCTGGATATGTCTGTACTGTACTAATTGGTCAAATATAGTGTATTGATTCCCAAGTCACATTGTATTTCATGGCCTCCGGTTAATTTCAGCATACAGTGGGAAATGTAGTCGGTATCTTGCAAGGCCCCGTTGGTCTTGAAAGCAGTAATGCATTGACGTTGTTTGAAATATATATACTGCGCATAAATGGAAAATGTTATATTTTTCCTTAAAACATCACTTAAAGAGATAGTTTCACTCAGGGGCCAACTAGCTGAACTGTGCAGTCAGGGTGTCAGAGGAATATACTTCATCCACAGCTAGCTCAGACAGTCTGTGGGTGCCCAGTAACCAGAGGTACACGTAATTGCATTGCATCACAAAGCGTGTTACTGCACTGGACTAGTGCTAAAGACTATCTTCAGGATGTCCCTCCCCTGAAAGCCCCAGGGTAATCATTTCCTGTCCAGGATAATTCTGATGCCCTTTTTTGAATCCTGCGACTCTGTTGACTCCCCTGTTCAACGACACTTATTCATGATTCTGTTTAGTGCAGCTGCAGCTTTCTTGTGGGTTTTGCTCACTGTCTTCTAATCCTTCCTGTGTGAGTCACCTCTGCCTACATATGGTAGCAGGGAAAGACAGAGTTAATGTCAGGCTGCTTCCTCTCTCACTCGTGAAGAACAGTGAACAGGGTACTGCGAGAAGTGGAAAAATCCACTCAATGCTCTGTCCTGCATTGCCTCTTACCTCCTGTACTTCACCTTGTTATTGCGAGAGGGGGAATTTATTTGCCACATTGTTTGAAATCGCGAAAACAGCCCTGATGCTAAACACCTCTCTCCTGTCATAACATTGCCGGTCCCGGGTTCATCTGGGAAACAGCTCTTTCTTCTCGTGGGACCGAGTTGCCTGTCAGTACAGAACCACACATCTTCAGTAACTGTAAACTTGACCGTAAACACGTCAAGATGGAGCGCCAGTGTGGAAGGGCAGCGATATGGCACTGCTGTGCTTGAGGAGATCACTTTCGAAGATGAGGTGACTTTCTGCTTAAGGTCCATATGGGTAACATGGATGCCTTTTAGTTGAGGTGTTTGTGCCACCCTCTTCGTTAGCCTTGGGATGATAGCACTTCCAGCCTATTAACTCTACCTTCTTGGCACAAATGCAAAATCTGGGCAATCCTTGCCCATTTATGTAGTGTTCTAAGGCTTTATAACTCCAGATGTGACCATCGGAGACTAGGAAAATGGCTTAAATGAAGCAAGACACTTGTACCACTTATGATCATAACTAAGGTAACAATAAAATGGCAAAAATGCATCTGTCTTCGTGAAAATGCAAAACTGAACTTGTTCTCCTTCAGGTTGAAGTGAAATAATGAGAGATCACATACTGTATATTAAACAGGTACAACTATACATGTCTTGGATCATAAAGTCATTGACCACAATTGTACAAAATCTGTGGGTGATATGCATTAAAATCTGTGAAGAAAAATGTAAACAGTATCCTTGGTGTCATTTAGTGACTCCAAATCTATCCAAAATGTTTAAATTGTACATTGCTGTTAAATGATAACATAATCATAACATAATCTTATACTTCACTACAAATATACTGTTTTGACACAAGAAACTCACTTTTGACTCAGGAAACTCACTTTTTGCATAACCTTCAAAACCTCTCTGAAAATGAAAAAATGGACCCCTTATGGTGGATTAAAATGGTATAATATTGAAATCGCATTGAAAAATAATGCACAAGCGTCATAACGCACTGTGGTACACACCTAAAAATGTAATCATTCAGTCTTGTATGTTTTTCTGTACTCTACAGTATGTAATATTTTGTTTGCATCAGGATGGGATAACTAACACTGCCTAGGGTACGCTAACAATGCTCTATAATATAATAACAGCTATTACAAATAGCTCTCAATACAAATATGCTGAACATTATTAGCACAGGCTAACAGTTGCCCATTATGACCAATGCAAATATAACAATATCAAAAATCTGACACAACGTAAATAATTGAAATGTTATAAGCAGTATGTACATCTTCACCATGTTTATGTATATCCTCGCTCGACTTCATGCTTCCTCCTCCTCTCCTGTCCCACTCCGTAAATCAGCATGGTGAAAATTTGTTTTAGCCATGTGGATGAGTTGGCAAAATGAGTAAAATCTTCCAAAACTGAAGTAAAAAGCAATTACGCCTCAACATGTGCTTTTGTATTACTGCATAACATTATAGTTGACTCCACAAAGCTGTACTGAAGCAATCATTCATGCCATTGAGCTAGGCTCTCAATCGTTGTTATAAGCTTCCAATGAGACATGCCATACACTGTTGGAAAGCTTATGTTGTCCTCTGCTGGATAAAAGAGCTACCAATCAAACCAGAATGAGCTGAAATGAGTTACAATGACATAAAAAGCTTGTGAGGTTTTGTGTGTGGCCAATGTAAATCCCCACCCCCACTGTCTATTTGCGTGTTTATTTTGCAAACAATTTATTCAAGACAATAGATGACCACTGAATCTTGAAATCTCTGTGTGTAAAACCAGTGGTAAGACTGTATATTTATTCCATATTTAGTTGCAGTTATTGATAATAGAATGACTTGTTATAATTAAACAAGAATACCTCTTCTTTTTTTCGCTTTTTGCAGGATTTTTCATCGCTGTATTGGTATACCTTCAGGCTATTGTTGGCTTTATCTTGTTTCTATGATGGAATACGTATTTTTGGTGGTGAAAGGATATTTTTATGTACTTCTGGATAGATGCTATTGTCCAATGTGTCACGCTTGGCGGCATAGTTGCAGATGAGACTGCAGGGAGAGGGTGCGTGTTAAATGGACAAACTATGTGACAACAGTGGCTCTGTCTACTGTTGGTGTATCATCTACTAATAAAGCTAGAACACAGAGTTTGTTATTTCTGCTCATAGGTTGCCTGCTGAATGCCTGAGTTGAGCAATGTCAGGATGCCAGCCACTAGGGGGCTTGTCTGTAGGGGCTACTTCATGAAAGGCTGATGTCACTCATTTTTATGCTGGTACATCTTGAGCATCGTAATCCGTCTTGCCCCATTTTAGCTTGCCCCTGTTCTGTCTCCACCATCTCCTTGCCAAATGTAAATTTGCCACAAGACACCTTTGCGCAATCAGGTGGGTAATTGAGAATTAGTGCTATTAACTGATCACAACAATTAAGGTTTCAAGGCCCTAATCCTCTTTCACTCTTATCCCTCGCTTTCTTCTCCTCGGGCCCTTAGTGGATCAGGCGGGGAGGCAGAGGCGGATACTTTCCCATGCAACCCTCCAGCCCCCCATCATAACACCCCCCACCCACTCACCTACCCCGACGCACTCCCCCCATCAAGGGCAGCCAGGGTAAAGCCTTGTTTTATATAGAAATGGTAAAGTTTAAGCCATGAGAGTTTTGGAAGCATGGCTTTGGTATGGGAGACTAAATTACTCTGAGCTAATCCACTCTAATGAACGACGTGCATGAAATGCACAGAGAAAGTTCGGTCAGAAAACCCATGCTGCAGCTGACCATTGGTCGGCCTAAACAGCCACATGTTCTCATACTCAACCAATCACATACATGACTATATGTTCTCATACTCAACCAAATGCATATACACATAAGTATGTTCTCAAACTCAACCTATCACATGCATGCATTGCTAATGGAGCGTCTTTTTTAAACTGACAGTCAGACCTCTCAGGTGCTGCTCATTGCCTGCACTGCTTTTTGCATACTACACTTGCTGCAGCCCACAGAATTGCACTCACCCTCCACCACCCAGGTACTGGGGGGTTTTGGTATTTATTTTGTTTTGTAGGGGATATGTATCGTGATCCCTGTTTGATAGGTTAGTGCACGCTGGTGTGTGTACAGATGTACCTAAAGCAGATCCATTCAGCGCCAAACAAAAAATAATTACTATGCACATTCTTTTACATATTTAATTTAAATACATGAGTTGTCCTGACTGAACTGTTGTTTTGCTAATGAAATGTATGGCATAATCACCAATATTCACTATCAAGGCCAAAACAGCTAGAAGTTTGATTGTTAGGTGAGGCCAGACAAATTTCATGCGTTCGATGGCCCCAGAGTCTCCTACTATGTCTCAAAAAAAGGACCCATACAGTGTGAATGCATCAATATATACAACTGTTCTACCAAGGTTAGTTAGCGAGTTAGGATAACAGTGTATGCTCTCATCCTCGGTTGAACATGAACAAACCACATAATATTCATAACACTGGAATATTTAGCTTGATGAATTTGTTGCTGAAAATCCTGAGTCACCCACTTCCCTCTTGTCTTATTGCCTTTGAGATTGACTGTGTGTAAGCAGCATTTATAGAACGGGGGGGGGGGGGGGGGCAGCTATTAGTCAAATTAAACAACCCCAAAAGGAATACGTGACCTGCAGGTTTTCACGGGGGAATTTGCGCTCCACTCCCAGCCCCCTCTTCTCCAAACCCCGTCATTCAGCCGGGGTCTGATTATCAGCGCTGATTAAGAGTAACAGCCTAATGGAATTAAGGTGCCGCGTTTCAAGCGCCCCTGCCAAAGACCTGCATTAAAAGGACGTGTGGTGAATAAATAGCTCTGCTAAAGTAGACGAGGTTCCTGCACGGAGAAAAAGGCTCTGCTTTCAGTCACCGACGGATTTTGTGGGGCCGCGAAGCAGTCATGGCTTTTCAGGTGTGCCGACGATTCGCCGGATCTGCTATTTACACCTTACATCAGACATGTCTGGGGACAACCGTGTTCCATCTTGAGATAATGTAAAAGATAGGGAAAAGCGATAAATATGCACGTGTGTATGATAATTTATTGAAATTATCTTGCATTCTGTGATGGGATTTTGAAGTTAAGGAGTTGTATTCCTTTTTTCCCCATGCTTTTAAAAAAATCCCAGTCAGAATTGTAAGCCTGCTCCACTGCTGCAGTGTCCTCTGACAGTTAAGGAGAGCACATGCTACCAGCCACTTCTTTTCACTCTGCAAACCGTCAGGTAGGCTGCACAGTTCTGGAGGACTGCACAACTGGCACAGTTTGCACAAGCACTCTGTATAGCAGGTTCACAGTCTACTTTAGGAGCTCCTGTTGATTTATGAAGGAATATAAGTGAATATATCCTCGCAATTGAGTGACACCAAGGTTAATTATGCATCGTACTGAAGCTTTATTGGCTAATTTGAGGCTAGTTAAATAGTGCCTGTAGAGCATATCTCTGTACTGAGAGCATGTGCCTCAGATGGACAACAGACTAGCCAGGCATGTTGAAAGTTAATTCACCTGAAGGTGGCAAGCATTGAAAGGCTAACTATTGAGACATTTGTTGCGACATTTATTAGATGTTGAATGGGAAGCCAAAGGCTATCCATTACAGTGTTTTACACATGATAGTGGTGACTCAGTATTCTACCAGAATAGAGTTCAGGAGTGTGATGTCACGCCCTAGAGCCTGAATAAGAGGAACAGTTTCCTTAGCTGGGGACCCTTGTTCTTAAATTTCATCAGGTGAATCATCTTGCTAAGCTGTTTGGATGGAAATGGCCGTGGTTCAACTTGATTTGTTCAATAAATTAGATTTATTATATTCATTGTGTCTTATTTAAATGGTAGATGAAATGTGAGAGTGTCACTGCAACCAGGTAGACCAGTTGAGCATGCAGTTCTCAGTGGTCACAGGTTTTGTTAGTTTTTTCATTTCTTCAATTCCCACTTAACTCAAAACATTATTTTATAACATCAAATCTTTTTACAATTATCTGATTGTACATTTTTTGAACTGTATTTGTAGATATTGTAGACATGGTGAGAAGTGTTCTATTGACTTTAATTTCTTAGAAGGTGTTCTGTGTGATTTGTAACAAATTGCTGGAAAAGCTCCTGGCACAAGTGCATGGTGAAATGTCAGGGACAGTGGTAAATGGGATGAAATCACAGATAAAGCACACTGCCTGTATAATGCATCCAAGGTTCATGAATAACGTGGTCTAATTACTTTGTATATTGACTGACACTTATACTTTCTTATCAGTGATGGACAAGCATGCCAGCAGGAACGGAAGGAAGAAATTTATTATGGCAAACAGGAATCTATTTTGAAACTGATTTTTTTTTTATGGCATCCTATTTATTTATTAAATTTTTATTGTGATTCTTTTTTCAATTTTTCCTATTTTATTTCTTGGCATCTTCAGTCTTTTATGTTTAACAGTTTTATTATTTGAAGATGATTTGTTTTTGCATTCCAGGCTGGCAAAGAACAAAGCAACTGATCAAAAAGCTCACGCTGACTGATAAAATACATTTTAAATATTGTAAATATGTTTGACTACAGTACATACAAACAGACACATATGTTCATTGAAACCAATGAACATTTTTACGTCAAACACTTTTGTGTAACACTGCAGTGTGCGGCAGTGGGCCAGGTCCATATTGGATAGTTGACTGAATGAATAGTGAATGAACACAAGAATCCGCTTCTAGCATCTGTGCACTGGACAGTCAAGCACATATGGACCCTTTTTTCGCTATCTATCTATCTATCTATCTATCTATCTATCTATCTATCTATCTATCTGTCTATCTGTCTATCTGTCTGTCTGTCTGTCTGCCTGTCTGCCTGCCTGCCTGCCTGCCTGCCTGCCTGCCTGCCTGCCTGCCTGCCTGCCTGCATATCTGTCTGTCTGTCTGTCTGTCTGTCTGTCTATCTGTCTATCTGTCTGTATACCTACATAATCTCACATTACATCCCTTAAGGATTATTTTATTGTTATTTATTTATGTATTTTAATTACTTCCCTCCTTTGGTTCTTTTCAATCTTTGAAGTACGTATTGTTGGACATTTGAACCTGTTGCTTGTGACTGGTTGAAACGAGAACTCCTCAATAAAGTATTTAAAAATAAATAAAAATCTGTCTACCTGTATCCATTCATCCATCAATGTCTGTCTCTCTACCCTACCGTTGCCCCCACGAATCAATGTAAATGAAGGCTAATGTGGTAGAGAACACCACATTCTTCTAACTTGGTTCAGGGCTGCATTATCTAACAGTGCTATTTAAATGAGGCAGATGTGGATGCAACAAGCATTCTTTCCAGGCAGCTTCCTGTTGGCAAGGTGCCCTTTAAATGAGCAAAGGCCATTGGAGGTCATGCACTTGCTCTCAGGCATCTCCCAGATGGTCTCTATAGTGATATACGGACCTGCCATCGCTGCCCAGAGTGTGAGCTCTTTGTCATTTTTCTTATCATTTATTTGTTTTGCAGACGCCAATCCAGAGTGATTTAGACTGAGATTGCATTTGCACATTAACCAGTTATACTGCAGGATATTTACTGAAGCCAGTCAACCTTAAGGCTGCTTAAGGGTAAACACCAGTGTCCTACTGAGGCCTGCAGCTTTCTAATCCAGAATGGGAGCCTTACCCTCACATTACACTGGCACTCATTAAACTAAACCACACGACTGTGTGTGTGTGTGAGAGAGAGGGTTTGTGTGTGCGCATGCTGACATGCATATGTGTGCTTGCGGCAAGATTAATGGATCAAATTAATGGATCAAGATTAATTAACAAATTTGTAGAACCAGAGGATAACAGTCATTCTTTTAAAGTAGTGTTGGGTCCTGAATTGTAATGTGATGAAGGTACAGAGTTCCTCTATAGAGTTAAAAAAATAAACATTTGACCTTTTTACTTGCTATTGGGAACGCCTGGTTGAATTTAGTAGAAGCACTCATCAATGCAATCTGCGCTATCAAATTGTGAGACTACGGACAAGTACGCACACCCCACTTATTGTAGCGTCTGCCAAATAAATGCAATGTAATGTCCTCCAGAAAATGAGACCTCAGCTTCTGAATTTTTTAACACTGCAGTCCGCTACTTGGGTGTGCATTGCCATCTCAGTTACAGAATCATGGCGCAAGCTTACAGAAGATAGGTGTGGACTGGGAGATGCCCCGGATGACTCACAGCACTATAACAATATTTTAAAAACAGGTTGTAAGGTATGTGCTGTACTTAACAATATTTTTATGTGTTGATTGATTTTTCCCCCCATATTGTACGGTGTTTATCAAGCAATTATCATTTTTTCAACTGTAAAATTACTTTATGATTGTGCTTGTTGTCTATATATATATATTTGGTCTCAATTAATCATAATGTTAGGTTCGTAATTTCTTCTGACCAGAATTTTTTTTAGTTTGCTACAATTTAGTTTGCGTTACTTTTTGTCAAATTAATTTCAGAGTTACTTATGAAATAACTTATGTAATGGTCCCAAGAACTAAACCCTTGAGCAACTCAGGAGTGAGTAGAAAGTTAAGTGGTGCTTTGTACAGAGGCCTGTATAGTTTTAAATGCTGCTGGATACAATGACCAGAAAATTGAATAATTGATTCATAAAGGGACACAAACCAGCTTTATTGACTTGCACCATGCACTGTTAATTGGCTTGGCAGATTTGGCAGTGTTAGCTCTTTGCCTATTTATGGCTAGAGGTGTAGAGGGCTTAACCCTGCCTTGGTATGGAGAAGCCTAGAGGAGTTGGGAACAGTGCTCACCTGTCCACCCCAGCCAATCAGCTCACAGGAGGCCAGGTCGGGTTAATCAAGCCTCGCCATCCACTCACACACGACTGGCCGTATGTTTCTCAGCCCAAGCTCTCTCTTTCAGCATATGCCCTCTCGTGTCTGTGCTGCCTACGGATAATACTCTGTTACAGCAAACATGCGCGCAGGGGTGCTGCTGGTTGTTCTACCGCCTTGTCGAGTACAGCCTCCGTACTACGCTAGTCGCTGTCGTCAACGTGCTAATGCAGTATTGGATTTGTGTACTAATGGTACAGCCAAATGTCGACAGACAGCTGTTAGCTGTGGTGGCTGTGAATGGCTTGGGCTTTGCTCTGTGTGAGCGTTAACTGAAAAGCAGGAAATGATACTGCAGCTGAACCATGATTGATAAAAACAGAAAGGACAAAGGACAAAATGTTAAGCATTTAGTTGAGATTCACTGCATATATTTGAAAGTTCATTTTCTGCGGTACTTTAGAATGAGAACTACAAAATGCAGCACTTTGGTGCTTAGTACATACTTACCGAATATACTTACTATTTTACTATGAATAGACTTTGATGGCATAAGGTTGGCAGGGATGAACATAAACCTCTACAGAGATTGGTGAGGGGGGTAGAGGTGGGAGGCAACGAGGGGGATTGGGGGAATGGTCTAGTTTGGATTCAGAAATGTTCTTTTTCCATTTCCCATTGCGCGAAAAGCTGGTCAGCAGTGTTGCTACAGTAAATCAAAAGCCTCTTTGGCATTATCCAGTTCCCCGTCTGGCGTTCAAGGTTCAAACAGCTGTTGGAAGGAGGATAGAATGGATTTCCCTGCTGAGAGGAGCTTTTCCTGCCTCCACTAATGGAATCCTGCTAGGAAATACACCTTTTCTGCTTCCCCCTCTTTTATATCTGAATCTGAGGAATATCTGTTCTCACAGAAGAGAGACCGCTTTCTGGTGGGTGAGGTGGGAAGAGTGTCAAAAGGCAAGGTCATATTCACATGGTCTTTGGATTCTCAGGTTGTAAGGGAGGGGCTCTTGCCTGGAGCCACTTGAGGAGGAAATGTCATGTGTATACTCAGTTTCATGTGATGTGATAAGTGTTATTTTTTATACATTGCAGTTATGTGCAGGGCAGAACAGGGACCTTTTTGCATTGTTCCATTAGTTTAGGACTGTGAACCTTGCAAAATAATCTTTATTTTAGAAGCATGACCTGGATGATTTTTTTTTCTGTAATCTTCTTCCAAGATGTACAATAGCTTATACACAACTGGGAATCACAATATCCATTTTCACTTTTTACTGGCAGTCTGTTATAGAAAACTGCAGGGATTCCACATTGGAAAAAATGTTTTCTTAATGTTTTAACACCTTGAACCCGGATAAAACACTCCCTTTAATCTTTGTTAACTCTTATTTCTGAACATAGGATCATTTTTTTTTGCTATGCAGTGGAGACATGCGCCTCTCAATTACGTCAAACTGACCAACAATAAAACCAGATTTGCATTTGCTGCAATGCTGGTAAAAATGTTAGGCTGTTTGTCACCAGCTTCAGTAGGTTGTAGACTAATCATTCAGTTCATGGTAAAAAATATATAGTACATATTGGATGCATAATTATTTATAAAGGTCTTTATTTTTGTTTTATTTCATAGTTAGATATAATGTCAATTTATTTTAATTTTATTATTGTTAAAAAATAGTTATTTATTGTACAAATTGGTTCCAGTGTCATCAAAATAAAAGAAAACAGATTTATTTAACCATTTCAGTTCTCAGAGCATATTTCTGCATGGTACTTTGCTGATATTTTTATGCATTATAAAGCAATGGTATGTCCTATTGAAATGGCTCTATGATGTGGTTACGCCATCCAACCTCTTCTTGCAATGTAAGACTTTTTGTTTTGGAGATATATGCACATGAGCACATTTTTTTAGGAAGCGAAAATGATTTTTCCCCCACATAAAATAGGGCCTACCAACTAATCGTTAATATCATTTCCAGATATAAACATGGTATTTCCAGATAGGGACAAGTCTTGTAAAAAAAAATGGGTGGCAAGAAGGGTTATCTATTGAGTAAACTGTTTAATCTTGAAAAAACAGAGGCTAGTGAAAAAAACGTCAAAATCATCATAGGACTAAAGTTAATTATGTTAAAATAAAAATTATGTTGTTTTTTTATTCTAAAAATTAATACTACTAGTAGTTTATTGTCTTACAATTAAGTGAATGCAGTACACTGAACATACAGTGAGCTCCATAACGTTTGTTACAAATACATATATATATTTTGATTTGGCTCTGTACTCCACAATTTTAGACTTGTAATCAAACAATTGACTTATGGCTGAAGAGCACATTCTCAGCTTTTATTGAAGGATATATTTATGCACTTTGGTTTCACAATGTATAAATTGGGAGCAGTTGCTTGAACTGGAGCAGATAATATGCTTCTGTACACTTCAGGATTGATTCAGTTACTGCTGTCAGCAGTTACATCATCATTGAAGAGAAGTGAGCCCGTACCTGTGGCAGCACATAGATGCCCAAACCATGACACCCCACAACCATATTTCACAGATGAGAGGATGCTTTGGATCTTTGGCATCTTCTTTTTGGCCTCCCCACTTTGCTTTTGCCATCGCTCTGACACAAGTGAATCTTATCTCATCTGTCCACAAGACCTTTTTCCAGAACTTCCTAGCAAACTGTAACCTGGCCGTCCTGTTTTTGTGGCAAACTAGTGGTTTGCATCTTACAGTGTAGCCTCTGTAGTTAGTTGAAGCCCTTTGTGGACACTAGTGACTAGTGACATTTATAAGCCCTGGGCTGATTAGTTCATGCTATCCAGGTGCTTACTTGGTACTTAACCAGTAGGCATGGACCCAGATTTCTACGATTCCGTCTGCTGTACCAAGCCCTGCCACAGGGTCATTTTTTGTTTGCCCAGTGGCACCATTTTGTGGCGAAAAGTCAATGAAAATTCAGTGAAACGCCATGTAGGGGAAAGTCTGGCTACATTTGGTTAGAAAGTAAGTTTTCTAATGGGCTGTGGCAGGCCTTATCCAGGTAAAACCTGAGCTATATTGGGGATAACCTTGTTCATTTATGTCAAAAGGTCTTTCAACCTAGATTCCCACCCCTCTATGCATCTAGATTCTGGCTTTTGCTGACTGGGTTATTGCTAATGTTGCCAAATCATCATCAGCAAATTCATGTTTACTCAAAAGTGAAAAAAATCTCCTTCTCTTTTAATTCAAAGGACATGGTGAACTTCTGTGAGAAAAGATACCAAAGAAAACCTAGAAAATTTGCTTATATAATTTAACTTCTTATTTGATTGCTCATAACCAGAAGGTTACAGGTTGGAATCCAAAGATGTGTGATCATAATTATTACAACTTTAGTTTCCCATCATGAATGTCTGTCCATTTTATAATAACTGTTTTAAGAGCACAACTGACAGGCAAGAAGAACAATCCTAAATTGTTTACTGAGGTCAATGCCTGCCAGTGCACCCCCCTCCCCTACCTCCCTCCTCTTCCCCGTACCCTTGATGCCATCGTGGGGCGTCGGCACGTGAATGTCGCGTGACAGGTTGGCACGGGCAGGGATCCATTAGCGCTTGGGTTGGGTGTGAGGAGGCTGCCATCTCATCTGACAGAATTCAAACACTTGCTGTATTTCCTAGGGGTTTCTTTTTTTGCTTTCTTTTTATAAAATTTTTCCAGGCCTGAGGTAATCACTCTGTGTCACACAGAAAATATGGCCACCCATCTGCCCCACTCAGCGGTGGGGGTGGGGCGGGGGGGTAAGGGACTTCCTGTTACTGGAGGCAGCCTGTTCACACGCATGTCTCGCGCTGCTAAAACACCTCTCCGGTACAGCTGGCTCTGCCCCCTCAAACCCCCTTCCCCCAGAGAGCGAGAGGAGACGCAACCTGTTCTGGCACTTCGTCAGTTTTCACACTGTTGGAATGTCACTGCCTCTCACCCGTGCCATTTCAGAAGTTTTCCAAGAGTCTCTTTTAAGCGTCTGAACTTTAAGGTTCAGGATGCTGAATTGCACTGGTATTTTCAATGAACTGGATTAGTCTTTTTCAATACATTTACAGTATAGTTGTTCATTTGGCAGATGGATGTCCAGAATGACTTATAGGGACAGTACACAGCAATATGTAGCGCCAAGCCAATCAGCCCAACTCACTAAGCAAATTAAATGCAATATTGAGAGGTAGCAATGCTTTGGAACCTCAATGTACATGTCTTAGGAATTTCCCATAGATATAATGGGAAAACATCTTTGACTTCTGTTATTCATGGCCTGCCTATTCCCTTCCTCTCATCTGGTTTCTCCAGGGAAAACCTGAAGTAAAATGCACGTGGAGTACAACACACTATGGCTTTCTCAAATTCAGTGGCAGAAGATATACAAGCACATCAGGTCTAAAGGTCACATGAACACAGCCGTCTACATTTACGTGAATCTATTTCGTCTGTGGGTCTGCATACAACTGTACTCAGATCAGATAATGTTGCTGTATGATATACTCCAGTCAGCATGGAGGAGCAGAAGTCCAGGAAGTCCTGAGATATATGATTTAGTCAGGGGTACCTCCAGGGATTTTGGGCCCATGGAAATGATCTCATACGGGCCCCCACCACCCCAGGCCACCCAATCTCTGAACAATTACTGTAACCCTCAACCATTTTTTGAGGGCCCCTGTCAGTCAGGGCCCTTGGATTGGTCTTAACTCCACCCACCCATGACCCCATATGGTGCAGGTTCATATCTGATCGAAGCAGCTCACACCAGTAGTTGGGCTATGGGAGATACCATGCCAGACCAGCTAAGATTTGCTGGGCATCCCTGAGGCACTGAGAATCAAGGTATGCATGGGGGAATTTTGGAACCTTTCCAAGCACCAAAAAAGTGAGTTTAGTTAGTTTTCGTCTAAAGTTTCCACAGCTTAAAACATTCTTTGTCCAGCAGGGTAATAACACATCTGGCCCAAAATGAAACAAAAAGAATCAGACCTTAATCCTTAAAGCATACTCCACCACCCCCGCCACCCCCCACCCGCCTTTATATGACATCTGCAGAATTCCCCTCATAGCTGACCGACTGCCCTCAACTGGTCCCAGGATCTGGAAATAATACTTGATTTTAGCTTTTACGGGCGTCTACGGCCCATAAGCATCCAGGACACTAAGCTATGCTATTTTAGTTTCCCTGCGCATCAGAATGATCAGTTCACCTCATGACACTGGCTTGCCATCTGTTTATTTGAGTGTGCGCTGTGTGGCTAAGATGCCTGCCGTCATCTCACCATTCTTCATCAACAGTGACGAGTGTCGCTTGTTTAACACTCTTCACACGCTGCAAAAAGTCAGCTCGCGCAATGTCAGAAATAACAAAAACTATTTCTGTTAGTGCCTTATGTCTTCTTTGTTTTCATTT
Source organism: Anguilla anguilla (assembly GCF_013347855.1). Classification (NCBI taxonomy): domain Eukaryota; kingdom Metazoa; phylum Chordata; class Actinopteri; order Anguilliformes; family Anguillidae; genus Anguilla; species Anguilla anguilla. The sequence continues at coordinate 29,865,285 of NC_049201.1, read as the reverse complement.
TCTGACACAACCTGTGTGTGTGGCTGATTCAGTACGTGGCAGAAGGTGCATCTGCTTTGTTATGATCCGTCAATGCTGAGGATGGTCTCAAAGAAAATCTGGACAGATCTGAAACAAGAACAGAGCTGGAGGAGAATTATAGCCTTACTGGCTCTGCAGGCACTCTAATGGGGAACTCAACGTGACACCTTCATTTAGCCCTACTGGTATGGTGTAGTGGTTTGATTGGCACTTCTCAATGAAGACAAGCCATGCATTACCTTCTCATGCATCTGTTAATTAGCAGAATTAGCCCCGTTAATTAGGGCAAAAGTTTTAGCGCTTTTGACATTGCTGTGAAATATTAAGAACAAGATACTTCAAGATTTGTCAGACGCAGGTAGGATAATCAGTGCTAATAACTTTTAAATGATTTTGATGACCATCTGTTGGCTTGCAGAATATATATAGACCATGCAATTTTGTACTTTTACGCAGTCTTGAATTGTGATCCCTTGAATTTGCCTATTAACATTTAGTTCATTTTTAATGACAATGCAACCTATATGCCCTAACCCAGTGGTGTCAGTCTCCAGTCCTGGAGGGCTGCAGAATCTGCTGGCTTTTTGGTTTGTTTCAGCACTTAAATGATTAATTGAAGTCACTGAGTGCTGAAAAAGTTCACACACCTTGTTTCCAAGGCCTAAAGTAGATGCTGATTGAAGGAAAGCACAAAAAACTGCAGATATTGCACCCCTCCTTGACTTGTGTTTGACACCGCTGTCCTAAACTGACTGCGGCCAACAACTGCAGATGGGTATTCTGTCTTTAAAATCACTGTTAACAGGACTGTGATTGCTGCTGACTATTTCATAAGGTAACTTCAGGTTTCAGAGTTTTTTCAGTAACTTTTAATAACTTATAAACTTTTAAAAAACACAGTTTTTCTTTATAGTTGGAGACTATAATAATAATAATAATAATAATAATAATAATAATAATAATAATTTTTATTATTATCATCAATTCTCTTCCATCCCTTAATGGAGCATTCCTCAATCTGGCATTTCTCACAAAGTCTGCTGTAGAAGAGTGGGTAGGAATCTTTAGGAACTTAACAGTTTCTTAGATAATTGAATAGATGTGCTCAACTCGATAAAGTTGAAAGTTGAAGCCAGTTGAATAAAAAATAATAAGAATTTGCCAGTGCTGCCGAATACTATTAGTGATCACAGGCACTTAGACACTTGAGCCTATTGGGCATTGCGCAGTGGAGGAAGGGAAAGTTATTTTTGTAAAGGGAAAACGATATGTGATCTTAGAACTGGACTGTTTATTTGAATTTGGTAATTCTTGTTTGATTTCAGTAGTAGTTGCATGCATTGGTTTAATGTAAGTTTTTTTAAATTTAAAAAAAAAATTGTTTTTACCAAGGCCGGCCAGATTAGTGGGTTTATAAATAATTTAGTCTACTGGGGAAATCACGTATTCAATTAAAAACATTTTAAAGCTAATTCAATTCAAATAAATAAACATAAATTGCCACAAATGGTATAAAAACTGTGTGTCCCAATTGCAATGTGTGCAATGTATCTGATTCCCCTACCCACCCCAGATTGTTGCCCATGTTCAATGGTGGAGGGTGGTATTGTTTTTGTTGAGATGTACCCTTTGTAAATTATATTTAGCATGCCAGTACATAGGCTAATGTTCAATGTGTCAGCATCAGCACAATGATGAACTGTTTGAACTGACAAGTATGAGTTCACTTAGTATTCCGATCAAGAGTGTAATTGCTTCATTATTATTTTGCGGTATGTGATAGTTTGAACCTGTGGGAAATTCGCCCATTGTCATAGATGTATGAGTCTTTGTTATATGTTGATGGCATAATGGGTGAAATGCATCAGTAGAATTCTGCATTACAAGTCAATCATCTCATTCTGTGGTACTGGCTGCATTTTTTAACTTAATAGTTTTATCCCTAAGTAGTGTAACTAACCTATGAATGAATGAATGAATCATTTCATTTATACAGCACTTTTCCAAATCCTCAAAGTGCTTTACTGTGGTGAGTGGGAACTCACCTCACCCACCACAAATGTGTAGTACCCACCTGGGTGATGCATGGCAAACATTTTGCGCCAGGATGCTCACCACACATTAGCTAAGGTGGAGAGGGAGAGAACATTTTTTAACCAATTAAATCAGGGGATGACTCGGTGGCAAGTTTGAACGAGCCAGGTTGGGAATTTAGCCAGCACACCCGGGAATCCCCTACCTATGTTGATTTAAAGTCCAGCAGTATAAATGTCAATATGCCAGCTGTGTATGCTGCCTTTTATATGAGGGACTGCTAAATGAATAAAGAATCAATAAAACATAAGTAATTAGACTATAAATTAAGCAGGATATAAATCATCTCAATTAGATGTAAGCTGATGTCATAGAGTGACGTGTGGAAGTTTAAGCCAGGTCATCTTCTCTCTTATCCAACATCTATAATATCATGTATTTTGGATGTCCATATGTGAAGATGTTTTCCTGTTGGGCACAAGGAATTCAAGGATAATTAAGTATAAAAAAATTGCACTCAAATGTTTTTTTTTGCAACAGCTTCCAGAGCCTTTCATCATGCCTAGTCGTAAGTTACAGAAAAACCTCTTTCCCAGGCAGTTACAGCAAAATCTTTCGAATAACTGTGATAAGCCGCCATTTTATTCATACAAGGTAGTTATTCATGCGTTTGTCTCCATACTCTTCACCAATTTTTGTAGGCTTATATCACAGCACTCCTCAGAATTCCTTCACAGCTTTCATTCTCAGTTTTTATTCCATCACAACTTTGCCAAACAGCGCTCTTTTTACCATTGCATTCCATCCAAGTATTACCTCAGAACACTTGCTCATAGAATTCTACCCCAGTATTATTACATCAGAACACTCCCTCATGTCATTCCCTCACTGTTAGCTCAGGACACTATCATGCCATTCTATCCCAGTATTCCCTCATAACACTCCCTCATAGCATTACATTCCATTGTTATCTTAGAACACTCCAATACAGCATTTCATCACTGTGTTACCTCAGAATAATCTCCCATAGCATTCCATCACAGAACACTCTCTCGTAGCATTAAATCATAGTGTTATTTTAGAAAACTCTCTCAAAGCATCCAGTTAGTGACACCTCACAGCAATCCATCACAGTATTACCTCACAGCACTCTCTCATAACATTCCATCACAGAGTGACTTCACAGCATTCCACCACAGTATTACTGTACCTCACAATAGGTTATAACAACATTCCAGCACAACCTCACAGAATGCTCTCGCAGCATTCCATTAGAGTGTTACTTCACAGCACTCCCAAACAGTGTTCCATCACGGTGCTGTCTTAAAGTACTCTTGGCTGGTGTCTCAGTCTTTTTAAGCTAGAAGTAGACGCAAATGGCTAATAAGGGCTAGGACTTATTTCAGTGAGTACAGTTTTTATATCGGCACCACCAGAAAATGTTCCAGCTTTGAATTACCACCTCCTTCCTAGACTCCCGCCCACACATCGCAAATCATGATTCACCAATATAAATCTCCATTGGCTTATTAGAAAAGCATAACCCTAAAGTTAGGTGGAGTTATGCCACTTTTCATGGCTTAGTTTGTCAGGTAATATTGAGCCTGACGTGTGATGCTACCTCACAACATACTCAAAGTTGGCTCTTACAGCATTCAATTACAGTGCCAACCTCACAATTCTCTCAGTCCCTCAGCGCTAGCTCACAGTATTCCATTACGCAAACTCCCCTGTCAGCGCTCTGTCTCTCTCTTATGCTGTGTCATGCACCCCGGTTGTGACCCTTGTGGTTTCATCAGGGCAGCCTTGTCAGCAGGGCTGATGGATGGGCGATGATTTTGGGTCAGATGTATCTACAACCGTCCTACAGAAAGGAAGTGGGGGCCAGACTGCTACAGGAAGTATAGTGCTTCTCACTCAGCCTCAATTGTGCTCAATCTTTCTCTCAATCCTAATATCTAGTTTGTCCTCAGCTGCTGACTGTACATGAATGCTCAGTGGACTGGCTTCACTCTCTAGTGTGTGCCTGCTTCCTGTTTACATCAATTATTTTACTAGAGAGAGAATCAGACAGTAATGATTATAATCCCCACATATTGAGTCTTCCTCACCCTCAGGTTGGCGGTGGGATGAGGTCATGAGGTTATTACAGGTGAGTGGGTGCTTTAAATCTGTAGTCATTCAGGGTGAGAGCTCGCATTGAATCTTGTGCCCAGAATATGTGTGTTATTTATGGCTGTCATACCATTATGAATGACAATGCATACGTAATGGCTGAATGACATCATATTTCAAGCCTATATCATCTTGACTCTGACGGTCCTTTGTTCCCTAAGACTCTTTCTGTCCCAGAACTCTATAAATGCTAGCATCTGTTCTGGGTTGCCTGCCTGTCTGTGGAAATCGGTTTGCATGTATGCTATGAGTGTTTTCAAGTTTGCATGCATGTATGGGCATGTACATGCGTAGGTCCTGTATCTGCACTTTGTGTCTGTGATGTGCGTCTTTGTTCAGTGTCTGTACTGCATCAGTGCTTTGGTGGTTGAAATTGAACAGGAGACATGACCCTTGGGCTATGAAATTCAGAACAAAGACTAATAGACCAAATTAGTCTAATGAGTCAAGTTTAATATTGTTCAATTACCATTAAACGACAGCTCACCTTGAAAAGGAGACTCAGCAGTAGTGCTTCCGAGACTTTTAAGCTGGTGTTTGTGATCCAGCATTGACTGTGGATTTGCACAGCTTAATTTCCATGTGGATAAGTTGTTAAGTCCCTTCGCCTGTATCTCATACATGTGACACTCAGCCTCTTGAAGGTGACCTAGCGGAGTCTTTCTGCGAATTATCAGTGTCCAGTCAGGAGCCAGCTCAGCTTAGCTGCTGTCCATCTGACTCTAGCCAACGTGCAACTAACAGCGCTAATGAAGCTCAAGGTGGCTCAAAGATGGCAAGTGAAAGTCTCCTCAGTGCACTCAGGACTGTGGTGTCAGTCTGCATGTACCGCTTAAATTAATGCATCCTCTTTCACAGTTGTTAAATATTTTGCTATTATTTGTAAAGGGAAGAAAATGCATTTGTGCAAAACATTATTTGTCTAAAAATGTAATGTGTACAAAAGCATCTGGCAGTGCTTTTCTGCAGTGAAGAATTTGTCAGATTTGATACATTGTGACTTTGCACGGGTTTTTACCACAAGGCATTTGAAAAACCTAACCAAATAGACACGTTTTGTCTGACTCCAATAAAATTACAAACAAAATCTTTGAAGGAACAGCATGGAAAATGTCTTTTAGTGACAGCGTGAGTGTAGCAAGAAACCCCATTTTCCTGAACAGAAATGTTGGACTGTTCATTAGTTCAAGGTTGGTGACTGCATGCATAATACAAACAGGACTTTTAGCCATCTGAGCTGCCCAATTTGATTTTAGCAGACAGGCTATCCTCCAGGCACCTCTGTAGGTATTCTGAGTTTAGTAATAGTTTGGCAATAAGAACAGACGCAAAATTATTCATTCAGGTAAAAAATTATGAGGTGTTCTTCAGGGTAAGATGCTGTTATAGAGAAGTGTAGAGAAAGTGAAGAATGGACACACAAACAACAACAAGATGCATTTCCAGTGAAGACAAAGCAAAATATTATCCTACTAGTTCTAATAAACCATGATTTATTAGAACACCATGTTGGATAGCGACTGCAATCTGTTTTTGGTTTGAGATGTTTTTTTCTTAAGATGAAATAGAAATCTGATCTGGTGTGATTTTGTACTCCAAAAAACTGACTTCTTAATGCCCTCAGATTGTTATCAGTCTCATAATACAGTTCAAGGACTTTATTAAATCCTGAGGAACATAGCTGTCAGCGGAAGTAGCTTTTGTAGCAGTGCAGGGTGAATGCATAGTTATAATGGCTCATGAACTGATAGTAGGACAACCAGAGATGAAAAACCAAATCAACTTTGTACTCAGTCTGTCAGTAAGTTAGCCAGTACACCAGTCAATAAGTTAGTTGTTTGCTAGACTGTCAGCAGGTCTAAAGGTGATCAGAAAGTCAAGGAGTCAGTCAGTCAGTCAGTCAGTCAGTCAGCCTGCCAGTTATGCAGTCAGTCTGCTCCTCAGCCTGACAGTCAGTGAAACAGCCAGTCAATATGCTCCTACGTCCTTCAGTGAATCAGCCAGTTTGTCAGTAAGTAGGCAGTCTGCTAATGTGCCTGTTTAGTCTTTGAATCAGGCAGAAGGCCCTTAAGATCTCATCTAAGTCAGTCAGTCAACAGTCAGTAAATAAGTCAGTTTGTCCATCAATTAGTCAGTATGTCTGTCAGTCAGAAGGCCCGTATAAGCTTAGCAGGTCAGTCAGTTTGCTAGGCAGTTGATAAGTCCAGCTGGCTTGTCAGCCAGTCATAAGTTAGTCCATTTGTCCATCCCTCCATAAGTCAGTCAGATCATCTGCACATATGCCATAATCATAGCACTTTGCTGTAGAGCTGGTGGCAAATCAGAGCCATTAATCCATCACGTTGCAGGAATTTGTCACCCAGCAAGGTACAAGTGCGTAAACTTGGACCACGTCTCTCTCCTGTCAGAAGCTCATTGTTACCTTCAGAATGAATGCAGTGTGCAGGAGTGCTGTGATTGACAGTTAAGTCAGAGCTGTGTCATGCTCCTTACCCTGGTCATCACTGTCAAGCATCCTGTGGTGGCCCATAGATGATGGACACTGGAGGAACACTCTGCTCCGGTTGGTTAAAAAGCCCATGCACGCTGAAATTTTGCTTTAATCCCCTCCCTCCCACCTGACTGCCATCAATCAGAGTGAATCTGCAGGAATTTAATTAGCTTAATTGCTATGTTTGGTGTAACATAACAGTGATCACTCCACCACTCGAGATGCTGCGTTTGAATAGGGCAGAAGCAGATGGCGAACATTAGGGCTTAGCGGTAAAATGTTGTGGGAAGATGTGTGTGTGTGTGTATGTGTGTGTGTGTGTATGTGTGTGTGTGTGTGTGTGTGTGTGTAAATGCATGCACATGCGTGTGATTTTGTGAGTGTGTGCATTTACTCGTATTTTTACAGGGATGTGCACTGTTTTTCGCATAAGGAATTCAAATATTTTTTATTCTTGTAACAAGAGAAATTGTGTTCCACTTGAGTTTTGGGCTTATCCAAATATCCCATGAATTATCCCAGCATTCCCACCTTAACTCAGACATTGAAACACAGCCTATAAGAAAATATAGTACTGTAATGCAGCAGTCACCAGTTTTTTAGGAATGAGAATTTCTAGTGCACAAACAATTCAATGCTGCAATTTTCACTTACAGTTGAATATTTCAGCCACATGGCACCACAGTCCACACACATGAAATATATAATTAATGCTTCTTTTTTCACTTAAGTTTTAAGAAAAAGTTATTCTGCTACATTGCCAACTTATTCTAAATGTATGGCTAGAATATATTTAGAATAAGTTGGCAATGCCGCCAACTGAATTTTTGAAATATAAATAAACAATTTCACTCACACTTCACTCACATCATTATGTAAATTAGCAGCAGTCACATAGCAACATTCTTTTATAGACCTGTCCAGTGTGAAAGACAATTCCTTCATGTTTCTTGATAGCCTCAAACCAGCTTTGCCCGTTCACAGCTCCTTCATTTGCCTTCATTTTGTCCCTGTTTTTCAGAACTTTCCAGGTTGTAGACTGGATGATGCCTCAGTCGACAGCTTTCCTTAGATTCTTCTTAAGACTGTTAATTTCAAGATTCGAGTAGGTGATGATGGAAGACAGAACCCTTTAGCTGCTTTGTGGTAAAGCAGACACTTATTTCATGTGCTTGTCTGCCAAAACATTTTATGAGATGCTGCAAGTTAGGTTACCCTAGAGTATCTCAAATTAGAATCTTAGATTTAAAATAAAAAATCATTTTTCATTGCTTCATTTTTCTGAAAATAAAAATAATGTTTACATGGCCCCAGTAGATTCGTTTCCTCTGATCCAGAAATCTGAAATGGAGTGCTTTATTGTTACATGGCAAGCATATAAGCAGCATTTTGTTTTGTTTTTGGTGGTGGGATGCATGCTAAGCTCCTAGCAACTTTATCCGGCTTAACACATTGATTTTATTTCTCTCCCATTTGCATGTCTGTGGTGATGTGGAGGTTTCCCAGCCAAAGAGAGCCCCAGACTTAAACCTACATGATTAAAGCCTACGTACACCGCACACAGACAACAGTGTGTAGTCCTAAGTGCAGATACAACAGAAACTAATTGGTTGCCACAACAAGGAGTTTGTCCACAAGACGGGAGTGGCAGAAGGTGAGCGTCTGGTAATGCGGGGGTAGGGCAGGAGGGGCGGGGGTGGTTAGAGGATGAGTGACTTTAACACAAGGTACACATGAGATGCGGCAAACCCTATTAGCATTAGCGTGGATCTCACCACGAACCCTATTAGTGCTAGCATGGATCCCCTACACATGACCGGTCTGTCAGCGTTGAGAAAACTGACATCCAAATCCCCTCCTGACTCTGCCAGGCCTCCTGGCAGGGATGGATACTCCTATGAAGATTAGGTTAATGGGAGCTTTTGGACAACATCTGTATGGCGCCTCATCCTCGGTCACAGGGAACGCACAGCACACCAACATGTGACAAAGGATTTCCAGAGTTTTAGAGATTAGTACCGGCAGGGCTTCTACGCAATGTCATGCATAGTGCCTCCCTTTAAAGGATGGTGTGCTTGTAGCCCCACATTAGTTTTTCTTTTTTCCTCACTTTGCTGTAAGGACATGAAAGGTCTTATGATTTAACACAGTGCCACAGGCATATCTGTGCCCTACTGAGTGCCATTTATCAAGTTTGGCCATTTCAACAGAAGGCATGTATTCAATCAACATTTGTCTCTAAAATCATATGGATCTACAGGATTGTTATGACTAGCTCAATTTCAAGTCTTTACTGGCTTCATCAACCACCTGATCCTTCTCTCATTCCTAGCAGAGGGCATCACAGGCTCCACCCTCACATGGTTTGACTCATATCTTGCTGACCAATCCTGCCAGGTAGCCTAGAGGGGATCAGAATCCTCTCCCCCTCCCCTCTTGACAGATGTCACTCAGGACTCGGTGCTTTGTCCTCATAAAAGTCAGAACATACCCTACGAAACTACGCAAACGCAGATGCTTCAAACTAAACAAAGTTGATTTCATGACTTTGTCACCATAAATTCTTAAGGCAACGCATGCGCGAGCTTCAGTGTCAAGCGTCACAGTGAGAGTCGCTATAGCAGTCCACAACAAGATGAAGCCGTCTTTTTCGATTTGTGCTGTCTTCCGCTCAGTCTTTAACGACTGTCCTGGCTCACCTTCACAGCGACATAAGAATGCACATTGAGTATGTACAACCCGGCTGTGTGTTTGCAGTGCGTCGGCCCAGTGTTGTCATTCACATCCATGTACTTACATAGGGTATGTTTCGGGCCTTACTCTAAATCACTTGGTCCAGTTATCTCTGTTCAGGGCATGTCATGTCATCGCTATGCTGATGACACTCAAATCTTTCTCATTTTCTCCCAAACGACTTGATGACGGAACTTAGCCTATCTTCAGCTCTTGTGTTTGCTTATCACGTGAAATGTGCTTTGGTCTACAGAATGTCTAAATTGTAAATGTTGTTAAGGAAAAAAGGCTCAAATTCCATGAAGTGAAAATGATCTTTATTTAAATAGCAGTGGCAGTAAGCGGCAGCCTGAAAGAAATCATGTTATCAACCCTGGATTCAGCTGAGTCAATCTGAACCCTGATCCTCTGCATTGCCTTCTGCTGCATTATACATAGTCCAAGCTTTGATCAAGACTGGAAAGCCAGACCAATACACAGCATTGGGGGGAAGTTACCCCTCTAAATTAGGCAATAGTGTATCTGTCCTGCTGATTGAATTAAGAAGTCTTTTGACTTGAGTAGTTCTTGATCTCTCATTCCTGGTTGCCATTCTACCATTGATCAACGTGTACAAACTGCATTGTAGTCATTATAAGATCAAGGGAATATGTGGCCAGCTGAGATAATGGCATCAGAGACAGATATTCTTTACAATGTAGATTCTAACATCACTTCCACAGGACCAATCTACATGAGGCAATATTACATGAATTTCAACATCAAAACACAATTTTTAAAACAATTATATAAAAATACAATATACTGTGTATCAGTTGTAAAGTATGTGTCAGGTAAATATAAGATCAGGCAATATTCATTAATATTTTTTCTTTTTTTAAGAGACAAATACAGAAGACTTCTTTTGTCAAAGCCTACTCATGCTGATGGTATACATTGTACACAGCTCAGGACTTTCACAGGATAATTTATCTTACAGCATGTGGAGTTTTAATTATTGTGAGACAAACAGATGTTTGCTTTGCTGGCTCTTTGCTGGCAGAGGCAGATTTGTCAGAGGAGTCGATGTCCCCAATGTTTCTTAGTGGAGAATAAGTGGTAGACCTACAGTACATGGGTACACAGGTCAATGTCCTCTAAATCCCTGCTTGTCACTAGCTTTTCATTAGCATTACTACAGTGCCTAATCACACAGACGGTACGAGCAGGAATAAACAATTCCTAAAATATAAAATATTACAAATGCACTCAATCTTTGTTGCATTAAAAAATATATATTTTTGACAGGCAAATTTTTTTCAGAGGTGAGATGTGTGTTGTTCCCATGGAATTCCTTTTCCAATATCTCCAAGGGTATTGAATATCTGCCCTACTGCCCCCCGCATCCCTCTTCTGTGCAGGAAATGCTTAAGGCCCAAGTGGCCCAATGCTTGATACCTTATGCTACAAAAAGCAAAAAAGGTGTAACTGGAACTGCTGGAGCTTGTTGAACAGGTGGCTACAGTGGTCTTTTTGCGGCTAATGACCACACTGTCACCTGGTATGTGGTGTTCTGCAGGTGGCTGAAGTCCTATTGAAATTCTGTGTCTAAATCTGGGAGTGGTTTACATGCCTGACTTACAGGAAAACATCATGGCTATCATGTTCATGTTCATTACTGTAGACCAATACATCACCCACTGAGTCACTCTCTCTCTCTCTGTATCTCTCTCTCTCGCACACACACACACACACACACACACACAGACACATGCACACACACACACAAAGGCATGGGTACTATCAAGCCCCATTTATTTCCTTGTACAGCTTGCCTAATTTTAATCGCAGTCCTTAAGAATTCAAACTAGATCTGAATGCACTGCAGCACACTTTACGGTTCCAAAGTCACTAGTTCAATGCCTATGCCAATCACACCAGTACTGTAGAAGCAACACATGCTGGGTTTCCATTCAGGTTGTTTTGGTACTCTGCATTCTAGGAAGGAATTACACTGCCTCTCTTAGCTTTAGGCCCAATTCCCACGAGTACTTCTTCATTTACTTGTGCAAGAGCCATTTTATTTGTGCTCATGATAATGATGAATTATGTGCATATTACTGCAACATCAGGTGCATCATTGTCTGGCTCAGAGTCTTGTGGGTCAGGGTTTCATGTGGACTGCTGAAACTCACCTCTGCTGATGCTTTCAGCGAGAACCATTAGAAAAAGCCCAGACTCAAGCATTCTTACACCTACCATCTCATTCCATTGACTTGTGTAGTGACTGAGTCCCATCAACTTTGTACTAAATATCTGCAATGTTATTGTCTGGACTGTTCTGGCTCTGCAGTTGTCCCTGCTAGCTTTGCGTTGTGCCGAATGCTGTGATGACCCTGTAAATCACGTTGGACAAAAGAAAAAGAAAAAAAGAAAAGAAAAAAATTTCTATGAAATCCATAAATATACTGCAATGTTAATGCAAGATATCACCCTTCATGGGCCTCAGAGTCTTTTACTTTGGAGGAAGGGCCAAACCTGAATGTAAGCACTTGATGTACAGCAGCCATTTTACACAAGAAATGACAGAACACATCAACTGCAGAGCAGAATATGGGAAGTTATTACCCCAATTAAACTGTGGATTGATTAAATGGCCAGAAAAATGCTTTGGGCCTGGGTACTGAGGAAGCCTCCTGTTTTTTGCAATAAGCACTGTGGGATATTAAAAAAAACTTCAGTGTGTCTCATCTCTTGTGTCAGGCACCAGGAAGGGGTTTAGAATAAATACAGGATAAATAGTTAGGCTGTCATGAGTTTAGAGCAGGTGACATTCAGATCTACAGACTTTATATATGGGTCTGTTTACAGATGCAGTCACTGACTCACCTTCATTCTTTATCGGAAAATATAATCAAAGAATAAAGAGAAAAAGCATGGAATAAGCATGAAGATCCACATTGAAATGTAAACAGGAGATCTATGGTCCCTGCCCCACCCCACTTGGCTGGTGTCCTGCCATAAATGGCTCTTGTCACTCAGTGCTGCCCTGTCATTGGCCAGCTGCTGGAGGCCTCGCCACCTTGAGAACAGTGGGAGCCTGGAGTCCTGACCCCACACCTTGCCGTGAGCGTGGATGCTTTCGGGAGGCCGCGCCCCCTCTCTGATCATCCAATCGACAACCTCATTGTTTTGGCAACCACGGCAACCACGAGCCAAAGCCCGTTGTGCACGTGGTGGGAAAGAAAGAGCACTGGGTGTTCTGTCACTGTCACCTAAGCTGGATAAATTTACCAAAATGTAGGATGTCATTCTTAATCCTCACTTTTATTCCTGTTGAATACTACATTATACATGTTAACTAACTGCAAACGGGTCGTCTGTTCTTTGTCTTTAATTTGTCACCATAAGTTATTGTTCTGTTCAGTGAAGCTATATAAGCCATGTATGTATGTAAGCGATGTTAACCATTCTTAATAAGGGCTTCTGCCAGCCAGATGTGTTAACTTTGTAACATCAAAGTTGTTGAAAGGGAAGTGACACGTGAGTTAAACATCCTTGTGGTGGTCATTAAACTTCCCCTCCATTCTTTGCTCAGATTTCTGAGGTGATGAGTTTTTGGGACTGGAAAGTATTAAATAAACAATGACAATTCAAGTCCGCTAAAAACTGAGGTAGTGAAACAAACCTGAGACTCTCGGGTCATTCACCCTCAGTTATCTATGTGTTTCCCAGCACCAGTCAGAATGCTACAAAGATTAGGGTAGACATCCCTGGCTCTGTATTGATGTTTCTGGTTTGTTCTTCACCCAAGCCTCTAACAACATAACTGGATAATCATTAGGCATAATGAATGCAGGTAACCATAAGCTGGAGTCAGCACTTTACCATTCAGAATTGAAATATTCAGGCTCAGACTCATAGTAGATAAAAATGCACAATCAACCTTCGGTGGAACAAAATAACAGAAACATCTGGCGCTTCAGGACCAAAACTGCCAAACCCTGTCGTGGAAAGTAGTAAAAGCGCAATGCTGCTGTCTTGGCAATCTGTCCCTTCTGCTTCACGGCCTGCTGGGTTTCACATATACTGTACACAAAGAACCACAGATCCAATTCAGTGCCATTTTGCAATGCCCTAATCATAGTAGCTTGTGAGTAACGTGAACTGTTAACCTCCCCATAATGTTGACTGTGTCCGTGAGCTTGTTCCGAGCTGGGAGCTTGCAAAATGCAATCACACTTTCCAGGGGGTACACCACCTGCTTGCTCTCAGGGGGTCCAGAGAGCAACTCCCAAAGCTCCCCCCCCCGCCCCCCGCCCCCCCACCAAATTTCTCCACTCCAAATTCCAGAGTAATAAACTCCTGTGGCTAAGATTCCTTTCCAAGCCTCACAATCAGATGTCCCATTGAGGATTTTTTCACACAGCAGGCAAATGCACCATGCTGTTCCCTCTCACTTGGTTTCAGGTCCTTAGGGTCCCTGTGCTGAAACCAGTGCCTGTCGTTCCGCTTCCCGTTTCCCTGACCTTCACCAGGATGCAAGAGGACTGTGAACTTTTTCCACACAGCGCACTAAGCTGTAAAAGATATATAGTCTAATAGTTTATAATAGTATATAACAGATAATAGTTTTGTAGGTCACAAACCAAAGCCATTTGTGTTGCTTTAGTTTTCATATTTCCTGGGTGCCAGAAATGAGATTGAGTGGTCACATGTTGGTTCGTCGTACCCTCTGTTAAAAGTAGGTGAAGCTGATGCCATGTCTTGGACCACTTATTCTGAGCAGCTGAACTTTTTCACTCCTGAATTAGTTTTGTTCTCTTTCCAGATGGGGAGTCATGTTTTAAGGAAATGGATACCTCACAGAAAACTCTATTTACTTGCACAGGCTGGTTGCGCAGGCTTGTAGCATTGGGGTGTAGACCGTTTGTGTGTGTATGTGCGTGTGTTTTCTGTTAAAGGCAGTTTTAAATTTTGTTGATCACTGAACTTGCCACCCTGTAACCCAGTGTTGCTGAATCTGATCTGTTTAAAAGATAATCACTAAAACTTCATTGCAATCTCGAGTTTCATCCAAATAAAGCCGTGAATATTGCTCATTGAAACATTTCCATGAATAAATGGATGAATGAATGAACGAATGACTGAATGAACAAACAAACAAACCCAGGCTTGCTGTTAGTCAACACTGAAATATTTATCAAAACACATATTGCAAATCCAGAGATATCATTCCCAGACAAGATTTAAAAAAAGAATCAGTGAACACATGCAAAAATATAAACATATATTTTTAAGTTGCTTCACATGTGTATCCTAAGTATTGTAGGTAGTTGTGTATTCATAGTAACTTTCACTCGTATTTCTTGTACTGTCATCTGCTGCAACTGCTGACCTGTTTTGGCTGTATAAAAGATGCTTTAATCTGAACGATTTCCTAGTAAAATAAAGGTTGAGAATATGTTTAATTTATATAAGCACACGTTATGAACCTAGAACAGAACATAATCCGATGAGAAAAACAACAATCTTTGGAGCAGATGATGAGACACACAGATGCATGTGGACATTACAATCTGCCCAGTCATATCCTTTCGTAGATTGGAAGCCTGCAGCTGAAAACCCACAACCTTTTCAAATCCCTGATAAACTGTCAGACATCTGAGTCAGATCACAAGTCTGTTTCTTACTAGTCTGTTCCTTTTCCAGTTTCTTTGCGGGCCTCACAAACATTTCTAGCCCCATTACAGCATTTTATTACTCAATGACTTTTGTTCATTGTCAGAATGGGACCATGTAGGACTGCTGGCGGTAGGAAGGCCCCAAGTGCTCTCTCTTCCATTGTAAATGCATTCAGCAAACTGTTAAGAGAAATAGTGCCCCTAAGCTATCCTTGAATGTTCTAGTTCTCATTTTGTACAACTGACAATGTACTCCTTGGACAGGAATAGCCCATAGCTAAGGACTAAAACTAACTGCCACCCACTTTAACCTCATGAAATACTTGCATTTGAGCATTACTTAGGTAAGGTACGGTGCAACAGATAAACCTGGATACAATCAAAATCTATTCTCAGTATGTTCTATTCTCAAGTATGTTTTGCTGTTGTCTTCGCAGACACAAGTTGGTGAGTAAAAAAAAAAAAATTAAGAACATTAATTAGGAAAAAGTATCAAGCTTGCATTTTAGTAATAGTTACAGACAAACCTTGATTAAAACCAGTCCTTATGTTTGTTTAGCTAAGCACCTTGACAATAAACATAAGGTTAAATCTTGAAGCACATAAACACATAAATGGTCACCATCATGAATAGAGACATTTACTCTTGGGAGTTCCCATTCCAAATTGATATTATCTCCGAACTAACAAAACCCTAAGCCATAATTTTGTGCTGGTAAACAAAAAGTAAACAAAGTAAATAAATAATAAACTTTTTCCTGCCGAATGCAATTTTAGAAGATATAAAGCTGCTGCATGACACCAACCATAGATGTTTTTTGTGGTGAAGGAGTCTGGGTAGGTCAGTTCATAAGGAAATGAGCTTGGAAAGCGCGTCCTGTCAGCGCTGTGATTTGCAGGCACGTCAGAGGTGCTGACATGGGTCCAGAGCTGTGTGATTGAGATGAACGACCTGTTTTTGTCATCAATTTTCCCAAACGAACAGAGGACACGCAGCGACCCGCACGCGGGGCCGCGGGAGAACATTTCTGGCGAGAGCAAAAATGATGATCGAGGATATGGCGGCTGGAAGTGGGGACGTGGAGTTACGGACTAACAAACCGAAATAAGGATTGATGGTTGTCATGTCCTGACAAATGACCCCAGCGAATTGTACTGGTTTTAGGGTGGGGTTTGGCCTTTTGATTCAATGAGAGAGTAAATAAGCGAGCACGGATTCTATTAACATTTGTCCTTGACTTTAAAATAAATGCTTTTTTTCTTCCAAATGTTTGGTGTGTTCATTTTCATGATAAACTATCAAAGTTTGAAAGACAAATGTTGATTATGTTAAAGAATATATCATAAAGCTGACTTTACACTGTCATAAGTGTGGAATAACACCTGTCATAACCGGTCATAACAGCATATCACAATTTACAACTAGAAGAGTGTACTCAAGAGTGCAGATCTCCACTAGGCGTGTTAGCTTTGCTGATACAACAATAGAGGCTACACAATCAATGCAACCAGAAAAATACAATATTACAAGTTTTTACCATGTGCCACTGGAAATCCCAAAAACGCTGATTCAGTGAAGTAACGCTAAAGGTGGTGACATGTTAGCTAATTTCATTCATATCAGCCACGATGTGTTAGACAGAGCTAACACTGACGTTATAGTCTGGCACTTTAGTTTCAAATCTGGGCAGGAACAATCTGGACAGGAATAATTCCGAAAGACCAGTGATGTAAAATATCAATTTCAGCGTGAAAATGCCAACAAAATAATTGCCACAGATTCAAACATTAACATTAACATTAACATATTAACATAACATAGTTGGCGGATTATTTCGTTGGCATTTTAACGTTGAAATTGACATTTTACATCGCTGGTCTTTCATTCCAAATGGAAGCAGTTGCTGTTCACTTGCGGCCCCTACCAGCCAGTTGAGTGAGAAGTTAGCACTCAATGTATTTCAATGGACAATGATGGAAATTAATTCAAATAAAATACTTGTCGTAGACCAATTTGCAAAATATTCGGGAATTCAGGTCCTTGGCCTGCTGTCAGCATGCACAACAAGTATTAGGCTGATCGACCCAGTAGTATGCAAGATTAGCTGCGGAAAGATACACAAACAAACACAAACACGCGACCGAACGCATAATCCCTTCCAGGCTCTCGCCTGGCAGAGATAATGAATGTCATTACACTGATGTAAAATATACCATGACTGCTTTATAACAGTAATTTTGAAATCTGCCTTGTACAACTTGCATCAGACAGGTCAAAGGGCAGTTATATATGATGCTTGCAATGAGTTGTAATACGCTGTCATGGCTGGTAATGACATGTTATGAATATGTAGGCTTTATGCCATATAATTAATGGAAAATACATATTCAGGCTCATGGTGACCGTATGACATACTTTACATAACATAAAATTATTTTAGCACTCTTTTCCAGTGCAATGGACAGTAGTGGAGAACAATACTCTCCCAAAGCTTTGCCTGGATGTTTTCTTGCGTACTCGGAAGGACTGAAAACCGTAGCATGCTGTGAATCATGCACCAGTATTTGTCTTTTGAATCAACTTATTCAAATTCAGACCAGGATGATGACAGCAGCGAAGGGATTTTTACTTAAGTGTTGGAGGTCAATGAGTATTTGTTTTCTTGGCATATTTAACTGTAAACATAACAAGAAATATTGACGGACTCTTTGAAATACACCAGAAGGCTTTAAAATCTAATTCTGACAATGACAATATTAAAGCATGCTTCAGAAATAATGTAAATGTGTGTGCTCACTATTAGAGCAGTACATACAACTTTGTGTTCAAGGATGTGGATCTAAGAAATGCTCACACCTTCAGCTAATGACCATCGAGACAGATGCCTGCTAGCAGCCAAAACTCTGGGTATAGCCAGCCGGAGGGCTTAAGTTTGATTGGCTGCCAGTACTTTATAGGCGAGTTAGTGCGAGTGTAGTTCTGTGACAGAAAAAGTTTGGCGTAGATGGTAGAACTGCTGCTATTGCTTTTGACAGAAACACCTGGTCGATATCCAGCTTCTCCCCTGTTTTTTGTTCCTTTTAGAGTTTTTGAAGCTCTTGTGCACCTGTACCAGGGCCAATCTTAATTTGCATTTCTCCACTGTAAATTTCCACTCTGCGCAGCTGTGAGCTGCTTGCTTCCCCCTGAATATCAGTCATTAATGAGGACCTGAACCCGATGGTAAATCTTTAGTCAGGTCTGGTTAAGCATTGTTGTAGCCGGCGGTTGATTAGTTACTGATCACGGATTTGCGTGTAATAACAGCTCCCTGAGAGGCCCTGTTGCACCACATGGAGATGTTATCACCGTGACATCTTTTCTCGGCACAAAAGGACATGGAGTTTTCGACACAGAAGCTTTCTGGATAACCCACAAGAGCCTCTTAAAACAAGTTAGCCAAGGAAAAATGTGATTCAGATTGGTTTGTTGCTGTGTGAAACACTACACTATAACAAGCATGTGTGTGTGTGTGTTCAGCATATTTGTCTGCAGAGCAATACGTGTAAGATGGAGGGGGGCAGAGGGGTTGGGGGGCTGATGTACAGGGAGGTTGAGATGGGGAGTGAGGACACGTGTTTCCTTTTTTTGCTCCGCTGAAGGCCTCGGTAGAAAAATGGATCTGAGTCACATGACCTGGTAGCTCCGTAGATTCCGAGCCTCAGGTGGTGGTTATTTACCTCCTCACTCCGGAACCTGCCAAGAGAATCGCCCAGAGGGTCGGGAACTGACAATGGCGACCAGATGAGTGCCTTGGTGGGGAGCAGAGAGGCAGACATCGAATTCAAAGGACAAAAAAAAGAGACCGACACGAGAGAGCGAGCGAGAGATGTGATGAACGAGAAATTCTTTGGTTAGAATGCTCCAGGGAGGGAATGTGTCAGCGAGAGGGGACCGGGGGCTGGAAGACGGTGCATTTGTTGAATACGAATCTCCCTCTGCGCTTGTGTCGAAAGCGCGTCGAACAAGGCTGCTGTGTGACAAGACAAAGTTCCACTCGTGTCTGCCGCTGACCCCTTTGACCCGGGCCGCTCCTGCACTCCGCGAGCTGTCTGCGGTTCAACGGAAGGGCGAATCCGGCCAAACCAGCTTTGCTTGATACGGGGATGATGCCTGAATCAACAGCTGAGCCTCCTGCGATGTGTCAACAGCCTCACCCCCGAGCGATGACGGACAGGTGTCGATGTGGGGGCGTGCTGGCCGCACCCCTATACCACTAATCGTTTGTGGAATGACGAGATTCAACTCCCAGGTGTTCTCACCTGAGGGAAACGTCCGCCCTTCACAAAGACACCTGACAATGCAGGGCCTGCTCTATTGTCAGGTGTCAGTTACAGTTCTGCTAAAACCATAGCTATTTCTCATGCTACTCCGGTTCTCTTTTCAGACACATCCGTGTGCTCAACATCAGTGAGCCTGTCTCTGACCTCATTGTTAATTATTAAAATCACAAAAAACCATATTTCATATTCAAAAACGTATTTTCTGTCTGAAATGGCTGTTGAAACATGACGTATAAAATATTAATATACAAATTATAATAATGCAATGGCAACTACGTTTTGTTATTTATTTATTTGGAAATATTGTATAGTTTTGCATAGTTGACTCTTGCTTCTTCTAGTCGTATTCTAAACAACTGTGAAGGTCTAGATTAACTTAAAAACCAGTGAATGACGGAGCAGTAGGAAATTTAATGAACAGGTTGATTGTCATTAATCAGTAACCTGTTTAAAAGGCTGTTTATAAGTCAGCTGCGCCACCCATCCCCCCCCCCCCCACCCACCCCCCACCCCCCATCTCTGTCTAAAGTGAATGAGACATAAACCGGCTCTCTCATTTCCTGTCATCTGACCATTCCCATGGACATCAGCCGATGCCACAGGTTCAGTGACCTGATTCTGTTTTTCTTCTACAAGTATACAGGGTTACCTGTGTCATCTGACACTTTTGACCAGTGGTGTGCTATCCCCATTCCCTGTTCTGCTATTGGTTCTGCCTGATGTATGCTGAAACTGGAACGTTGCTTGCAAGCCACCCCATTTTTCTATTTTTCTTTTTACATTCAAAAGAAGACAGGTCGGGTGGAACCGACTTCGTGAAATCAGACCAGTTTTGGCACGGGTCGATTCGTCTGGGTGGCAGTCCCGGAAACTACTGCTTCGCAGAACGCAGGTGTTGTTTGCTTTGTGCTCCTGGCGGTTAGCGGCGTAATGTCCCTGGTAACCAGGCCAACCAGTTCAAATCCATACGTGGTTCAATGGTTCTCGCTGTTCAGTGGGCCCTGAGCCAGATCCTTCAGGCCTGCGAGCGATGACGTCGTGCTCATTTTGACTGCGATCCTGTGTCTCCACACACTTTAGCCCCGGGGCTGGCTCATCATTACACAGCACCTGCTAATCTTTAAACACTCAAGGGCCAATCCAGTCTTCCCACTTTAAGGTCAACCCTTAACTTTGGCAGATGAATTGAAGACAACGTTAATGATTTCTCATTCTTTACAGCCACGGCTTTGACTTTGCCAGTCGAAGAGGTCAACCAAGCGGGACTTGATTGAATTTGTTTGTCACGCTCCAAAACAGGGAGAGCAAGACAAAATAGCCATCCAACCATTGACATGTCCTCAGCCATTCACTTGCTACATAATGGCAAAGGAATTCTTCAAAAATAGTGTAAACAAGAAGTGAATGAATTCTGAACACAAAAACACACAGGTGTCACACATACAAGCACACTGACACACTCACATCCATACATACACATACACACTTATGCACAAATACAGTAGCTCAGTAGCTCAAATGCACTAACATTCACACACACACACACCTACACACACACACACGCACACACACACCTACACACACACACACACACACATACTTCAAATGTACTGCTTAGTCTTTGCACACAATTTTGAAACAGTGCTTAAAAAATTTCAAAAAAAAAAAAAAAACTCATTTGCAATTAGGAAATGCAAATCAAGCAGGTGCTGCAGGTGTCTTTTAGAATGTTTGTTTGTTTTACCCTAGGCTCTTTAGATTCCCTCCCTCTCTCACAGGGAAACAGAACACAGAACCCTCACCTCCATCAGCAGGTACTTCTTGCAGATGGCACCGAGTGAGAACTTCGCCATGGTTGTCAAGGTTGTGCAGTGTCCTTGCTCAATGTTTTTTTTGCTCTGTCATTATCCATCCTCCAATTTCCTCCTTCGTAAATATAAATAGTTTTTAAATTTTCCATAGAAATGTATTATTGCTACTACTTCTGGTGCTACTTCTACTACTACAACTATTAATAATAATAATAATAATAATAATAATAATAATAATAATAATATAAATAATAATAATAATAAATTAATCTGAAAACGGTGATACAAATGGGTCTAAGCAAATGTTTATCATTTTGACAGAGTAATCATGTTACATTGCAAAATTCTGCCGCCAAATTGGCAGATAAATGGCAGAAATTTAATATGGCAGCCATTATGGCTTATTGGGAAAATTTCTTCTGCAGTCGGAGACATGCATCTTCCTGCAAGGAAATTCTTTGTAAGAAGAGAGATCTAGTCACATTAAAATCCTTAAGTCAAACATGACAGGAGTAATAATTTTTTTAATTTTAAAATTAATTTGACTTGTATAGAGCCACCATGCGGCCAAACGACATGAAATGCAGTCAAAAAATGTGGGGACGTACCATGTAAGAATGTGCCAAGTTGCATTTATCTCACTTATCTGGTTAGGTCAAAACAAGGGGACAGCATAAAATGTATAATAGCATTTGCATAAGGGCAGCCAATCAAAAATGTGTGTGTGGGGGGGGCATAAGGAAATTGATCACTACATGTTTTAAATGTCAACAAGACAACAGTGATCTTATATGAATTCATTAAAAGATTTTGTGCCAAATCTGATTCCTCTACGATGTACAGTTTTTGCTGTGCAAACACTTTTAGGGCAGAAAAAAAAAAAAAAAATATATATATATATAGCTGCAAGCAGTGATACATGGGGCCCAAGCACACACAGCTAATATTATATCACTTATATCATGGTGTATCAGCGCCAAAATCACTCAGTGGGAATAGAGTGGTACCCCTGTAGCAGTGTACCATGTTTCATAAGTTTCACCCATTAGGTTAGACTAAAACTTGTGACAGAAAAATGTCAGCTAGCATTTCAAAAATGGCAGGCAGTCCAAGAGGACAGCAACACAATGGTTAAAGATACATTCCACATGAAGACTGATCGCTGCATCATGTTTCACATCTCTAAAAGGCAACAGTGATTTTTCATAAAGTTATAATTAAAAAAAAAAAAAAAAAAATAGTGCCCTGTAGCATCACCATGTGATTCAACAGGGCCAATAATTTAGAGTTTGGCTCTTGATGTGAATTCCAATTGTGGTGATGGGACCCATAAAAATCAGAACAATCCCAATAGCATTCCAGCACTTTGTGCTTGGACCCCCTAAAAAATCAGAACAAAAAAATAGGGTCCCAGCAGCTGTGGTGCTTATACCACTAATAATAGAAGTAGTAGAAGTAGTTGTCGTAGCTGAAGCAGTAATAGTAGATTTTACATGGAATATCTAAGTAGATATAATCTTTACAAAGTGTTTGATTCTTCTGTAACTAGCTCTGCCACCATATGTAGCTAGCCATTGCATGTATGATGTAGCTAGTCCTGGATTGGACTGTGAAATAGCCTAATAGATTCTGTGCTCTTTTGTGTATCAGGTTTGCATTATGGGCCTCAGGTTGGGTATAAAAGGAACATACAGTTGGTGCCTGCAGCTCTAGTTCTACCAGTTCTACTCTTCCTGTGCCTGCTTTTAAAGCTACATTCTTTTGGTATTAATAAATGAGCACAGTGGCTCAAAAGTGCAATCTGCCTAGCTTGTCTCTTGCTGAAATCATTACAGATTGTTTGTTTTTTGTCTTAAAGGACTATGATGACATGAAGACCATATGAAAATGACAAATAAACAAATGTAATTTAATTTTTTCTTGGAAGGAGCTTCAAAGAGTACATGTGTTGTGTAGTCACTTGTGTCGTTTCTCACTTCCGCATTGGGAGAACCTTCCTCATTGTGCCCATATGTTTGTGCTTCCTCTTTCTATGACTTCCTGGTCTACTAAACTTTGGCAAATGAGTTGTCAGTCTCAGACTGTGCCCTGTAACATAGTAATATGTTACAAGTGTTCTCCCACAGTCTGTTCACAGGACCCACTGCCTGATTTCCAGTTCTCCCATCAAATATTTACTTTCACTTCATTCCTGTAGAACAAGGGTGGCCAACTCTGGTCCTGGAGAGTCGGCTGGTTTTGGTTTTTACTCGGCACTTAATTGATCAATTAAAGCAGTTGATTACAATGTTAACTTGTATCACCTGGTTTCTTTGGTCTAAGTAGTTGTTGTATTTAAGGTGAACCCAAAAACCAGCAGACCCTGGGGCTCCCCAGGACCTGGGTTGGGCCACCCTGCTGTAGAAAAAACATATCATATCAGTACATCAGGTGTGATTAACCTGAATCTTGGCCAGGCAGGGTGCATTGGTTTTTGTTGTCACACAGTATGTAATTAGTGACTAATTAAAGCAATTGATTGCACAATTACCTCGCCTGGTTCCTTGCATTTAAATTTATTGCTGATTTAAAGGCTGAATGAAACAACATATCCTGCAGCTTTTCAGAATCAAGGTTGGCCACCCCTTCAATAGACCACAGTAAATGTTTTTAAAAGACATGCTTCAAAAGTGTATGCCAATATATGATAATTTAGCTGATTTGTTCTTCCAGATGTTGTCAACGCATTCTCTGATAGCTGTAGTGAAATATAATTATATATCAATTTCACACTTTAAGTAATACTTTATGGAAGGTAGTCTCTATTTCAGACACTTACATATGAGCCTTACAAGTGAGGAAATATTATTTGTTATTTCCACTGATTATTATAAATAAGAAAAAGGAGGAAGATAGGACGTGACTATCTGGTTTGTCTGCACAATCTCTTATTATTTATTTTTTTGCCAGTCACACAGCTAATTGTTTTTGTATGGTATGTATATGTATTTACAAAGCTATTTCTTTACTGAAGTTGCTCAGCTAAAGTGTCTTGCAAGGGTCCCAGGGGCAGTATTCAACCTGGGATTCAAACCAACAACCTGCTGGTTTTTGGTGTGTTTGCCATCCATCCATTATCTAACCCGCTTTTTCCTACTCAGGATTGCAGGTGGAAGGTGAGGGGTTAGCCTATCCCAAGCTAAATTGAGCAAGAGGCCGGAACACCCTGGACAGGTCGCCAATCCATCACAGCTGCACACACCATTCACTCATGCACTAACACCTATGGGCAATTTAGTGTCTCTAATTAGCCTAACCTGCATGTCTTTGGACTACGAGGAGGAAACACACACAAACACAGGGAGAACATACAAACTCCACACAGAAAGGCCCAGGCCTGGATTCAAACCCTGCACCTTCTTGCTGTGAGGCAACAGGAATCAGGACACATTGCAGGAAAGTATAGGAAGAGCTCAATAATACAGGTGGCTAATATATTTCCTTTTACATTACACTGACTTAAAGAATTTCTTCATGAATCTTTGATATGCCACCTCTCCTTCATTTCCCTTAAAATGGTTCCTGTCAGTGAAAAAGATACAGACAGTAGGAGAAAAGATATTAGTGCAACACAAAAACAAATCAGATATAGATTCCTACATCGTAAGGAGTGTGATGGAATATTTAATTCAATTCAATTCAATTTTATTTATATAGCAGTTTTTACAGAGAAGTGTCACAAAGATGCTTCACAGATTAGCAAGGCAAGGCAAGAAATACTCAAACCATCTACCAGCAACAAAACGGCTTTTAGAAAAGACATTAAAATATAGTACTAATACTGCATAGCAAACAGGCACAGATATGCTAAATTATGGAACAGTTTCAGCTCATTGGTTGCGTCATACAAATTATGTGGACTCTAGAACCACAGCTTTTCTATTGTATTTTTTATTGCATTTTTATTATATTTTCGTTTATTTATTTTATATGGCTGGCGCACCTGCATGTGTGTACGTGTTTCGATTCCACTGCCAGGTGCCAAATTCTCACCAGCTGTAGGAATGCCTAAAGAACCCGGCTTGCTGTTAAGTCCTGGACTTAAATCTCTGCCAGAAAGAAATCTCCGTGAATACCGCCATTAAATCTCCGATTTTAGCCACCGCTCAGCCGAGCATTTAAAAGTGCTTAAAAGCAAGCAGCTGGTGTCAACAAGGTAATAAAGTCACGCGCGTGGGACTCGTCTCGCCGATTAGGGTTTGCTGGCAGGACGTCCAGACCCCGGTTCGAGCGGCAGCAAAGCGAGCGGCGCCGAATCGCCGTTGGCACGGACGCGCGCCGTACCCTGCCAGTCCCGCGGTCCCCGTCCCGCGCTCCTCCGAGAGATCCAGTCACGCCGGCTGCTTCGCGCGACATATGTTTCGCATGGCATCGCTTTTGGCACTCGCCGGTACCCTGCAGCCCCCCCTCCCGTCCCACCCCTTCTTAAGATGTCATTGTTTGTTTCTCTTCGCCCCGCTTTGTTAGCGGCGGCGAGGCGTTTGGATTGTTTTCCAGCGACGGTAATTCTGCAGAAATGTGTTTCCTCTTTGAACCGCGAAAACAGGGCGTTGTTCGCTCAAACCAGGCTGCAATTCTGAAGGGGTTCTGCTGAAACGATGGTGACAGAATGGTTTTAAGAGCATTAGTTTCTGTACGATTAGCCTTAATATTGAATAACTATTTGTGTCTCCTGTTAAATTCATAGAAAATGGCACCATCTTTTTTTAATGAGTTCTATTTTTTCTGCCATCATCTGCAGGGTTATAATTCTCATTAAAGGGTCATGTCTTTGGATTGGATCCAAGCCACACTTTGCATTATTCTCCTCCCACACAGAGTTTGGCTCTGGTTCCCGTTCGTATTTCTGTTTCTGTCTTGGCACTGGCTTTTTTCGTGTCTGGACGTGGGATTCTGTGCCACAGCCATTCCTTCCACTCCCACCTTAGGCTTCTCCTCCTTGTGGAAAACTTTTGGCCAATCAGGTTCGACCGCCAGGAAACTTTGACGGAGAAGCATTCTGAGGTTGTGTGGACATTGAACCGCTTGAACTGTTTTTGTGGCCTTCGTCCAGGAGGAGGCGGGACTTGAAATAGATGCTCTGGCTTCATTTTCCTTTGGGACACTTGCACTTCATTCACCTTCCAAGCTGTCTTTGGCCTCCTTATCCAAATTGCCATTTTGGATCTCCCGAACAGCTGGTTTCCTCAGGGTCCATGTTTCAGCACCATATTAAAGCAGATCACCATTTTGGATCTCCTGAATAGTTGACTTTTCCAGTTTCCAAGTTTTAGCACCACACAAAAGCAGCACTATAATGTTCTGGTAAGATCCTTAAGTATTACTCACCCATTAGTGTAGCTTGGAAAAATCCTTCCTGTTTCCTAAATTTAGTGAGAATTTAGACTTCCAGTAATAAAATACATAAGGAGCAAGTAAACAAAGGAAATAAGGTTGTAGAAATCAAGAGGAGGAGTCTACTAAAACTATTGTGCACCCTCTCCCCTTATCTTTTGCAAATGTGGGTCAGATGTAAACTTGCCCCTGACCTCAGGGCCTCAAGCTGGTGCAAGAGAAGTGACAGCTCACACAGCGTCAGCAGAGGTCTCAGTCAGCATCATTCCCTCATTTAGACTGCCATCTCTTTTTCTCAAATTTACTCCGGTTTCTCCTTATTGTGGAGCCATCTGCGGTCTGGCTCGCAGAACATACTGCTAAATATGTATGATTAATTCAGACCGAAAAGAGTTCAGAATAGATTAGAACAATAAAGGCAGCACATGAAAGGTTATTTCGAGTAGCTCTCTTGACTGACGGAGTGCAGACGGGGATTTGCGGTTTAATGTTTCCATGGCGAGGGCTCGGTCGTGCAGGTATGTCAGACGGAGGTTACGCGGTGCTGCTTGCCCACTTCTGTTTGCAACGCTCTGCATTGTGCGCTGTTTGCAAGCAGTGAGCAGTTTCTATGCAATTTAGGCCAAGAGTTCGCTACACCCGTGTATTTCAACAGCGAACTAACAAATGAGATAATGACTACATTAATGGCAGACTCTGATCTATTAGAACAAGTATATGTGCGCACTTCTCGCATAACTGATCATACTGAATCTCAGATGATGTTGGTGTGAACGATAATGGTCATTATCATGGATTTTTCTTGCACCATTTCCAGCAGTTGGAGTCCTCTGTTGCGCTTACCTTCCAGACAGGGACTAGAGGCCACACAATGCTACAGGAGAGTGCTAGCGACATATCTCTTTTTAATGAAAACCGGTTGCCCGTGGGCATCTGCTGGGTTATTGAGGGGAACTGATTTAGTGGTAACTAATTTAGAGGAACCTTGGCCGACCCACCCCGCTCCTGGTGGGCCAAGGCTAATTGCATCCTGCTGCGGTTTCGCTGTCGCAGTCAGCTAACGATGCATCCCAAGCTAATGTTTTTGTTTTATTTTGTTTTATTTTATTTGCACAAATTTAAAATCAACAAAGGAAAGGAAACTAGTAAGCATAAAATCGTGCAGGTAGTGACAAGAACCCCTAAGGGGCTTATGTAAGGTCTCTACCTATAATAATATACAGTTTACATGAATATTTACAACGCATTACAACACATTACATCAGTGCAAGAGTGCATATAAGACAATGGGCCTCATTCACAAAACATGCGTACAATTAGGTTTGATTGTAAACTGTCTGTAAGAAAAGTTGAACATTTTGGCATTCATGAATTTTTTCTGTGGTAGTCTGGTAGAATCAAAGTCTACGTATGTTTGGAAACGATGGTCTGCACATGTTTCATAAATCCCAGGTTGCTTTTACGTAGGAACTTTTCTTAAGAGCAACAGTAAGAAGAATCTGAGAAGTTTTGTGAATGAGGCCCAATGTGTGTGAGTGTGAGAGAGCGTATGAGAGAGAAAGGGTTAATATATCTGTACTTGTGGGTGTGGGTGTGTGTGTGTGTGAGTGTATGAGAGAGAAAGGGTTAATGTATCTGTGCTTATGTATGTCTGTGTGTGTGTGTGAGAGAGAGAGAGTCCCGTGAGCCATGTTATGACATCAGCTGTGGGAGTGAGGCCTGTGAGAATGTCTGTTGGGGCTTGAATGCTGGGTCATGACAGAATGTGACAACTTTGGCACGTCCAGAACCAAAGGCCCACACAGGAGCCATCTGCCGCTCTCCGCAGTTCCCCCGAAACACAAAACTTTGTCCAGCTAGCGAACGCCTCACGCCTCCATGCCCTGCGCTTTGTTCCCTTATTTGGGGGGCCTTCATAAATAATTACATCACCCAGACCAATGATGCAAAGAGTGAATCATTATCATTTATTTAAAGGGCACACGGGGCTGTCCTATGAGAAAGTATAAGATCTGAGGTAATAAAGTGAAAATGAACTCAGCGATGGCTTCGTTCGCTTTGACCGGACATGCCTCATACACGCAGATGTACAGACACAAACAACAATTAACATTTGTCTGTAATTTTGTCTCACAGTTTAAAAAAAGATGTTTTGTTTTGTGTTTATTTCTCACAAGCAGTTTGACAAGTTGAGCAGTCATAAAAAATTAACATGCCAAAACTTGCCAAACACAAAAAAAACAAAAAACAAAAAAACACAAAAAAAACTGGCACTTATTTTTCTTCAAAATGAATGACAAATTTTATTGAATTCAGGCTGCTGTCGCTCAATCCCCAACTGTACACATTATATTCAGGTGCGCACAAACACATACACACACTAAACATTCATACCTGTGTGCACGCACACAAAGTCTCCTACATTTTTTATATGTTTACACACACATACACAGGTTTGTAAGCATCTGCACATACAGTCTCTTCCATGTTCACATGCACACACGCACACAGACACACACGCACACACACACTCATATGGACATGCACACACACACACAGTTGTTCACTCACACTCGTAAGCACAGGCACACAAACACATGTGAACATGTGGCAGTAGCGTAGCGGATGTACTTTCTAATGAAGTTGAGCAGGTGTGTTGATGTTATCAGAAGTTAAATAAGGACTTCCTGTTCTCTCCCACTAAGGGGGGTGGGGCCGGCTATGGTAGGTTGTCATGTGATACGGCCAACAGCCCACACAAACCCTCAGCACTGCTGCAAGGCTGAACTGTTTTTATTGGAGCTTTCATGACATATCACGACGTATCACGACGTGGGCACAAGCCTTATGCTGTCCCATGTATTTTTAATTGTTTTTTACTTGCCTAACAGACAGGCGATTTACTGAAATTATACAGGTTCAGCACTTCTGGCAGATTGGCGGTTCATTAACCAATGCTCCGAACAGCCTTGGCTGCAGTGATAATTACAAGTGCGAATTTTGTTTGAGTTGGTCAGGCATGAGTTGATATGATTATACTGTTTGGGCAGCAGACCCTTTTCTCAATATATTTTCTGAATTCTTTTGGCACTACTTGTACCTGTCAGAAAGAGGGTGGTCTGGACTTAGTTTCTGCACAGTCAAGAATTGCATAATTTCATCTGAACTCTAATGTAATATTTAACTTTCTGCGTATGTGTGTGTGCATGTGTGTGTGAGAGAGAGAGAGAGAGAAGGGAGAGAAACAGAGAGAGAGAAGGAGAGAGAAACCAATTTGTGCTGCGCTGTTTCCAGAGAAAAGCACAGCGAACTGAATCACAGTGAAAGCTGTAGGATCCCGCACGCACATGCATGTACACGCACGCACAAGCATGTACGCATTCGCACACGCATGCATGCAAGCTCACACTAAATACTCATCCAAGGATTATAAGCAGCCTACAGCATGCAGGTGTTTGGACCTCATAACGCATGTTAAATGGTTTGTTTAAGCGGCAGCTGATGAAGGCAGCAGGATATTACGCCATCCGCATATGCCTAGAATCACCAGCGCCTGCCCTCATAATGTCCATATATCCCAAGAGCAATGCGCGCGCTTTGTTGCTTGCAACGTTCAAAACATGCTCCGGTGCGGCTAACTCTCCTGTTCGATAATTAGGCCCAACCTGCTTTTGATTGTTTCAGCCGATTAGCGACTACACCAGTTTAAGATAAGGATCACCCATTAGCAATGCTATTTAACGCTCTAATATGAGTTGCGGCGTACACGGCGCAGAGTTGCAACATCAGACATAATGAAGTAAATCCGAACCAGCTGTTCATCGGTGAACTGTGCTGTAATGGGCTGAGTTTAGGGTAAGCGTCTCTGCTCTGCTGTATGCAGCTCTCCAGCCGCCTCACGGTGTGGTCGGGCGCTATCAATACCGCATTGCTAACAGGCTTCCTCTTCCCTGACCCCCGCCTTAGCGTATTTGTGACATCCTGAATGGAGGGAAGCCCTAAATCATTGGTTCTGTTGGGAGCCCTGCAGCCGCGCCCAGTTAGCGACCCAGCACAGCACCGCGTTTCCTCCCATGATGCTCTTGGCCAGTGTCCTGGCAGGTCAGGCGCCCTCATGGTTAGCCATCAGGTAAAAAGATAAACTCTTTATTGAAGGATTTGACTGCCATGACCATAAAGGGTTGTGTTTTTTTTTTCCTGTTGACCTCAGAGAATGGTGGGTGTGCTCATGTGAGACGTGCGCTGGAATGTTCGGTGTTTGCTCGCTATGGATCATGGGGCTGGACTTCTCGACTACAGTACTTCAACCTGGGGTCTGTGTTCATAGCAACCCAGTTAATGACTCTTCAGTTCCTTTACTTCTTTGCCACACTGCTGTTTGAACATTGACAAAGATTTCAATGAACTATCTTGCCTTGTTCTCAAAGTTTCTGTTCACCTTGCTTGAGGCTAATTAGCTGTTCAAGTAACAAATTGCAATCAATGTGTATTTTGTTTATCATACCTGTTGTTGTTTGATTTCCAATTAGCAACTAAAGGCCAGATTTGGTTTTAGCATTAAAAAGGCGGCTTAAACAGGCATACGCTCATCCGGTGTTCCGGAAGCCAGGGTGACATTTCACTCACCATCACTTATCGGCAAAGAGGGCTCACGGCTGTTGACCAGCTCCTGCTACCATGGCAACCTTTCTGACAGGTTATTTGGAGTCACTCTAGGGACACTCTCTGTACCTGGCGTAGGGGAGGAAACGCTCATATAACGTTTCGCACTGCTCTTGCCAACCAGCTGTTATGGCCAGAATAACCCGTGCAGCAGAGGCAATTTGGCTCTGGGTCTTTGTCACTCCATGCAACATTGAGCAACATTAACAAAACAAAAGAAGAAAAAATATTGTAGTTAATCCGTTCAAAATGATCTTTAACTGGTTTAAACAATGCTGTGCTAAAGTAATCATTTTCATACGCAGCGTAAGAGCAGAACGTTCCCCGTTCTCGCTTACACGCACACACACACACACACGCAAGCACGCATACACACACCCTCATGCACGGATGCATGAATTCACACACACACATACACAATACACGCACACACACAGGCACACACGACACAGTCACGCAAGCTTGCGCATGAACACATGCACGCACGATGAACAAACACACACACACACACACACGCACACACACGCACACATACCATTTACATTTAAATCTCGTCCCTTTCGACGTTTCTCACGCCTTTCGCGTCGGCGTCCGCGGGGCCGGTCGCGGCAAAGCGGTGCGGCGGCGGCGGCGGTGGCGGCGGCGTCTCCTGCGAGCCCCATCTGCTGCGGCTCCTCGGAGCAGATGATAAAGCCTGCATCCCTCCCGCGGCGCTCGCTTCCCCGACGCGTGCCAGGAGCGGACTGTGAGTCAGCCGCGCAGCTCGGCGGATGCCAGGTGCGGCTCCGTCCAAAAAGGGCCGACGCGGCCGCTCCCATCCACTGACGCGCCGCTCTCCGCAGAATTATTCGGAGCTCGTTTCATTTCAGCGACGGGGGGAAGGAGCTTTAATGTGGGAGGGCAGGGCCCACATTTTAGTGGGGCCCTGTGGGGGTCTTTGGGCCTGGGAAAACCACTGTGGGTATGTAAGGAATAAAGCTTGATTTTATGAATAAAGTTTGTTGTTTGGGAATAAATGGGATTTAATGACCAGATTTAATGGCCGCAGTGAGTCAGAGCTTCTGTTTAGCATCACTTCTACAGCCCCGGGATTGTTATGGCGCAAATCTTGAGCCACGTTAACTGAATTTGAATTTAGTAAATCCAAATTTGTAGTTCATAATTTGACATTATACGTGTAGGGTTAATTTGATTACATTGAATTTGTATTTCTTAATTTGAATTTGTATGCAATGTTTTAAAACTAATGCATGCTGTTTATTTGAATCTGGATTTCAAAAACATGAACTTGTATGGATCCCTTTGAAATTCAGCATTCAGTTCAGTTCAGTTTAAAGCCGAATTTGAAACTTGCAAGCACTACTCAACATTTCAGCTCTCAAAAAGCCACAATTTCAAGTTCAACTCCCCAAAAGCCTTCAGTTTGTGA
Organism: Anguilla anguilla; assembly: GCF_013347855.1. Lineage (NCBI taxonomy): Eukaryota > Metazoa > Chordata > Actinopteri > Anguilliformes > Anguillidae > Anguilla > Anguilla anguilla. Next base: position 29,832,570 of record NC_049201.1, on the reverse strand, counting down.
ACATCCTGGCACTCAGGAAAAGCAGCTACTCGCAGATATCATCAAGTGTGGAGTGCATTACTCGCTTCTCATTGGCCATTCCTAAGGGCTAGACTAGTTTTATGCTCAAAGTGGCAACAATTTGTTAAACTCTGCTTACTCCTTCAGCTGTGTGTACTGTTCTGATTGTATTATTGTCAAACTCACGTTAGCCAATGTAAAACAGTGATTAAAGCTGCATTGATACTGACTGTCTGCAGCATAATTTACTTTGTTATTACTAGATAGATACTGTATCTAGACAGATGAAAGCTGGCTAGCCATCCACAAGTGGCTATCTACAGTGGCAAGCAAGATGGATGGTTGGACAGATAGATAAATTTATAAGTTACGTTAGACTAGGTATTTAAAATGGTGAAGGATAAATTAGTTAGCTAGCTAACACTGCAGACAGATGATCCCAATGCGAAGCCAACTGTGTGCCACCCCTGCAGGGCTACCAGCCATGGTTGGCACTGGGACGGGCCAGATTCCATCCAGACTGTGGTGCTCACTCAAGCACTGCTAGTGCTGCCTTTATCAACTGAGCTACCCAGCAGCCCCATAGGCTGCTATTTTAACCTGCATGTATAAAATAAATATATAAATAAATTTGACAATAATCTAAATTACTGATACATACAGTGTATCATGTGTTTCAATATGCACACAATGGAAATAAAAGAAAAAAATAACAAAATAATAAAACACCATGGAAACTGACAAATACAAAAAAGGTAAAATAATTACATTGACAAACAATACAGAAACAATGTACTCTAATATTGTGTGCTTGACTGTATTTTGTTGCATTTTTTATGTTGCTCATTTGACTATCTGATGAATACTTAAATCATATTGACTTCAACTAATCTCTTTCAGAAGCTCCTCAGGTAAATGTCAAAGGAGTAACCAATAGGAATGTAAACTGCTGCGCTCTAATTCCTCGCTACACCCTATCTGATATGTAACCACTGACTCGTAGCTGTCGTCAGGTAATTAAATGATACCAAAATGCACGTGATGATGCGACAATGGCATGTTTGACTTCTTATGCCTCAGCCTTACCTCAAAGTAGCAGTGCCACATATCTCTAAAGCCATGGATTGGGAGCAGGGAACTGTCAGGAGATGTTTAATTAAGACAACAGTTCAATTAACAGCCCAATTAGCCATGGTAATTAGGAGCTCGGCTGGAACAGAAGCCTGCAGACGCAGTAGGTCCCCAGGACCAGAGCTGCTAAGCCCTGCTGTAGGCTGTATAATCCTTGGTACTTATTGCAGTGAGATCTGGAGCCACGGGGATCCTTTCTTTCATACAGAAAGAGGTAACAGACAATAAAGGATTTCTGCAATCTTGAGTTTGGTATGCTGTAGTGTAGCCACCCCATTGACTGTACGAACACCTTGGTGCAGGTACAAACCCGCAGTAAAACACCCTTGCCCAGATCAAAGCCGCAACTAAGATTTGGCACATCCACGTTAAGGACCAATAATTTTAGCTGTTATTTAATACTATTAAATTACTTTTTTAAACTTGGAGATTAATTTATGATTGAGGCATTTTCTTGTGAAATCTGTTGTCGATAAACTGTTCGTAAGATGTTAATGACCCCTTGTTTGCCATTTGATTGTCTTGTTGACGACCAATCAGAGAACCTTATTGATTGCAATTGTTGCTAAGCCCCACCTCATTAAGCTTTTGTTTCAAAACATCGAGCGTTAACTTTGCAAGTGATGAAATGGTGTACATGGGGCACTCGTAAGAAAAACTCCTGTTATGCCGTTCCAATTCTTATTTGACAAGATCTGGATTTAGTTTTGAGTTGTGCCCAGTTTAAGTAGCTCTTGATTTCTGCAGAACAAGATGTTTACTGTATTTGAAAACAATAAAAAATAAGACTCACTGTGTAAGAACAACAGGAAATAAAATCAAATATAACTATCAAAGATAAGAGTGTCCCATTGGACAGGACACACGGGGATTATCTTAAGGCTTTGCTCATGTTTAGGCTCTGAGGCTTGTAGAACCAGCCTAATCATGACTGCTGCCCTTAGATGTGAGCTGGCTAATTAACCCGCTTGCATAGGCTTCCCCTCCTGCCCTCCCTCCCTGCACTAAGCCCGTTAAGGGTACCAAAGCACACCTGATGACACGTTAGTCACATTGACCCCTGTGGGCGCACGACAACTAGGCCCTGCCCCTCTGGCTCCAACAACCTGTTCCATAATTACAGCTGACGGCCTCAGGAGGGTGGGGGTAGGTCTTGTTTTCAGGCAAATGAGGTGTCCCCCAGGCCTGGTATCAGTGTGGAATGGGAGAGATCCAAATCCTCTCGAACGCCATGGTTTTCACAACCCATTTGCCTATTTAAGCAGCACACAACCCAGCACAGGGAATGGTGAATGATGTGCTGCTTGAGAAGGCAAGAAATGTCTCATCAGTATGAATGTGTCTGCTTCATTTTCATGTGCAGTTCTGTACTGTTAGGAAAATTCTAGCAATAATAACCATAATGGGTTGCATTTATATAACACTGTTCATGACTTCAAAGTGCTTGACGATGAATGGGGAAGCTCAGTTCCAATCGCATCACTGTGTAATGCAAAATACCCATGCCATATTACAAAGCCCAATATTGTGGGAAACGGTTTAGTGGCTAAATTGAGAAAGCCAAACAAGATTCTCTGGTGATGAGATTTGCCCACTTATTTTCTAAAAGAAACAAATCAGTAAAAAAAAACTAACATGTTATAGAGATGATTCATCTTTTTAAATTGAACAATCATAGCTTTGCCCCATTGCTGTGATGTCCTCGGTCAGTTCTAGTGGACCACAAGCATGAGCGTCCTCTGAAAGGGCGCAAAGTCAGCCAACCCCATTTCGACGGTGCAATTCGCCTGCTGAGCTGCAGCAGCTACTGTGCCAAAGGCCCTGCGCCCTGTGCCTTCAGAGGAGTCGCCATTGCGTGACGAGGCGGAGAACACCCTGCCATCTCAAACCCTCCCTCTCTGGGTAAAGGCATGGGCAAATATGTGTTACCCAAAGGACTGCCCGCCAATATTGGCACTGGTATGAGATTTGGTGTGGACCGTGGAGAATATTGTTACACAAGTGCTATAGTACATGCGCTATAGATGCCTACACATACTGTATATGGAATATAAAAGTCTAAAATGAATCTGTTTTGGGGACAATGAAACATTTGACGTTTTATTGCAATAAACACTGGCAAAAACAGACAGATGCGGTGCAGGCCCTGGAAGTCACATGCAAGACACCCTGAGCAATTGTGTTTTTTTGCCTTTAAATACTAAAGACAACATTCTTAAATTCTGAGAATTTGAGATAGAGAAGCAGAGAACAGATGCAGTTGCGAGTGATGAGTTTGCAGTTCCTGTTTCCTGTTTGCCTTGTTGGCAAATGGAGAAGGCCCTTTGTAGATGGTGTAGACACCAGAGAGAATGGAGTACACAGAACAGGCAGTGCACACATCAAAATAGATCACTAATTAATTAGGTTTTTTATTACATACATACATAAAATACATAAATACATACATACATACATACATACATACGTACAAACATGTTATTCAGTGGAGCGAACAGTTTTTTTTAATTTCAATTACTTGCCATTGTGTTTGGATTTCACATTGGGATTTTATAGTAAAATTGTATAGTGCATACATCACCTGATGATGACCTGAGGGTTGAAATGTTGTTTGTAAAATAGTTTAATAAATGGGAGCAATGAAGAGCAGCGTGCAGAGTTTTTTCCTTATTTTTACATTTTATAGTTGGTATTGATATTCTGATTAAATGTACTTTCTAGGAACAAGAGAGTACATTTGGAGAGAGATGTACTCTCTCCAAATAGAAAATAATAGATAAATGTAAGAACAACAAATCAGTCGAGCCTACTAAGACAGCAGGAGAGTAAGGCTTTGTCTCCAGGGCTCCCGAATGAAGTCGGACACTCGGCAGACCGGGGCCTGTTCCAGAGCAACAGAGCGCCAGGGTTTCGCAAAATCCTGTGACAGGATGAGTTGTTGCTTGTTAGCCGGCAGTTAAGTCTCCGGGCTGTTGCCACATTCGGCCCCTGCCGCTTCCCCCACGTGTTACTTCATCACCGCCCGACAGCTGTGCCTCCTGACCGCTATCTGGCAACCGCAGCCTCCACATGGCATGTGATTTGCACGATGCGGACTTCTCAGTGCGCCGACGCCTCTGCTTCCTGTTCCTGTCCCGGGGCCTAGCGTGCTGTCGACGCCACGCATCCTACGGTTTCTTCTGCGGTCGCTCTCCCTGCAGTCTTCCTCCCAGCTGCCGCCGGTCGGAGACTGCCCCCCCCACCCCCACCGCTAACAAGCAAGCCTCAGTTTGCGCCCATACATTTTAAATGCTAAATGATGGACAACATAAGACCTTCTGTTCATTACAGTTCTTAACATCCTTCACTCTAGAAATCAAGTTAAAAACAATAATGACATTCAGAGCAGTGAATGAAAAAGCTTGGTTCACAGTTAGCAGAGCCACAGTGAAGCTGTTGGGTTGAGGTTAGTTCAGTGTTACAGCTAAATTGTGGGATCACAATTAATCTCTGCCTTGTGCTGCCCAAGCATAATTTAGTATGTTTTGTCAATGTTTTGCCCCTGGGCTGACTGGGTGGATAATACAGCCTTCTGGATTATTCTTAGAGGAGAGTGTTATGCTTGAAGTTGGTTGATCACCCAATTTCACATCTTGCTCCCCTTTTGCCATCACATAGACATTGTCATGGACAATTGCATATCTTAAAAAAGCAAGAAATAATGTGCAATTTCATGCCTCCCTAAAATTATCCAAAACCCTCGCCCTGAACTCACCTCATCGGTTCTAAGGCCCTGTTGACCATGCCACACAGGGAGCACCAATGTTAGAGAAAATGATATGAGAGAGAGAGAGAGAGAGAGAGAGAGAGAGGAGGGAAAGCCTTGCTCTGGTCCATGGCCAAAGGCTAAAATAAATGGGTTAATTTTCTGTCAGGATGATCATTCAAAGATTGATATTGCAGTGGCAGCACATAAACACCTGTTAAAAATGTTACACAACCAATGTGTATGTGTGCATGAGAGAGATACGAGAGAGATAGAGAGAGCGAGATAGAGATAAAGAAAGTGAGAGAGAGAAAGTATTTGTGCAAGTGTGGTGTAGTTTGTGTATGTGTGTGCATGTGTGTCTGTGTGTTCTGGCAGAGTGCATGTGTGCATTTGGTTAGTGTGTATTTGTGTACACGTGTATGTGTATTGTGCGGTGTATGTCTGTGTATTATAATGAATTATAAATTATGAATCGTATTATTATTAATTATTCATTATGAATTGTGTTTTATATTATGATAAATAATGTACTGGTTTATATCAGCATGCTCTCCGAGTTCCACTGTCTGAGAGTGCGTGCTTTGAGGAATTCTGGGAAGTCAGAAATAGGTCAGCCGTGACCCCTGGGGGCGTTAATCGTTGATACATTTTATTGGTCTGTCTCTCCTGCTCTCTTCCTTTCTTCAATAAGGCTCCCCCTCTCTTATCCTACCATTTTGTATTCCCTCTCTTGCCTTTGAAGCCCAGTAATAAGGAAACACACACACATGCATGCAAACACACACACACACACACACACATATAAACACACACTGGCACACATGAACACATTTACTCTCTCCTAACTCTATCTCGCATCTCTCTCTCTCTCACACACACACACCCACACACACACACACACACCCTCTCTCTCTCTCTCTCTCTCTCTCTCTCTCAATAATGCAATAATATCCCTTATTAAGATTGCAAAGCAGACAATTCCCTTTCAAAGTCCTGTAATTGGCCCAAAGCCATTCTTGTGGTCTTCTGGACTGAATAATGCATGACGTTTTAATGAAGGTTTTTTTTTTTTTTCAGTAGGACATGGGGAAAAATGTGCATGCCCTCACTGTGCTTACAGTTTAATGGGGGTAGGAGGGGGGGTTAGCTATAGGGTGTACAGCAACCTCCTAACCAGCAGTCCTACGCAAGTGAATTCTGCATACTAGCCGAGACGGTAGCTTCATCAGTTTCTCTACAATCCGTCACAGGAGCTTTGGTTAGCTAATGTTGACGGAACATGTGGTGTTGACGATAAGCAGTTTGACTCCTAAATGTGGCTGTAGCCCTCCATGGTTCAGAAGGCCCCGCATAATTTGCTTCCCTTGTTTGTCCACAAGAAGTAATCAAAGTCACTCAGATGTCCACATGAGCATTTAATAAAATTTAAATTTTTTATGCGGTACAAAGTTCTTCTGAAAAGTTCCAAGAGCAAATATTTAAGAATTTAAGAGCATTCTTGGACCTTCCACAAACACTCCATGGTGGCCTCACCTCTTGCCGTTCAAGAGCTGGGCTTCAATGCTGAAAATTTTATTTCCAGACAGGGAACTGAGTCTGTACACTCGCCCCTGTATTGCTTCAGTTAAACATATTAATAGAAATGGATTGTGACATTATTTCAACCTTTTAAGATAAAGAAGAAGAGTGTCTTCTTCAGAATAATATTTATATTATTCTATAATAAGGCCCACAAGCTTTTATATTATGTGCATCTTTTCTGAATTATTTTGATCAACACCGTTTTTTCCCCAAAGGGGAAATTCTTTTCTGTCTGAAATATACAATACTCCTGGATTTTCTGCCACGTTAGATACTCGATAACGTACATGAAACTAGATTTGCCAATTCCTCTCAAATTAAACTGTATATCAGCGGTGATATTTTGAATGTATAAAAATACATGGGTAACTCCCAGGATGATTTTTGTGGTTCTTGCCTCAGATGGATTCTAGGAAATAAGCTAATCAGGTGAATCAAAGATGTGTGTCCATTCTACTTCCTGGATGTGTGTTTGCACCTTTTATCAGTTTATTTAATTTTTAATGTTGTTGCAAAAAATGCGTTAATAGCGTATTTCTCTATTCAGAATAGAACAGAATTTGTGTACAGCATATACGGTGCCAAATATTAACATTTCTAGAACAGCTTGTAATTCCTCCCTAGAATAGCTTTCATCTGCGAGCTAATACCATATTCAAGGGCCATACTGCAGGTTCCAGCCCTGGCTCTATTTTTTTGGCAACAATGAAATGGAGTCTGCAGTGGAAGGATACAACTGCCTTCGTTCCACCAGGGGTGGGGTGGGGCTCCCAGCAATATACACAGGCCACTAAATAGCATCAGCAGGCATGTGTACTTTAGGATGTGGCCTCAGTTTTATCTTAAATAAATTTTGTTTGAACACAGTAAAATGCCCAGTGTTAATTCAGCTGTGGGTACCATGTGTACTCTGTAAGAGTTGATTTAACACTGAGCAGTTACTGCAAAATAGTGATATTATGGGATCTGAGTAAACCTTGCATTTTTAGTTAGGACATAGCTAATCCTTCAAATGTGAGAATGGCTGATTTTTTAATGTAGCTAACATGTCTGTTTGTTAGATTTGTTTATTTCTGCCTTAATGAAACCAGCTCATTTGCATTTACCTGAACTGTTGATTCAGTAAAAATGTTACTAGGGTGGAACATGAAAAGCTGCTGAATTTATATGTAATATTTGTAATCATAAAGCTGACATACATACATTTAATGCACACAAGAGTTGCTAAAAGTTAAGTCCTATAAAATTGGAAGTCGACATTCTAAAGTTGCATTCATACTATTGTATTTGGAAACAGAGAGAGATGCTGCTCCTTTGATCAGTGCAGGCTATCCATTGCATGGCCTGTGTTTACATTGGTTCATGTCCTATTTCATCAATTGAAGGAGTCATCTTAAAAGACAAATAAAATGTACACAAGCCCTGTACAGGCACACCCCCCCCCCCCCCCCCCAGCTCTGGGAGGTGTCAGTAAGGTGTAGGTTATTTTCGGGCATGGGGCGAGGCGGAACGCTTCTCGTTGGGCACAGGGGCTCATCTGTGCATGCTTTCTTGCAATCTGGAAGCACCGCCTGTCTCTCGGAGCTGAGAACGCCAACGCCACGTGCTCTCTCTCTCTCTCTTCCGTGTCTCTCCCTGTCTATCCCTCTCTCTCTCTCTCTCTCTATCTGTCTCGCTTACTTTCTCTCACACCCTGCTCTGGTACATTGTGTGTTTTTAAATGAGGACAGGGGGGAGGGAGGAGTGCTTTTCTTTTAGAAGTTTTCTCCTCACCTCCACGGGCCGTTTGGCTCGCCAAAGCCCTGATGCTTCCTGTGGCCTTCGCCACTGTAGTGGCACTTCTTTGACCGTGAGTGGGAACTCTCCATCATCCCCAGAGGCACAGATGATCGAAGCGCAGATCCTGCTGACCCACAAATTACTGAACACTTAAGTCTGACCTTAAAATCTGTCTCTTCGTATCGTATGCATTATGAATAACCAGAAACATGAATATGCAGCGACATAACAAAGATACTTTTGCTGTACTGCATATGATAATGTTCTCTCCCAGGGAATGCTTTCCACACAGCCTAGTAAAACACACTCCATGACTGTCCAGTGTCGAGTGTGGCTCAAGGAGGAGTATTGCACTTGCAGTCTATTGTATTTGTGGAAGCATTATATGAGGTGTGCTTCTCAAACACTGACTGCAGACTGAAAGGAAGTGGTGGCTGGCAGTAAGTGTCTGTGCTTGTCTGTGGACTTATGGATTGATCGAGGATCTCTGACTTACATTTAACTTTGCGCCATTGCAAAAAGAGAAATAATCAATGGAAAGGGGATGAAAACTTGGAAGACACTATCCACTACCAAGAAAAGTTTCAACACTTCAGCAGATTTGACCTCTTTGGGAGAGCCTCAGGACAGAAGCCATTTGTCGAGAACAGCCAACATTAAGTCACGTTTGGAGCTTACCAGAAGCTATGTGACAGACCACGAGACCTTTTGTGATCTGATGAGCCTAAAGTTGAACTCTGTGGCCTGAAACAAAAGCACTATATTTGGTACAATCCAAACACCATACCTACCATCCAACATGGTAGTGGCAGCATTATGTTATGACGTTGATTTTCTGCAGGAGGGACAGGGAAACATTTTGCCATCAAGGGCAAAGTGGATGGAGCCAAATACAGGCAAATACTTCAGGAGAACCAGTTTCAGTCTGCAGGAGATCTGTGTTTAGGGTGAAGATTCATGTTACGACAAAACACTGACCCAAAGCACATGGCAAAAACTGCAATGCAATGGTCAACATTCTGGAATTGCCCAGCCAAAGCCCACACTTAATTCCACCCTGTGCTTTTCTTTTATTCGCAGAAGATTAGCTGTCATTCTGACTGAAATGAGCTCTCAGCCAGCTCTCTAACTGTAGTGAGCGTGAGGATGTTGCACCAAACCATTGTCTCTGCTCCAGGTACCTGCTTTACTATGGACAGCAACGGGGTGGGGAATTGCAGTCTATGGGTGGGTGTCCAACAACGCCAATCACAGGTTTCCACTTCTACTGAATAAAATGAGAGGCTGGGCATTACTACCTGGAAGCTGTTCTTCTTCTTGCCAGTGTAACAGGTATATCTTTCTGAAAGTCATAAATGGTAACAGTATGGCTGATAGTGGTTGAAGCCTTCTCTTCATTGTATTGAATTGATGTTGACTTGATGTTGATGGACAGCTTCAGCAACAAATAGATGAGAGTTTCACGGTTCAAAGGTGGTGGCTTATTATACATCGGGCCCTGAGGGAAAGAAAGAAAGGAAACAACAAAGCATAGATTGGCAAGCTAACAGTAATTTACACAACATAATCAAATGTAATATTCTGATCACACAGAATTAAATTAATGGACTATGCAATCTGGATATAGGAAATAGTAGCTTTGAATAACATTTCTTTATTAAATCATGTTATTCTTTCAAGTGCACATTTCAGTAACATTCACCTGAGGGAATACAAGCCCAGTCTGTCCTGTTTCCCCCAGTAACACTATATAAATATAAATTGGTAATCATAGAAACCGTAAAAGTATAAAATACAGTGAAAATAAATTAAAGAAGGTCCCATTATATACATGTACATTATGAATATTAAAATATTACATTACAATAAATACACACATTATGTGACTCAATAAATAACAAAATAAGAAACCATATTTAAAATATTTCATATTTCACAATAGTAAATGATGTATTCAATGTAACAGGGAAAAAGCAACTGTTACACCAGCAAGCTAGCTGCTAAAGAAAGAAAAGCTAGGTTTATGATGTACAGTTCAGTTTACTTTCATACTTAACTTCAAGTGAAAGGAAAAATGCCACTTCGCTGTAGTGTGGCAAATTGCAAATGTTTAACATCGACTATGGAAGGAGTTATTTTCACCAGCTACCACAAGATGAGGGTGAGAAAACAATGGCTGACTGCAATTGGTAATGCTAACTATCCTGCAGATACCCCTGAGACACAGTTAAAGAATGTGTAACTGTGTAACAGACGCCTAGATGATTCTGAGGTGAACATTTGAGTGAGACTACGGAACATACCAAGCGACTGTCTGTTAGCTCAGTCAATGCCCCCTTTGCCTAGAATGGGTGGTGGGGGGTGGTGTCTTCAAATTTTTAATTACCTGCCCATTATAGCTCTTCAAAAATGAGAGAGTCTTTAAGTGCACATCATTAAGATGTATACCTGTACTAAATGTGCACCTTTCGCTGCCAATATTTATAAGATTATTTATAAGATTGCTTTTGCCAGCGACTAAGAGACACTTATGCCTTGATCTGTTAAATGAGGTTACTGTTGTTTTGTGGTGGAATTTCCCTATAAATTCCCTTGAATTTTTGGTATGACCTGGAAATTGCTGTAAACATTTCTAACTTTTAATTTCTAACTTGGCAGAGTTGGAGGACAGCAATTCCCAAATCTAATGCGTGAAGCTCATACAGAGAGACATGAGAGGTCTGTGAGCAGTAATTGCTGCTAAAGGCCTATTTATTTAGTATAGGTGAGCTACATACAATGGACCTCATTCACAAGACATTTCTTATATTTTTCTTACTTTTGTTCTCAAAAGTCTTTCTACAAAAAACCAATATGGGATTCATGGCATCCCAGGTGTATGAGATGATGAATGCTGACTGTTTGTAAATTTTATGCGTTTTCCTGTTCATGTGATTAGCATAAGGAAACAGCCATGAACAAATACAGATGGGAAAAAAATTACGAATGGCAAAATGTTCATGGAAACGTTCTTACACACAGTTTACGATCAAATTTGATCGTACGTGTTTTGTAAATGAGGCCCAGTTTGAGCAGCATGTAGCCAGTAAAAATCTGATTTAAAAAAATGCATGTTCAAGAAACAGTCATGAATCTCATGAAGTTTAATTGCCTTTTATACAGCTGTGTATAATTAAATAACAAAACGAAAAATAAATGGCCATTTTGTGTATGTGTTGGTGGGGTGGGTTGAAATGGGACATCTCTGCTGTCATGACTTTCATGCAAGATCACAACTGTGTTCACTATATATATATATGCAGTCCAGCCAACTTGTAAGAATAGCACTGGACAGTTTTATTCTTTCGATTTGAATGTATAACAGGAGGGAATTGACTCGGGAAAATCAAAATGGGTCTAGCAGGAAGTTAGAATGTCAGAGGCACAGAAGGCTGACTTTGGCAGACAGACGCCATACCTGTCAGTTCTCACATTCCGTCTACTGGGTTCAGAGGAGATCTCATTTTGTACTTTGGCTGGAGACAAGAGGTTGGCATGGAAACAAAAAAGTGCAATCATGTGCCTTCCCTTCTTCAGTACCTTTCAGCACGGCTATTAGTGAAATAACCCATTGACAAGGGTGAGATATCAGTGGTGTCGTGGAAAAACATTGCATCCCTGAAAACCAGTTGTATTCGTTTGTTGAGTCATTTACAGCAGACAGGGCAGGGTCAATAACAAAAATAAAATAAAATTACAAAGATACATTGCATGCCCTCCCCTTTCTCAACATTTTGTGCTGACAGGAATTGAGCTACAGAAAGGAAAAAGTAGGCCTACTGCTTAGTGTATACTTACAAATGGCAGACTAATGAGGGTGCTGTGAATGCAATTGAATTTGCTATTTAAAAACAAATGTATTTAATTCACAGGTAGCTGAACAACATGAAAACATCTTGGTAATTTATCCGCATATTATATCGCCCAGCAATGGAGCCTTGCTTAATCAAGATTATCATCAGCTTAATTTCTGAATGTTTCTAGGTTCATAAATACAATAAAACTAGGGTACGACAATGCCTTCCAAATAGCAAAGACTAATATTTTCAGCATACTCTCTGCTACAATGTCACTGGTACTATTAGGAGTTTTGCATGGTGTGCCATCTAACAAACCAGTGATTCGTCTTACATTTCTTAACGTGTCCGTGTCATAACCCTGTATAATTTGCTACCAACGCACATTGAAAGTGTTTTCTTTGTTATATGCCCTCTGTGTTCTGCTCAATGACTTAATGAGCAGTGAAAAGTACATCCTCACTCAGGAGAATTAAGTCAAAGCCATCCATATGGGGAAGACTGCCGTTGTTTTGGGTGGGAGCAAAGGACAGCCCAGCCAGACAGAATCACTGCTGTCTCCACCTATATTAGCGTGTTGAGAAGGAGACAAAGACAATGGCAGGATGTACTCCAAGAATTCCAGGTAGCCAAGAAAATTAAAACAACGAAGTGAGCGGGCTGCTGGGTAGCTCTTTTGGTTAAGGCACCACACTGCCAAATCAGCAATGGGGTTTGCGCATGAACACGGCTGCTGTTGCAGACAGTTGGCCATTTGAAATTAGGGTGGAGACTGGACATGCCATGTTGTGTGCCAAATTTATATATATATATATATATATATACATATATATATATATATATATATATCTTGCATGAAAGTTATGACAGCAGAGATGTCCCATTTCAACCCACCCCACCAACACATACACAAAATGGCCATTTATTTTTCGTTTTGATATTTAATTATACACAGCTGTATAAAAGGCAATTACTTCATGAGATTCATGACTGTTTCTTGAACATGCATTTTAAAAATACAACAACAAAGTAAGCCGTTTTTCTACAGAAACATGACAGAAAACATTGGCTGTACTGTGGTAATAGTGGTGATGTGTTCCTGTATCTGTAGAAACTGCAGTGAGGCCCAGAAGAAAAAAAAAAAAAACTTGTTCTGCTTCCTTTCTGTAATTATTACAGATGTCTGAAACAACCTACATGTAGTAATCATGGCTAAACATGTATGAAGAGGTAGGGCAGCAAAAGATAATAGTAGAACAACAACCAAAAGGACTAATAAGCCAAAGCAAGGCATGTAATGAAATTGTGGTCTGAAACTTTGGCTTATACCCTGAAGGTTGCAGGTTTGAATTTGTGGCAGGTTACGTCTGTTCTGTTTTAATATAGCGGTCCCAGTTATTTCTCCTGGAGAACCACAGGCTGTTCTATTTTTATTTTCACCTTCAAAGTAAGCAACCAGTTTAGACCAGTGAAACCAGGTAAGGTGAGCGATAACAATGTAATCAACTGCTTTAATTGAGCAATTAATTGCTAAGTAACAACAAGTGCCCCACGCTCTATGGAACCATGGTTAGGGAATCTCTGCACTGTATAATTAAAGAAGAAAATACTATTATTACCAATGAGAGAGATGTTTTACCTGAATCAGGAGACAGTATCCAGCTGTACTGTATAATTGACTAAAATGAAGAAAAAAAACAGCAGATAAAGTTGCTCTGAGTCTGGATGTGTATTAAGCCAGTGAATACCATGTGAAAGGTATTATTTTTGCTCATTCGTTTGCAGTGAAGAGCCCTTATTTTCCCATTGGACTCTGCGCCTTCATGGCAAACTGATCAAACAGCACGACTAAAATGATCAATGGAAATGGATCCCCTCAAATTTGAAATGTGCTGTGTGAAGGCAGCTGCTCTTTCAGGTGAGAACAACTTTTGTTGTCTGGAAAGAAAATACAATAAATAATTCTCTTTCTGCCGAGCAGGTGGGTGTTTGACAGGGAAAAGGGTAAAAGATGGTTTAAAAAACGGCTGCCTGTATTGGAGATCAAACATGGACTGCTTATTCCAAAATTATTACCACATTCAGTCAATACTGTTGCATCTTTGTTAAAAAGGGTAAATAGTTTAAAATAAAAATAAAAATAAGCCTACTCACAAATGCATTTTCTTCTGTCTGGAAGATGCTGTTGATGTAAGTGGGCTTTCTTGCTAGAAATGTTTCCTTTTTAGCCCAATGTTGAATTCTCTACCATATTTGTAGGTATGCTGCATAGCCACAACATCCTCTGTCGATTTAGGAAGGTGTGAACCAGCCTGCCTGTTGGCGGACATACGCATGACCAGCCTCTGCTTCTTTCTTATGTTTTTATTTGATAGAACAGTGTAGAGAGACAGGAAGAATTAGGAGGAGAGAGAGGGAGAGACGTGTGACAAAGGTCGGTGGTCGGATTCAAACCGCCGATATTGCGGCTCATTGAACATGTGGTTAGCGCTCTACGGGCCGCGCCACTAGAGGCCCCTGCCTCTGCTTATTTTAACGCTGCATGGTCAGTGTTCTTAAGGACTACACATCTAGGAGAATTTTTGCATCAGTTGGTGTTTTGGGCTTGGTGTCCACGCGGCTGGTTCTCTTCACGGCTTCCCTTGTCTGCATCACTTTTTGTGAGGGTGAAGCACAGGTGGTGTCGCTGAAGGCATTTGGCAGTTTGAGTGCTCATCAAGCAAACCACAAATATGCATTTTATCACAGCAGGCAGCTGTGTAATGGGCTTCTGGAGAGTGAAGGGGGAAAGGTGAGGGGGAGAGAGTGGGAGAAATGAAAGGGGGATAGAGAAAACAAAGCAGGGTGATCGGCTGAAACAGGTTGCGTTCTGTGTCATGTTGGGTGGAGCAGGTTTACTTCTGTATGATCCACACTGGGTAGAGCAGGTTCGGTTCTGATGGATCCATATTGGATTGAGAAGGTTTGGTTCTCTATGATCCATATTGGGTAGAGCAGGTTTGGTTCTCTATGATCCATATTGGGTAGAGCAGGTTCGGTTCTGATGGATCCATACTGAGTAGGAAAGGCTCAGTTCTGTTTGATCCATATTAGATTGTACAAGTTTGGTTCTGTCCGATCCATATTGGGTAGAGCAGGTTTGGTTCTGTTTGATTCATATTGGGTACAGCAGATTTGGTTCTGGATTATCCATTTTGGGTAGAGCAGATTTGGTTCAGTATGATCCATATTGGGTAGTGCAGGTTTGGTTCTGTTTGATCCATATTGGGTACAGCAAATTTGTTTCTGTATGATCTATATTGGGTTGAGCAGACTTGGTTCTGAATGAACTGAAAATAGCTTGATTTGATTTGCCTGGGCAGGGAAAAGACAATCACCTAAAAAAAACTCAAGTCAACCCAGTAGACAAGGCACAGGTTAATGAAATAGAGTGGAGGACAGAACAGAATGTTTCAATGTCACACATAAACATGGATACAAATGCACACAGGCAGCACAGCAGACCACAGTGCCTATTCCTTGTCTTGGCACCACCACATACAAAGTATATATAAAAAAGAATTTGCCAACTGCCAAAAGGAGTGTTTATAAAAATTCCTTATTCCGACCACTTGACTCTTGACCATGCTAAACTTGTACATTCAAAAAGCTTCTCTCCCAAGCAGTCTGTTTACCAAGGAAAAGTCTTGGAAACTGGGACATTTTTATACAGCCCAAAACTATCAGAGACCTATGATTTAACTCAGTGTTGTGCTTTGCAATCCCATAATCGAGGTTTCTGTTTTCAATGCCAGCCTTGTGTTTGGCAATTTTGACTCTAAACATACGTTTTGTTTGGCTGACATGCAGAAGGCTGCAAGGGGCGTTAAGAGATGTACACAACATGTACAAGGGCAATGGAACCATTTCGGAAGTGGGAAGGTCCAAAAAACATGCCATATGAAGAATTTAGGAACAGGGGGAATAGGGGAAAGGGGGGGGGTGGGTGGATGGTGACAACGAACTGTCGAACCTGGGGGGTTGGAGTTGTATGCAGAGGCAGGGAAAATAATTAAAAAGTAGGGGCATAGGCAGTGCTAGGATTGAACATTTCAGGAAGCTAATCACAGTAGAACCTCTACTATCTTGCATTATACTTTTTAGAATGTTCTACTTCCTGGAGTTTGGGCTGAGGGTCTTTTTTCGGCGTGCACATCCCCTCTCCCTTTTTCCCTTACCCAAATTGACCTATGCAATCAGCCCACTGCAAAGCTCTCCCACTGACCCAAGGGTTGAGGGAATATTTAGTAATATGTACTTTATAAAAATAAAAAAAAATGCCTGTGCGCAAGTTCAGACAACCTGCGATGATGGGTAGCTTTGTAAACAAATACACCACCCGACAGCGAATGTACATTGTCAAGCCTTTATTTTGTTGTAGATTTGTGAAGACAGTTCACAAAATGTCTACTTTGTGGAGTGATGGCAAGAGCAAAGTGTGGAGGCCAAAAGGAACTTCCCAAGATACGAAGTACCGCCCTCATCTGTGAAACATGGTGGTGGGTGGTGCCATTGTTTGGGCATGTACTGGGCTCACGTGTCTTATTGATGATGTAACTGCTGATAGCAGCAGCATAATGAATTCTGAAGTGTACAGAATCATCTTATATGATCAAGTTCAACCAAATGCCTCCAAACTCATTTGACCGTGCTTCATCCTACAGCAAGACAATGGTCTCGAACATACTGCTAAAACAACAAGTGAGATTTTCAAATAATTCTTGTCTGGCTAAGTCATTCACCCCATCTGAATCCAATTGAACATGCATTTCATATGTTGAAGAGAAAAGAGGCAATTAGCCCCCAAAACAAATGGGAGCTGAAGATGGCTATAGTACAGGCTGTACTTTATACATGGTGAAACCACAGGTTTTGGGCCTGGTGTTTACTCTGTTTGCTCTTTTTGCTTTGTTTCTTGCCTTGCTGTCTTTGTGACAGTTCTGTAAAAAGCGCTATACACATAAAATTGAATTGAATTGAATTGACCCTGAGCAAGATAAGAGAGTATAGATTATGGATGGATGGAAAAAAGTATGATATATGTACATAAACACAGACAATAGGCAAAGTCATAGTAGTCATAAATAGTGCAGGATGGTCAGAGGAATGGTTTAATGTCAAACTTCATGTTAAGCTCATGGGAAAAGTTGTTCAGATGGTAAAGATGTAAGTTTGTAGAATTAATATATTGCATAAATGTGTGTAGCTCTCCCTCAACACCACTCCATACTCACAACAGACCATTTATACAGTGCAGCCAAAGAGATATACTGAAAGAAAGAGGTTTAACACTTGACAGCAGTGAATACATTTCTATTCCTGATATGCTTTAAAGGCATACTATGCAGATTTTATAATCTGTGTTTACAAACAAAGAAGTCTCCTCCTTCATCTTCAACCCCGCCTACTCATCCTCGAGGACCGAACTGAGTCACTTACAGGCAAATTCATTAGAAACTACCAGTAAATTTCTCCCATCATTTACACGGACCGGACATTACAGTGTCCGGTCGGGAACACAAACCAGACATGTACAGTACAAATAATTTGAAAACCAGACATTCTGGTGAAAAACTGGACTTCTGGGAACCCTAGCTGAATAGCTAGAGGTAACGTTACTTACAGGTCCAAAAGAAAGCATGCCAACTCTGCGTCACTTTACATCCCCTTGGTGAATTGATACCAGCAAGGAAAAGCAATTCCAAGGTTAATAAGTTCTTGAACGAGCCTTGCTGGCTTGTATTTTTGCTTCGCTGGATTTGGGCCATTGCAGTGGCTAGCTAGCTAGCAATAAACACTGATCCCAAACCACAGGCTCTGTAGCCACACCCACCCCTCCTCACACAGAAAAGAGCACCACACCCAGAAATGTCCCAAACACATTTTAGTATAATATAGTATAGTATAAAATAATACAGGTAAAGGTGCACAAATTCGGCTAAGTTACCAAATCGTCAAAAAAGACAGAGATATGCCTTAAAATGGTTGTTTTGTAATATTTTCAAGGTAAAAATCCTGCATAGTATGCCTTTAAAAAGACCATGTGTGTGAGCAGCTCCCATTGCCATACAGGACTGAAGGAAGTTTTTATCTGTGTGTTGCAAAAAAAAAAAAAGAAAAAAAGGATAGTAAAAGTCATCTCCATTAAAGTACAAATTCATTTGGAGGCAGCAAACATTTAGGACAATTGTCAAGAGAATTTATTGACACCAGGTGACAGGTGACAAGGGAAAAAGATAAGGCTGGTATCCAAAAATCTGTGCCCCCTGTTCAAAATGTAATGTGCAAAAAATTGATTTTTTTTCCTTTACTTAAGGGTTATTGCAGTAAATATAGTGCATATGTGAGTGCAGGTGGAAGTTTCATTGGGTAATGCTGAGGAAGTAAGCAGGTGACATTTTTGTATGACGCCACTTAAACTGGCACATGATTTAAGATGGCAGCTTTGAAAGGCTGATTCTATGCTGGATTCTATCGTGCTGCATGGTGCAGAATGAAGTGCATGCTCGGTCCCAGCAAGCTAGCAAGCATCAGAGATTCAAAACCAAAAGGCCCAAAAACACAAAGAACAATTTTATCACAAAACCAATCCTTTGTTTTCAGTTTCCTTCCTGTCTGGAGATGAGTGAAAGCAGAGTAGAAGAAAAAAAAAAGGGGTGTGGGGGGTGGGTGGGGGGAGTCGTTACTGAAATGTGAGGATGAAATGAAAAGAAAAATCTTCTGAGAAACATTGGTTCTTTGCTCAGAAACAGCAGGGAAACTTTTTTTCTGTGCCAAAAGCAAGTTGGACTAGCTTTGGTATGAACCCAGGCCCACCCCCTTGCTAGCTTTCAGGACAGGGATCCCCCCGTGCTTATACTGATCTCACCTTTGCTTTGACCTTGCTGCCACAGCACGGTCTACCCACCAATGGGCCAATAATAGAAACACCCGTGCCCCACACCGTTGTAGCTTTGCCCACATCGTTCAGCGCTTGCACACGAGGTGGGCTGCATTTGGAGAGTGGAGGCAACCAAATCTGGCCCAAAATACCACTAGTACTGCAGGATTATTCTTTTATGTGATAGGTACAATAGTAACCTAATAGACTGATTAAGGCCACTGGCCAGAGACCCCAGAGGCTAGATTTTTGTATCCCTGCTCTATAGTAGTGAAGAGATATTCATATAGTCAGCGATGCTGCAGCACAGTCATTTTTCGATGAATGGGGTTATTGTGGGTTTTATTTCATTAGGATTGTTGGTCCATGTTGCTGGACACTCTGGCTGAACCGTGGCATGTTTTTCTGGAATGTGTGTAGGATTAGTTACGGATGGGGTTTGGTGTTGGTGGGGGTAGGTGTGATAGGAGGTGTGATCGTACTCAGCAAGATGGAGGTTAATGTGATTGGGTGGGGAGAGAGGGGCTTGGCTTGGTTTGGTGGGGTGGGCAAGGGGTTTTTTTGGGTGTCACCGGGAGAGGCGTGGTGAGGTAGGCAAGGTTCTGGGGCAAAGCCAGGTATGGCCACAACACTCACATCCCACAGGAATATGTTCATGTAGGGGACCCCTGCAACATATAATATGCATTACATTTATTGAGGTTGTTACCTTATTATCATTGCTGGTTTATCACTTTTTCTCTGAAACGAGCTGGTGTGAGATCATTTATACAGTTCAAATTCCTTCAGTTTATTGCAGATTATAATGCAAATGTGTTTTATTCAGCTGCACACTAAAGCAATAAATGTACTTGTATCACAGGCTAAAAATGTTAATGTTAAAATGTAGTCAATATAACAACTCAATCAGCAATACATATTGTCACCAGCCTTTTTAGAGTAAAGCATTTGTTAAGTTGATATAAATGATGTTAAACAATGGCTGATAAATATGTTTATTTAATGTTGATTTGATGTAAATTCAATGTACCTTAAATGTTCCTGGCACTGGGGAATGTATTGATAGTACACACACAAGCAGAATCTGTCGAATTCATTCAAAAAGTTGACCCACTTTCTGCTTACAGCAATAGTTAAAAATGAAAAACTCAACCAAAATCAACATTAAATGATCTCCTATGATATAGAATATTTGACCTGGATTAAATACTAATTCACTGTATTCTTGCTGTGTGGGACTACATAAACAAGCAAGCACGAGAAACACATTATTACGATATCAAACTGCAGAGGGGGAAATAACTCAAATATAGCCACCTATGACATTTATAGCCACCGATTTTCATTTAATTGTGCAATTCAGGGTGGAAAGTGTCAGTTGGAGATGCAGTTTTGAAATGTGATTTACAACGTTCCTCTTCAAAGCAGACCAGCAATCAAAAGACAGCGCACACAGATCATTGTGGTTTGCAGCAACCCTTATCAAGGCAGCGCTCGCACAATTATTGAACCACTTTAGCGATTGCTTTCAAGTGCTGCACTACGTGCTGTTGACAGTTTTTCAGCTGCATGTGCACTCAAGAATGTTGGAGTGAAAAACACTCATTTTAGACATGCAATAACCAGAGCAATTTAGAAATCAAATTAGCTTAAATCACAAGACACTTTCTCCCAGTGTTTGCCTGTTGAACCAAACGTAAAATGAGAAAATCAAAACCAAATGAGCCTGTGTTTATTGTTTTATAGCTTTTTTATGCACGGCGAGGACATGTTCTTGCATGTCAGCTGTTCATATTCTTTTGTAGAATAGAGCCTAGTGTTCTCAGTGTTTATTAGCAGATAAATGCCCCCTGATTGTAGTCAGGAGTCTCTGGGAACATACAGTAACTGTCTACACGGTTATGGCTTCCATCAATTTTGTGAGAGGGCCAATGGACAGTCCCTATTCATCTATTGCCCGCTGGATTGTCTGGTTGCTATGGGGGGTGATAGCACACCTGCATGATGTAAAAGCAAAACAATGACAGCTGGGCTGTGAAAAGTGACGAATTAAACTATGATCCCATGCTCCCAAATCCCCATACAAATACAAAAAAAAAGAAAAAAAGAAGGCCGGCCTCTTTAAAATTGGGAGCCTGGCTGAGTAATCTGTCAAAGTGTGGGAGTGAATCCGTCAGCTGTGCCTGGCTCTCTCGTCCTCCGATGGAGGCTTTGGCCAGGCGCAGGTTTCCAAACAAACTTGCCGAAACATGTTGCCTGCTCTGCCGTCCGTGGAGACCCCCTGCTGGGCACCAAAGCTGCCGTCCACAAATGAAAGCAGGTGGTGCCGCGTTCCCTCAAAGAGCGAGCAGAAACCGTGGGCGTCAGGCGACATAACAATCCAAAAATCCCCGCTGACCTCCAGCTTTTTGGCTGCGGTTGCCAAACTTAGTGAACATTTCTGTGTCTTAGCAAGTTCCGTTTTTAAACATTTTAAATGCATTTTCTCGCTCACTCGAATCGCGGTGAAGAATTTCGGGGCGGTGGGTGGCAGGGGCGTGCGGGGGAAGTGGTTGTTTAGCGTGATGAAATCGGCGTGGGGCCGACCGCGCTTAGGTCAGGACGGGACAGAAAGCCTCCAGCGCCTGACTGCTGAGGAGGGCGGCAACTCTGAAAACGATTTTTTTTCGGCTGGGTCGGTAACAGGTGCAGGCTTCTCGCCGCGCTCCCTGCGCTGGAATACAGGAAGTGCCCTTTCAGCACAGGTGATTTCCACTCCCCGACACGCTGCGGCGGTTGTTGTGTTTTTTTTTTGTTTTTTTTTTGTCGCGTCGTCGGTGCTTTTGAATGTTTTCTTCGCCTCCTTCCAAGCTCTCTTTTTGCCGCTCTCGCTCTGGTTTCCAACAGTTCGCCTCGATCGTGATCGCTGACTTCCGCCCCCTCCCTGGCTGCTTCGGCTGGGTTATTCTGGTGACTAATCAATGGTGGCACTCGCTGGTGTGAAAGCAACAGTTAACGTTATGAAAAGGCGTGTGTCCGTAAATGTGTGAAAACACTAGCGGGGTGTGTTCAGCTGTCCTCCTGCGAGTGCCGACACAAGACCCCGTTCCGCCATTTTCGCGTTCCTCTCTTCCCTTTCAGGGCCCCTTCAAATATACTGTTTACATTTTAGCCTCTGGTGTGAAACGAGGTGGAAGAAGTGTATTTGGTTTCATATTGGTTTGTAAGTGTTATCAATTACTGTGTGCGGCAGTAATATAATGTGCTAGCCATCGAATCTGCCACTCCTGAAATGAACAAGTACGTGTGTGAGCTTACGGTCCTCATGTATATGTGTCTGAGTAAAGTATGTATGCACAGTATATGTGAGTTAGCTGGACTGTATATAAGTGTGAGTGTACCCAATACCCATGCATTCTCTTGTAACAAGCCTCTGGACCTGGGGTTGCAACTGAATAAAATGCTGAATAAAATATTGCCCCTTTTTAGACTCACTTGTGGGGCCTCAAAGCAAAGTGAACAATAAATTGATTCTGATTGCCATTTTATCAGCACACCATACCCAGTATGCACAACAGTGTGGGTGAAATTAAGGAATGAAAGGGAAAGAGAAGGTAGCTGGTCTGCGTGTGTGTGCGTGTGTGTGTGCGTGTGTGTCCGGTGGGAGACGGAACGTGATTTTCATCTGACAGAAACAATTTGCCATCCTGGTGGAGTCCAAAAATAACAAAGAACAAAGCCGGGTAAATGAATGCGTGTTTTTTTTCCTTCTGCTCAGCGCAAGCGCTTGCAGGCCTTGGCAACGCGGGCGGAGGAGAGGAACGACGGCAGCCACATCTGTCCTCCCAGCACGGGGTTCCAGAGACACCCACCCGCAGACGCTGGCGTTACCCTCTCCTCCTCGCCACCTGCTCATTAGCATGGGCCCCCTGCGGGGGACACCCAGTTCCCCCCACCGCCCAACCAGCAGCAGACCTTTGGGACTGCCATTTTCAGTCAAGCATTATCTCCAGTCTGATTGAGGCCATGTAGACCGGTGCATCGGCGCTGGAGTGAAGCGTGGCCAACATTGTTGAAACCCCCCCTCACCAGACCCCCACCCCCCACCACCACCGCAAATGAATTGTTGCTTTGTTACAAAACGTCGATGGGCACCTGCACCCTTTGCCCATTGATTCTTGCCTTTTATTTATAATTTTACAACTTGTGTTATCGTTCATAATTTTAACCCCATTTGTTAATGACTTGCCAAAATTTAAAAAGAAATCATGTGTAACTTTATCAAAGGCTTTTTAACAGCCTTTGATAAGTCTGCAACAAATCACTCCTACATTTTTAGTTGGTTCATAATGTTCTATGATTTCCAACAGTTGCCTTATATTGTCTCCAATATATAGTCCTTGAGTAAAACCAGATTGATCAAAATGGATAATACTAGCCAGTAAAAGTTTATGCCTGTCAGTGATTTCTTTTGGAAACTGATCATTCAGTCCAAAGTTCGAGCCTTAGTTCCTTCTCCTTACTTTGAATGAGAGCCTTGTCTTTAAAGCGCTCAAATTTAGCGACAATCGCTTGGGGAGCATTCTGGCTACAATTGGATCCAATTCTGTGTACTCTGTGGAAGCGTATCCCCTGTACAGTCTCAGGTGGCAATTTCAAATTATTTTGCATGAATTGTTCGACAGCTTGTTCAAGATTGTCGGAAGTAGACACAGGAAGCCTGGGGAAGATTTCATTCTTCCTCATGCTGAGACATTGTAAATCCAGAATTGTTTCCTTCAATAGCTCTATGCTCGGTCATTACATTGTTAGTTTACAGCAATTATCAGTTCTTTATTGTCCTGCCACAGTTCCTCATCGGCTCCAAGACCTTTAGTTTAGTTTAGTTGCTTGTTGATAAATAATAGAATAATAGGATGTCCATATTATCCCCCTCAAATATTCAGTGTCCGTTGGTTGATTGGAAAGTTTTCTTTTTTCCTGTTGTCTTCCAAAGCGAATCTGGGAGTGGAGGTCTGTGCAGGAGTCATAGGCTCAGGCATATTGCAAGTTTGATTGTAGCGTCTCTCAATAAAACGTTCCAGCTTCAAAATGCTCGGTTGTTTCGGCAGGTGAGATTCTAGTGCAGTAACCTCTTTTTTATTTTTTTTTTCAAAAGAGCAAGAAATTTAACAAAATGACTGAACGAGAGAACCTGTGTTGCTACAGTGATTTGAATTTTGTGCAAACTTCAGTAAACTGCTCAGTGCTCGATGCTACTTCCACACCTGTGCCCTGCCCAGCTCATTCTTGTGATCCCAAGCCCTATTTTGTTTAATGCGAAAATTTACTGAGAAACAGCTTGAAGAAGCTTTTTTATTAA
Source organism: Anguilla anguilla (assembly GCF_013347855.1). NCBI lineage: Eukaryota > Metazoa > Chordata > Actinopteri > Anguilliformes > Anguillidae > Anguilla > Anguilla anguilla. The sequence goes on along the minus strand of NC_049201.1, from coordinate 29,808,235 downwards.
CGAGACCGCACTCTTCAAGCATATTTTCAACTCCTTTTTAAATTCAGTGACAACAGCAACAGGTAGCAGCTCCTGTCTAAAATACGTTTTTGCTATAACACAGCTGAATGTCTGTTTTTGATCACCCTCAGTAAGCCGGCTTTGTTGGTTTAAAAATGATTATGTCCCCTGGCAATTCCATTTTGAGAAAATGGTGTTAATTGTTTCAGCCTCTTCTCTTAATCCCTTAGTTTCTCATCCGTAAAGATGCCTGGGTACTTAGCTGATATTCTTGGGTTTACACAAAACCCAGACATCCTCTCTGGCTTTCTTAATTGCTTTTTTATGCCGTACCCAGAATACGATAAGGATGAATCGCCGACAAACATCTCAATTTCGATCCCTCACCCAGCTTTTTCCATTTCAATTATTGCCCGCTTTCTTCGTTGCCTGCCCTCGATGCCTTACTGATATCAAATTTCATTTCCTGTAAGCCCGACAGTGCAGTTATCTGATGTGGTTTCACCCAAGTGTTCAAGCATGCCGTGGTGGTCCTCGTGTGGAGAAGTGACAAGTTTTTGACATGTCACATGTTACAAAGGTCCCTTACATATTAGTCAAAGTGGCAATTACCTGGAAACTTGGGAATACACTGACTGGTATTTGGCATCCATGTTTTAGTAGTATGGGGTCTCCCCCCTGCTGTTCATTACCATAAGAGGTTTATAAATTTAAAAGGTCTTATAAACCTTGCTTGTCATAAGTCAAGTCAAATTTAACACTTGTTTGTAAAGAGGGTCACTATAATTCACTGGTGTGCTGAAACATTGGTTTTGCATGTGTAACACAATTCAGAGTTGCAAGGTAGCTCATGAATGTTTGCTAAAGATACTGAAATGAGCTTCTGCAGTTTGAAAAAGAGTTTAATTTCCCTGGCTGGGAACTCTTGATTGACTGATTTTTTTTCCATGTTTTTCCTTGCTCTTTGAATTCATATGTGGACATCACAATCTGGAGTTTGCATATTCACCTGCTATTTCCCTTTGTGAATGTTTTTTTTTTTTCTCTCGGAGATCCACCTTAGACATTTTAGATGTTTTTAGTGAAACAGGAAGGGTAACTGGCCTTTTTTCACCGAAGCTCCCTCCAATCTCACCCCAACAGTTACTCCACTTTCAAAACCACTGAGTCTGTTGCCGCTTGCTGTGTTGTAGCCCTTGCTTTGCACATATTTGTTCCTCATTTTACCCTGGTGTTTCCATTTTTTTGTTCATTATCTGTGTAGTGCACATCTTGCTTCATGTTTGAGCATCATGGTTTGGTGTTTTGTGACATCCTAGAACAGGGGTGGGAAATTCCGGTCCTGGAGGGCTGGTGGGCATGCAGGTTTTTGTTTCCACCAATTGCCCTGGGTAAATGAGCTGATTGACTGCGTAAACCAACACTGGTTCACTTGTAAATTAGATCACAGAAAAATGTTTCAGATTGGGACACAAGAACAGTCACCGGCTGTCATTCACATGCTTATCAAGGAATGAAGCAAAAATGTCAGGGGGCATAAATGTTAGGGCTAATTGCATAATTAAGGTCAGACGTTGGTATGAAAACCAGAAACAGATATGGCCCTTGTCGCCCACCTCTGTTCTAGAACATGAAATGATAAAAAAATTGTTTTTTTTTTTTTTAAACAATTGTCTGGACCATTTAACATGGATTTGCCAACATTCAGAACAAGTGTATTTGAACAGGTTGGGATCATTTTGATACCTAATGCCGCACGCAACTAATGCAACGTGCAGCTTGATAGACTGACCTACCACTTGCATACTGAGGCACCCAGCACACGATGCATCCCATAATTCAGTTATAAAAGAGAGGAGTATCGGCTTCGGTATCGCCAATACTAATGAAATCACTTCAGATGGGTGACCGTGCTCCTCCCTTGAAATGAGGGAGGTTGCATCGTTATCTGTGACTCAACCTGCACTGTGGTTACAATAGCGGCAAGATCAACGACAATCTCACAGTCTCTGTGTTTCTTTATGGCTATTCCAGCCTATTGCAACTATCCAATAAATTCCATAAGTGAGCAAACATCATTCCCTACTATACGACGACTATATCAACCATTCTTTCCATTATGTCATTCTTTTTTTCCATCTAAGGAATAGCCCCAACGTTTGATATGTTGGCATTTCTTTTCAGCTAAATTAAACTTTTGCGTAGTAATTCTGGAGTCTTGGTTCAATAAACATTTTTGGATGCAAGACTGAATTCACTGACCCCTGGGCACATAACAATAAACACGTAAACCTTTGCAATACATTGCCTCTAAGATTAGATAGCACTTTTTTTTACAGAATGTTATTCTTTATGTTTCTCACAGCTACAAGTGTTCAAAGGTCTACGTCACAAACTCAATGGCACAATGACACTGGCAATTTCACAAGTGGAGCAATCTCAGGTTGCAGATTTGCTACTGGTTATTAATGCAGTTCAAAGTTCTTCTGGTATTGGATTGTGTTTAGAATGCAATCTCGCCTAAGCTTTTCCTTTGATCTTCGGTTATACTTTAACTGTGTTTCTTATGGTCTACTTCAGTTGAACTTTGGAAAGTATTTATTCCTGTGGATTGAAAAGGGTACTGCTTTTATAATAATAATAATAATAACCAACATCATTAAATGACATGTTATAAAAATAATTGAATAAATGGCCAATTTACATATGTTGTAGCACCAACTGACTCTGTTTGAATAAACCTGTCTTCTAACCACTTTTTTAAGCTTCCCAGGTACAGTGACATAATTAACCCTCATATTGTCCTCACCAAGTCCTAACAGTAGATTAACAAATACACACATACATCCTGTGACAAATACATATAAGGGTAGGGATCTAGTGAGGCATGAACTTCGGTCGCATGGGGGGAGAGGAGTGAATTCCTAAAGATGAATTCATCGTTAGTGGAGCAGTTAGGCAGCCTCAGGAGCGAATCGCTACAGTAGTCCCCACCAACGCCCAGGGCGTACCCTCACGCTCGCATGCCACTCACAGGCTGTCACCCCCACGAGGCACTGCCCTTTCCATCGATGCCCCGCCCTTTCCATCAATGCCCCGCCTCCACTTCTGACATTTGCTTTGTCATTATTTATTCAAACAAAAATAAGCCAACATGCAGAAGCCTTGTGTGAAAAAGATGATTCAGTGATTCAGTGGCTTACAGAACTCCCTTTACTAGCAATAGCCTGAAGTAGTCATTTTCTTTATAAGCTTATCATTTTACATTGCATCAGAGGAATTCTAGCCCACTCCTCACCAAACTGCTTCAGCTCATTGATGTTTGAGGTCATTCATATATGCACAGCTCTCTGAAGGTCGAGTCACAACCTCTCAATGGGGTTGAGGTCTGGACTTTCACCTGGCCAATCCAAAACCCAGATTCTTTTCTGAATTTGCTGGGAATCTGCTGGGATGCCCACTCCTGGGTACAGTGGCAACCATCCTGAATGTTTTCCATTAGTGAATTATCTTTCTCAATGTGGAATGATGGACTTCATATTGTTTGGAAATGGCTTTATAACCCTTCTCAGACAGATGAGCAGCAGCAATTGCTTCTCTGAGATAATCGCAGATATCTTTTTGCCTTGGAATGCTGTGTCAATACAAACCTGAATGCTCCAGAGGAAACTGTCAAAATTTTTGCTTTTATGTAGACGTGTTATCACTTCCTGATAATCAACTAATTGTGTGCACTTGATTAGCAGCACCTGGTTCTAATTTTCTTAATTGATATGGAAGCTGTAAGGGTGCACTTTTTCACGCTTGACTTCTGCATGTCGGCTTATGTTTGGTTGAATTAATGATGGCAAAGTAAAATTTGTGTGTTATGAGTCACATGAGGTGAAATTTGTAGGCTGTTAGGACTTGGTGAGGACTGAATGAGAGTTAGTTATTTCCTAATATGTATGCCCATAGAACTGAAAGAGGGTGTACTTTCTTTTTCATAGCCCAGTAGGTGTAATAAAAAATTATTTTTATTATGTTCAAGGGTACAACAGCAGTCCTTCCTGAGAAACAATCCTGCTATCTTTATGTTACAAGCCCAGTCCTCCAACCATTATGCTACACTGCCACCACAAAGGAAGGAATATTTTTAATCATAAATTAATAATAGCTAAAACACTACTAGTACTACTACTACTACTGCTAATAATGAGAATACTAATAATATTAAGAATAAAGGCATTGAAATTGCAGTACATTGCATCTACGTATCACTTTCCATCTCAAAGGTACAATCACTAGTATGTAACACCCATCTCGATTAAATTTTTTTACAGTAGGACAGGTTGAATAAAAACTTATGATTTGTCCGAAATTCTCAAGAAAAAAAAAAAACACACTCACAGCAGGGTGCATTTGGATTTGCACGCATATGCGGCAACTTTCATGAAAACGGCGACAGTAAAACTCTCTGCCTTATCAGCAGTTATTGTAGCTTCAGCATCAGTGGGTGTGTCCAGGCCGTGAGAAACTGAGATAGAGCGACTGTGAAGATAGCCTATGTCTACATCGTGATTTGCTCAGTTAAGCACAAATAGGTGATAAGCTGGCTGTAAATGTGCGGCTCGCCCTTTGAAAAAGCACCTTCATGTAAGCTCCGCCTGTATCTCCCTTGTTTGCGTGTTCTGTGGAATTGTAGTTTGCCCAATCTTCCTCACATGAAAAGGCAGTGGAGAGAATAATCAATAACTCTGTAGATGAAGGTTGAAGCACGTGGTCTGTTTTCTTCCTGTGAGATCGTCTCCCTCCCTATACGCTCTATGGATTTGCCTACCTGGGGCCCCAAGCTGGGGTAATTATTATAAGTAATCAAAATCAGTGGGCAGCTCATCCACCCAATCAGCAAGCAGAACAAATGTCTCATTTCAAGAAGGACAATTGGATAACAAGGTAATGCTGATTTTGGCTGGTCCATGCGTACTTAGGTAGATCACAAGAGTGGTTGTCTCCGAGTATATGCAAGGCTGAGCAGAACTTCTCCTTTGTCTGACTGAAATGTGGTCAACAAGTAAGGCTGCCCTACAGACTGAACACAACATGACCAAAGAGGAAGCCTACCATTTAGTCTGACTGAAAAAAGACAGTGGTGCAGAACATGGCCACAAAGCAGTACTGCCCTCCAGTCGGACCACTCTCATGTTAAAAAGCATAGTTTGGCAGTTTGTTTACCCTCTCCCTCGGTTCTGGCCTCACTGTAATTTTACCCTGGTGACACCTTTTATTAAGCACACCTGGAAACACGGTGATTAATTCATCATCGAGCCAGCCATCTTTTAATTACAAAAGTGCCTTAGTAGACCCACGGCCCTGTCACACGAATCCATCCCCGGCCATTTTGTAACTTTTTTTTTTTTTTTTTTTTACTCTCAAAAGCTTCACGAGGACATGCGCTCAGGAGGGACCTTTAAACTTCCACCTGCGCGTTACGACTCTAATAAAAACCTGTTATTAGCCAGCGGAAAACGACGGCAAACAGGTAACGGCGGGGTTCCCGATAAGTCGGCGGCGGAGGGCGGAGGGTGGAGACGGGAGCGGGGCGTGCGCGAGCGAGCGAGCAGCCTCAGCCGGCGGATTTTTACAGCACTCCAAAATCATTATTGGCAATTAGCGTTCATCAGGAAAGACAGCAGCTGGCTGTAATTACAGGTAGCCCCCATCGTTCCCCCTCCGCGCGCCAGGAGGAGGAAAAAAGAAAGAAAAAAAAAAGCCCACACGTTTTTAAAGCCGCTGTTTACCTTTATTTATTTATTTTTCGGCGGATTGTTTGCGCCACACACAGCCCGCCGTAATGGTGGCATCACAGGTGCCGGTGGGAAATTACAGGGGGAGAAGAAAGCGGACTGTAAATACATGCTACGATGTGCGTCAGCTCAGCGCATGTAATGGGCGTCAACATATGGCATTTAGTTGTAAATGTAAAAATACTCGCCCCCCCCCCCCTTAACTGGCTAAAAGTTTTTGTTGTGCAAAATTGCTGAAGAATACGCCAGTGATGCTCAAAAATAAATGATAGGATTTTTTTAAAACAACACTTATTGTAGTTTCATATTCATAGATCTTTAGATTATTGAACGCTTGTGGTCGATGAGTTTATGACCCAGGAAATGTGTAATTTTACTTGTTTTATTAATGTGATCTCTCAGTAATTCAAACTAAATGAAAACAACTTAATTTGTGCATTTTCACCAAGATATCGCGATCCTGAACATAAAATAGAACACTCCCTAAATGGGTGAGTATCGGCCAGATTTTGCATTTGCACGAAGGGGTTAAATTATTATTTTAACATTTTGCTACATCACAACAAATGTTTAGATAGTTTATACAGCACAGCACGGTGGAAGAAATGGGTTTCAAAATTTGTAGATTCACTCTCTGCTGAAGTAGGTATACCTGAGATAGGTTTACCTCAGTGCCCTGGAATGCTAATTGGAAAAGGGATGCCATGAAGAGAGGCTATCATCAAGGAGAGCAGCATCTCTCCGATTGATCCTCCTCTAAATCTTTGAGGAAAACATACCAGCCTAATTGCTCCTGCATTCCATCTCAGCGCAACACACTGTCTGACATAGGACCACATGCCTATCTAGGCAGCTTCAGTCTGGGGTCATTAGAACACAGCTAAGGCTTACTGCTGTGACCTTGGATAATGTCTGCCTCCTGTCACAGACCTGAATGCAAATAGACGTGGGTGGGAATGTAGCATAATGGTTATGAGGCTAGGCTTGCAACTCCAAGGCTGCACATTTGATTCACAGGTAGCATTTGGGATAAAGGACAATCTGAATTCCTTCATTAAATATCCAGCTTTATAAACAGTAAAATGGCCTGTGTTAATTCAACTGTTACTGAGTTTCTGAGTCCACTCTGGCCTTAGTGGACTCATATAAATGTGGCAATAGTCAATTGAACACCTAAAATTTTACTGTGCAAATAGATTGTTTGAAGAAGCTTGTATAAGTTTCTCTGGACGAGTGTCTGCCAAATGCCAAACATGCATCTTAATAGAACGTGGAGATAAAATGTCAAAATGTTCTAAAAGGCTCCTGAGACCATTCTTTGAGAAACGAATGAATGAAACATGGCATTTATATAGCACTTTTCCATATGCTCAAAGTGCTTTACAGTGATCATGGGAAACTCACCTCAACCAGACAACCACCACCAGTGTGTAGCACCCACCTGCCATTTTGGTGCTAAAACAGAAATTAGCCATTTAAGCAAACATACATAGCTGTTCGAATATGGCACCATTGTTTGAGTGTGATACAATTTTAGTACCCTTTTAGAAGTATGGAAAATTTGTGGTTGAAATGTGTGTCGTTCCAGAACTCAAGTGCATTTGAAGTATACAGATATGCTGATTCTCACTGATGCACATGGCACTGCATGCTTACCAAGTGCATGAGCACTTAATATACATACTGCTTTTTGACACAGCTCTGGTGTGCATACTGTATTTGCTTGCTGGGAGTGGGAGTTCCTTTATTGCTCATCTTGTGAAAGGTTGTTTGTCCAGAGACATCACTTCTTTGCAGGCGCTGCATGAATGAACTGATGTTTATTCCATCTGGTCTGATAACTCGGTATCGTCTCTGTTCTCTTGTAAGTCACTCTGGATAAGAGGGTCTAAGTGATTAAATGGATGGGCTGATTGCACACACCAGCTATTATATTGGCACAATATTGGTGCTCTTGCACGGCACCTGCTGAGAACGGATGCATGCGTACAAGGAGCAGAGCTTGGGTATAAACCACTTACCCTGGACAAAGGATATAACTAAAAGAGCTGGGGAACTTGTGTGGGTTGGGTAGTTTTTGGTCTTCACGTGTGGTGTTTTATATTTGTTTTTTATTGTGGCATGCTGTGGATTTATACATTTTGGTATGACCAACAATTTTTGTAACCAAAAGTTTTTATATAAAAGAGCAACCTTGTGGAGAACAGTCAGCCAATTAATTTGAAAGTACCGTCTCAGAAGAAAAGGTTTCAAAAGTCTTATTTGTGTCTCCATAGAGGAAGCCATAAAGGATTCATTGTCGGGCAAAATGGTTCAATCTGGGAGCCATCACACTTTTCCCATCTATCATAAAAGGGTTCCAAAAAGAATTAAAAAGGGTTCCCCTATGAAGAAAAGCTAAAGAACCCTTTCAGAACCCGGAAGGAGTGTAATGCACACATTACTGCTTTCTGTGAATCAAAGAGACTCAATAGCCAAAACAGAAAGTTTTCCAACATGGCTGAAAATGTTTTTTATTTGCTTTAATTGTGTCAGTCACGACCACGGTGTTGTGTGACTGTACTGGTCTCCAATAATCAGTACGAGACTCAATAGCTCCTTATTACATCACACCAAACCCTGAATGGAGGGATTCCGAAGCTCCCTCCCAAAATGTTACGTAATGACCCAAAAAGGTAAGCTGCTTGACATCTATAAAAGGAAATATATATTTTGGGCTTGAGGCCTCCACTCATTTTTGGAAAGCACTTCATGGATAATGAAAACCACCTGAAAGCGCTGTTCTGAGCAGCAGTTGGGGGTTTAGAAACGTACAGGCCTGTATTGCCCCCAGTAACAATGGAACAAATTAACCTTGAGTGCTAAACCGTTGGAGGTATTTCTCCCCTAAATGTGGACCTCGCCCCTTTTCACATGCAACGTTGAACCCAGCCACAGATTCTATACTGCAACCAGATGATTAACTCATGCACTCAGTCCTCTCTGCTTCCCTACTCCAGGAGACTCTGGTTAGGGCAAAAGTTTTCAGTGCTGTATTTCATTTTATGAATGCTGACAAAGAGGCCATCAAAATATCATCTGTCACCAGTTTTGTCACACCCCTTAGCCATACCCCTTCATGAATATTTCTGACCAAACTGTAACGAACACATTCTGCACTGATCTGTTTAGTTTATATAATACATAACTGTGGTTGGTGACAGGAGGTTTTGATTTTGTGGGCACACTTGCAGTTCATCCAATCCCTTCATGAATTTTCACTGGCAAATCTGAAAACTTCAAGCCTCAAAAATGGTGGACCAATAATCTGGTCAGTATATAGACAATCTGTGGTGACACTCCACATCAGAGAGATTTTCTGGAGGCCTCAGACAGGTAGAAAATAAAAATAAAAAACTTTTCTGGTATTGTAATTGTAATAATATAGTCAGTATAACATTAAACAAAATTAGTCAAATATAACAGATAGTGATTATTATTATTATTATTATTATTATTATTATTATTATTATTATTATTATCTTGGAAACTAAAGACTCACTGCTCAGTTATATGAAAACCTGAGGAAACACGACAGTTGGGGAATGCAAGAGACTATGCAGCTAATCAACTGTAAAGGGAATGGCTGGGGCGCCAGATTGAGAGAGCCAGTTTGGGACTTTGGCCAGGACGCCGGGGTTAGGGTCCCTGCCCTTTCAGTAAATGGCATGGGATCTTTTAATGGCTTCAGTGAGTCAGGAGCTGGTGTCCCCCCCCACCACACAGTGTTCCCATCCCTGCGCTTGGGCAGCGCTTTTTCTGTTGGACCAGAGGGGGAGGCGGGCCTGCCAACACCACCCCCAGCAGCAACCTGGTTTTCCCAGGAGATCTCCAATCCAAGTACTAACCAAGACCAACATTGCTTTGCCCCAGCCATCAGGCAGGGGGCTACTGGGTGGCATGCTTGCTGGTAAACAGAGAACAGAGCGGGTGGTCAATGTCCAATAGCATGACTGGACTGGAACAGAAGAGCAGTGTGTATTCATGATGCTGTCTTTTGGCATTTACCATGGACTGAGCGTGGATTTATATAGCTTATGCTGTAGCTTATAAGTTTTTCAGTTAATGCTTGCAACGATTATGACCCCCCCCCCCTTTTTTTTAAAAAACAAACTTTTTAATCACTATTATGATCATATGAAATCTACTCAGTCCTACTTCCTGTTTATTCTGTTTTGGGTTTCTTGTTTAATTGTGTTTTTTTGTTATTTGTTATACCTTTGTGGGGCTACCTCATAAATGTATTGAAAGACTTTCTATAAACAATGAGCGAGTTAACTGTCAATCTGGTATGGACAAGGGGTCATTTGACCATTCAGAATTTAAGATCGCAGATGATAAAACTATGTGCAGTATCCAATAGCTACTTTTAGACAGGTAACAGATGGTTGGAATATTAGGTTGGGTGTGATGTGCCAGTTTTATACTATGTCAGTACAGTTGAATAACTGTATTAGCTTTAAAACAGTTATTAAAGTCAACAATTCTATAATTAGTTACCAAACACTCATAAAAACTACATTTGGGAAGATATCCTGCTTCCGTCTCTCTGTGTAAACACTCTCACACACACACACTCTCTCTCTCTCTCTCCCTCTCTCTCTCTTACACACACGCACACACACACACGCAAAACACACACACACAAATGAATAAATAATGTCCTGTTGGGGACCGGATGCTTCGGAAACTGAGCTTGTGGCTAGGCTAAGCAGTTGCAGGTTCAATTTCCAGGTTACATAACTGCAGTACCCTTAAACAAGGTACTTAACCTGGAATTCCTTCATAAATATCAAGATTTACCATTAGGTGACATGTTAACAGGAAAGTAAGTAATTCAAGTTTCCAGTACAAACCAGTGCTGTTTTCGGCAGAGCAGATAAATAATGATATGCCTAGGTGAACTTTGACCCTTGATCTTGATGTGAGTAAGTGGCAGCATTTTCCACAGCATGGAGAGAGAGAAAAAAATGGCTAGCCAAAGAAGAACATATATGTGGTCAGGAGAGGTAGAGACAGAGATACACATCCTGCTGTATTTTTGGCAATATGTATTTTGAAACATGTTATGCCAACAGAGCATTTGAATTTGTGTGTGTGTGTGTGAGAGAGAGAGAGAGCGAGAGAGACAGTAAAATTTGGGGGGTGTCCAGGGATTACCCTAGGCTAAAAGGGACTAAATAGACATGAACGGACATTTTTCTCATTTTGGTATTTCATTCTTTCCAATTCCTTTACATACAATTGATGCAAATGTGTCCAAGAAGGGACAATGTACAGAGCTTACGTTTTGTCAGATATCCTTATTTGTGCCTTTTTGCCATCTAGTGGTGAAACAAAGGTATTACAGTGACTTTGAGGGAGTTTATCATTCTAGCCAGGAAAACTGTCCTTCCAGCACTCCTGTGGCTTGTCTTCGCTCACAAACACATCTGTGAGTTTATGTTCAATGCGGCCCTCCACAGGAATGAAAGGTACAAGAAAAGAAACTATAAAATTCAGCACCCCATGCAGGCTTTCTTATTTTGTACCAGCATTGTGAACACCCTTGTAAAGTAGGAAACCTGTTAGCCACCCCAACAAGAGAAATCTTACAATTGTACCTTCTATGGATGTTTCACCAAAATAAGCTTTAGCTTGACTCCGTGCTCCGTGTATGTTTGCCGGAATGTCCCGAATCCTGGCTGTAAAAACTGTTTGCATTTGAATTTGTGTTTCTCAGCTCCACTCTACGCCTTCCAACACAAACACAAACGGCAACTGTCACATTATAATCTGAGCTAGAAGTCTGGGCCTCGTTTCATACCCTGCCATGGAAAAGTTGGAATGCAACAAAACAGCAGGCCTTAGAGAGCAGATCAAGCAAGGATGGTTGTAACAGATGGGAGTTCTCGCTAAATGAGCGACCGATGGTTGATTAGTTACTATATATAAATAAATACATTGAGAGTAGTTTGCTGAAGAATCTGGGAACACCTTAATAAATGCAGCATATGCCAGTCATGTGATTTACTGCAGGTGAATTCCTAACTGAGTAAAAACACTGGCATATAATCATTGAAATACTCTGTTTAACTGACATGCCTTATCCTGGGAAACTCACACAGACTAAATGATTGCATGCCAACAGTTTATAATGCTGGATATTTGCTGAAATTGTTCTGGTCAAGTAGTTGGCTCAGGGGTACAAGTGGGAGCTGAACCTGCAATGTCATGGTTAAAATCCCAGGTCTAACGGCTGCATGCTACACAGCGCTGAACCGCTTGTTCATGATGCATGCAGCACACTCTGCAGTGAAATGTGAAGAGCCACTGCCTTGGTCACATTCCTATTGACAGCAGCAGGGGTACCCTCAATTGACAAAACACAAAAGAAATAGGCTGATGGGATGTCAGTCTCTGGACTTCGCATTCGAAAAAAATGACTTGCTCCCATGTAGTGGGGTATGTGTGTGTGTGTGTGTGTGCGTGTGAGTGGTTGTGTGCGGAGGGGGTAGGAGCACTAGAGTGGACCTCTACGGGAGGTAAAACCCGATCATTTATAAAAGGTAAATGCTGTCAGCATGCGGTACGTCTGCCACGCCTCACCTGCAGGTGTGATTTATTAGAAGGCTGCAGGGTCGTAAATCAAAGTGTCTGCGATTCCCGCGGCAGCTGCGTCAATGCACGTCCCCTCACCCCCCAACACCACCCCCCCCCCCCACTCGCCCACACAAAGTGCGCTAGGATGATGAAGATGGAAGGAGAGGGGTGGTGGTGTGGAAGGATGGAGAAGCTAGGGAGTCGCTCCATAGACTTCTGCTGGAGGAGGTCTATCAAGAGAGTCAGATCAGTGTGCAGTCAGTGTGGTTCATGGGGTCCTGGTTCGTCCAGCACCGGCATGTTCCATTGAATTGACACGGGACATCTGACTAGGATTCCGTTAACATTGCAACTCTGTCTTCCTACCATTGTGCTGTGTCTTATGAATATTCAAATATTCAATGTTTAAGGAGCATGACCAAATATAATACTGTGGAAATACATTTTCTGTACAGTAATGTAGCACCAGAATCCAGAAAATAGTATGGAAGGAACACTGAAGCTCACCATCTGGTGATTCTATTGAATCTGTGCTTATATTGTGCATTGATTGTGACAAAACCATGCTACTGTTTCAACCATGCTAAGATTTCAACTTCAACAGTAGTGAAAACAGAGGTTGTTATATATATAACAAGACAATCAATCATCAATCATCAGACCAGTAAGTAGACAATCTGTGGTGCAGAGGTTTATAGCTTTAAAGAGATTACAGGCTTGGGTCGAGAAAATATTCCCAAAGTGCCTAGTGATGGATACATTTCTAACCCAAGCCCTTACCCTAACCCAGTCTGAAACTTGATGCAAAGACAGGTCCTAACACTAAATTTGTTTAGATCAGCTTGAAAGGCATTCAAATTTGTGAAGCCACTAACTTTACATTCCATTCTGTTCCGTTATGAATAAAAGTGCTAGACTGGTGCCCCGATCAGATTGTAACACCAATTACGTACTAAATCTAAGTTAACCTATGCCAACTACGACCATAGTACAAATCAGAGATTAATACAGCTACCATCAATTAGGTTTTTGCTTATCAGCGTCTTTTACAGCTCACAAATTCATGTTGTTTCATTTCATGGTCCTCTCTGTGGTTTTAGTTCTTATCGGGATTCCCCTGCAGAATATTAATTTCACCAGTGTGTATGTTCAGTCTTAAATTGGATTTCTTGCATGAGTTGTGTGTTCTATTACTCAGAAGGCCAGGGGGAGCCTTTGCTGTCCCCTGATGCTGCGGCACAATTATAGCTGCTGCCGTCCAAGTCAAGTGATCTCTTTATGCTGTGAATTCACCACCGCGAGAAAATGTGTGCCTGTCTGTGTGTGCATCTGTGTGTTTATACGTGAGTGTGTGTCTGTGAGTGTACATGTAAGCATAATATGAGTAATAATATGAGTGCATGAGTATATGTGTGAGTGAGAGTGTATGCCTGAGTGTGTGTATGTGTGCATGAAAGTGTGTAAGTGAACAAAGAGCCTTTTCTGTTTACACCAGCTGGTTGATTAAACAGAATTTTCAATGAATGAATGAATGAATAAAATAATAACACATTTTTGTGATTGAGTTACATTGAGGTCAAATGAATTTGATCAAGTCAAGATTGTGAATCCATGATGAAATGAGGAAAATGTCTTTTTGAGGGAGTGTGTGTGTGTGTGTGTGAGAGAGAGAGAGAGAGAGAGAGAGGTAACACAGAGAAATGACCAGAGAGGGAAAGGAGGAAGGGAGAGAGCTGCCTTCTCTGCACCCAGGGTCAGGGTACTGAGACGGGGAACAATAAGACGAGCTGTAAATATCGAACGCACCATCACTCAGTCTCACCTCGCCCCAACCCGCCCCCACATCGCCGTCGTCTCTCGGCAACCCCTATCAGCATTGCCCTGAAACATGTGACCCAAGGGGAGGCCCTGAGCTTTATCATTGCGATGAGACACATGCAGTCTCTGTATTAAACACTGCAGGTCTGCTGTCAGGTCTAACCGCCGGTGGCGTGTACGCAGTGATTGCGCCGTCTACGGCGTGTCTGTCAGCTGGCGTCCGACGGCCGATAATAAGCACGTGCTGTCTGCGTCAGACGCGTCTGTTGTCATGTAAAATTGTCCGTGATTCGCACGCGGCGTCTCCGTCAGGCGCGTCTGATGTCACGTAAAAATCTTATTGTGAGGGAAGCGTGGAATGAAGCTCGGGGAACTGCACATGCATCCGGACGGCCGAAGGTAATATGGTTATATATAGCGGTCTAATATCTCAGTGGTGCGATAGCCCGGGTACAGCATTGGGTTTCGGCCCATAATCAGCACAACTCCAGGAGATATCTTTGCCTCTGAAATATCTCTGCCCCCGCCCCACCGAAATAACTTTGGGGTGAGGATGCTCATTTAGAAGTCTTCCTCAAGGCCTTGCTGAGGGGGGTGTGGCGGGGGAGGAGTGGTGGGGGCGGAGGGGGAGGGGGAGGGGTCACAATACCAAGTGACCCGAATGCTCAGGGGCCCGTGGGCGGCGCGGTCAGAGGCGGAACGGTGCCACTTTAATTAATTAAGGGGACCCGCGAGGGAGGGAGGAGGGACGCAATTTGTCGCGACGCGGCCGCCTCGCGCCCGGGCCCCAGCCCGTAATCAAATAACAGCTCTGCTCCCCTCCCGCCTTTCCCCCCGCTCCCAGGAACAGTTGTTGATAGCCGTTGATTAGCGCATTCTTAACCGGCGCTTGCTCCGAGAAGGGAGGGGGAGGGGAGGGGTGCGCCGAGGTGATGAAAGAGATGAAAAATATGCGCCCCCAATTATCTCTCTCTCTCGTTTGAAGCGCTTATCTGACTCCTAGCGCGCGTGAGCTGTTGGAAGCACGGAGGTGTATCCCCTCTCATCACCGTGCGGTTTCTGCACGGAGTGTAGCACAGTGGGTAAGGAACTGGGCTCGTAACCGAAAGGTCGAAGGTTCGATTCCCGGGTAAGGACACTGCCGTTGTACCCTTGAGCAAGGTACTTAACCTGCATTGCTTCAGTATATATCCAGCTGTATAAATGGATACAATGTAACATGCTATGTAAAAGTTGTGTAAGTCGCTCTGGATAAGAGCGTCTGCTAAATGCCTGTAATGTAAATGTAAATGTTTCTCGCGCTGAACGAACGTCTCTCCTTGTTTACTGTTTGACTCTTGCCTCCGCGCCCTCCGTGCTCCGTAAACGGCGCCGGTTAGCGGCCTACCGGCGACGCCCCTCTCTCGGCGACTCGGGGGCGGAGCCGCGGCCGTCCGCTGCGTCGCCGTTCGCCCGCCCGCGGTGGAGCGATCTCTTCATTTCATTTCCCAGCGGATTTAAAACTCCATTACGAAATGGGGTTTTAATTTCCACGGGGAGAACGGTAATGCATGCATTACTCCGTCGGGTCGATTGCGACGTCTCCCCGACCGCGGTGGAAATCGGTCCGACCCTCCAGAGAAGGGTGGAGGGACAAAAAAAAAGAGACAAAAAAAAAAAAAACCCTTGGACAGTACACTTCTATTGGAGAAAGATGACACCGTTTGCAGGCGATTGTTCCGGTTTCGGTGTGTGTCTTACAGAAACGACGCCAGGCTCTGTTGCGCTGAAGCTCGCTGCCAAGGCTCAACCCACAGTCGCTTCTGCGCGGCATCTGCCTCTGTTGCGCGGACCGCTCGTATAAAAGGAAAAGCCGTCTCATTGCGCAGCTGTCTTAGTGACCTCGGAAACCGGCCATGTTCTACTGTCTGTGAGGTCCGCAGACATTCATTTGTAAAGGAGAGGGATTTTGAGAGGGGGAAATGGATGCCTGAATCACTGTATATTAAGCGGCTTTAGCCAGAATGGTAATGATCGCAATCTGTCCCCGCTAATTGCCACCTATATTAGTGCTTTGAATGGTATGTAGACAGTTTAATTAAGAAATAATCACCAAAAATGGTCACGAATAACCGTCCTGGAAACGTTATCTGTGGACAGTGAATGCCTTTTAGCGGTTGGCTAATTTGCTAAAGGTAGACTGACAGCTGAACATTTAAGCCACGGTATCAATCTGCCTGGAATGCTTATCTACAAATGCACTAGGCTATGAACAACCGTCAGCTTTTTCATGTGCCTCGCTTCAAAATCGTACCGCTAAACCGGTAATTAGGTGTCCAAGCAGTGAGGCTGCTAGAACCCTATTATTATTATTATTATTATTATTATTATTATTATGGGCACAAGGTTTTGAGCATACTTTTTATGCTCTTTAGCTCCTTCTTCAGGCAAGGCACATTTTGTTTAACATTAGTCTGGCATTCTTTGACCTAGAATAAAAATGTTGTGTTTATACATTAAGTAAAGAGGGCTGAATCAGATTGACGCAGCTCTTTCATTTCTGCCCCATGTCATTTTCTGTCATTTAAAATATTGCATTCCATGGCCAAAATGAACTCCTCCAAGAGCGGTGGGCCAGTGTTTACAAAACACAGGATTCTAACCCGTGCCAAATATGGGTAAAAAGGATGTGATGCGTAACCTCTGAATAATGCATGTGACCTGAATGACACTTATATTCACTTATATTAAGTCCACAAAACATAATCATATGAAGCATGTATTTACATATATTTTACTCTCAATACTTCTCTAACTTCTCAATACTTGACCTACATTCAAAATCCTTCCATTCCAGGATTCATCAGTGTCAGGTGTTTTGTGTCATTCATTACATCCTGACAAATGATACATAAGACTGTGCAGTTGTGCACCATTGGCTTAAGGCTGCTTTTGGCTACAGTATATTCCTTCATTTTTTCCTTTAGTTTAACAAGGGAAGATGTTTTGGCCTGACCATTATTAAATATTACATTCCAGAGAGATGCGGACATGAGTTTGAATGAGCTTTTCCGCTCAGGTCGGCTCATTGTTTGGTTGTATTTGTTTTCGTGCTACGACGTGAGTTCCCCTCTGGAACAAATTACGAATCAAACTCACAGTCACAGTGCATCCGTCACATTAGGGCACGTGACCAGCGGAGGTCATTTGAGGAGCACGTCGCTTTCGCGGATTCGGGGCCAATCGACCCCTTTTGAAGTCAAGCATAAAATGCAATTATTGCCACCGCTGAGGGGGACGGGCCCTTCAATTGCGCCGAAAAAAAGTGGAACCCCGCTTTTTTAATTCCTTCAACCGCCGCCTCCCGACCGCTCGAGAACGCGGGACGTCGGTGTATTTTTCTGAAGCTGTCGGCCTCGGACGCGGAGCGAGAGCGATAATAGCGGTCCCAGACAGTCGTTTACGGAACAGTGGACGATGGCGGCCGGACTGGAGCGTGGAGCGACGCTGCTCCCTTGAAAAATCGCCCCCGGCACGGAGTCGTGAATCGCGGTGGCTTTGGCTTTATAGACGGAGCCGGCCATCTATCAAAAAGGGCAGTGAAATCTTGTTAAAAGGTTTAGAAGAAGAAGAAGGGAGGGAAAAAAAACAGTCATTGTGATATTCGGGCAGGCGGATACATCTGTTATTGTTGCTGCTCAGTCTGTAAAAACAGGTTTAATTCAGATCAGAAAGTGGCTGTGAACAGGGAAGAAAAGAGATTCTGAAGCCCACAAAGGCCTCTGCTGAGAAATCTGAATCGATTGAGTGGCCATCATCTGTCCTGAAATGAACAGCCTCACATGACTTTCAAGGTGCAGAGAATGGACGTTCTGTCTTCCTCTGCAATGGCCAATTCATCTTTTAAGAGAAGGTCAATTTGGCAAAAAAAGGGGTGGGGGTTCCATTTTAATGCCCGCACAAAACCAAAACAAAATCACAAAACCTCAAAACACTCTGCCATTTCACTTCCAGGTCTGCTTCACAAAGCAGCACACACGTGGACCACTCGGTGAGGAACTCAAAGGGCTAAGCTACATGCTAGCTGGTCTGGAGCTGAGCACTTTGTCATTTGTGCCATCCATAGCTTTCAGGTATTTCTGTTTTTGACCCTTGAACTACAATTGTACAATATAGGAAAAACAGATCCACCCTTACCTCTGAATAAAAGACTAACTGAGGTCATTTAAGAAGCTCTGTCTATCTGTGGGGAGGGAGAAAGCATGCCCTCTCACTTAGTAGTTTGCAGCAGCGAATGTAATTAATGTACTTATTTATTACAACCATGGAAACATGCAGACCCAGTATCTGGCCCAAATCCTTTACCCTTGACAACGCTGTTCCTGCAAGGCACCAGGGTTGCTAAGGTCTGTCAACAGAAATATGTTCCGTATATGGATATCCAAGGTATTGGATTTTTTTATCTGTTTTCTTTTGCGACAGTGGGAAGCTTTGGTGATTTTTATTTTAGCATTTACTGAAACTTTACTTGAAATGTAAAACATATTATCATTTTTACAGAGGAATCTTCTTAATAAATTGGTAGAAATATATATATGAATATATATGAATATAACCAAATTAATGCATTATTAACCTAAAATGACAATATTTTGGCCTCAATATCTCCCTGAGATCAAGCAGGGGGACATAGAGTGTATCCTGAGGTTATACAATTTATTTTGACAGAATATGTCTTGGATAACAAAAACATGTTACTGTGATTTTTTTATTGGATGTCCTGTGTAGGTGTAGGAGGATAGTACAAATGTAAGGGAGAGTGGGGAAATAACAGTTTTCGTTTTTTGGCTCAATACTGAAAATATTACAAGAGATAGATTAATAATTTTTTTTTTAGTACAAACAACCTACATCCCTTGGCTATGATTACGAGCCATTAGGACATTTCTGGGACATGCCCTTCACTAGCAATCTGACTGAAAGTACCAGGAGTGAAATGTTACATTTAACCGTGTGGTTAGGGAAAAAACAAACATGACAAGGGGTACACCTAATAGTCTTAATAGTTTTAAAAGTTACACAAAGTGAGGTAATTCAATACAATTTCAATGTTACATGATACAAGCAGTCTTTAATTTTTTGATTACATTTATGTGTTTTGCATGGCCTACCCATATCAGTGAAAATCGATCGCAAGACTGTATTATTCTGTGGTTCCCATCGAATATCTTCTCTTTCTTCGATCCAAAAAAAGAGAGCCGTGGTCGTATGGTACCACGTAGCCTAAAGTAGCCCAGCATTTGGCGATCCTGATGATCATTTGGAAATTCTGTAATATGTAGTTGTCTGGTAAAACAGTGAAATTGGCAGGTAAATTTGTGGGTGGACCAATCACTGCAGCCGGTCAATTAAAAAAATCAGTTTCCTGCCCTGATGTAGATGCTTAAGAAAGGTGGCTGACTATATTCTGTCATTGGCTGCAAACAAGTTGGGGGGAATACACAGGATATTGTTTATTTACAGATATTTCATTGGCTTTTCAGTAAGCCTATCAATGTTCAAATGAATGCAGGCCTGGTGACTAGCTACTGGTGTGTAAGTCACTAAAATCATTGTAGGCCTGTATGACTTGTGCTATAAGGAGACGAAGCCCTGGAAATGGATCTTAGAGCAAGACTGAAGTCTATTAGTTTGAAAAGATTTGTTGAACTGCCAAAAGTTATCTTCAATGCACTCAAAATATAACTCAAAATAAAAGCTACAAAAATATCTGTAAGCAGTCTGACATTTCATTTTGACACAAAAGTTTTTTCTTAACTTATAAAGACTTGTGTGGAGCTCACGAGCAATATCACAGATATCACCTCCACATGTGTAATAGGGTAAACAAGGAATCAGCGGCTGATGTGCAATTCATAATTAAATGTGCATAGCTTTCAATCATGTGAAACAGGTTCAAGACAATTAGCACCTGAAGATAGGAACTTTGTCAGAAGTGAATAAGCAGCATTATTTCAGGGTGTTGATAATACACTAGGTCTGGGTGTATTTTTGGATTTTTGAACACAGAGTTTTTCAGCTCTGCTTAAAAATTTAATGAAGGTTTTCTGGTGTTCTCCTGTTTGAAGAAGTTTTTTTTAAGTTGTTTGAATGTTCTTCGTGTTCCTCTCCTGGTGTTATTGCTTCTGCCCTGGTGTTCATGCTCCTACTCTCGTTTCTGGTGTAGAAAAGGAGGGCGGTTGGTGCGATTCGGAGAGCCCTTGGAGGCTGGCAGTGAAAGGCGCTTCATTAATAACGGCCAAGACGGAGGTCCCAGGGAGTGGCTCTTCTCCTCCTCCAGTCAGGAACTCACCAGAGACCAGCCAGGGTACCTGTCTCCATCTCTCCCCATAAACTGCCTCCACCTGCCTGCCTTCAAACTGCCCCTTTAAATGTATCGTTTGCTTAGAGGGAGCTATCATCTGCTCTTAAAGACCAAGAGTATTCATCTTCGCTGTCAGCTCCCTGCCACTGCTAGTTCCTGGGTACTAAGTTCCACCCAGAAAGCACTGCTGGAGGCAGAGAAAATATATGGGCCAGGACTTAATGGTTAGGGCTCTGGGGCACTATGACTGTTGGTGTGTGTGTGTGTGTGTGCGTATGTGTGTACCAGTGTGCATTCCACATTCGACGTGTGTGTGTTTGTCCTTTGTGTGTGTGTGCATGTGAATGCTTATGTGTGTGTGTACCAGTGTGCATCCCACATTCGACGTGTGTGTGCTTTTGTGTGTGTGTATGCATACTAGTGTGCATCCCACATTTGACATGTGCGTGTGTGTACGTCATTTGTGTGTGTGCGTGCGTTTATGCATGTGTACATACGTATGTGTGTGTGTACCAGTGTGCATCCCCTATTCAACATGTGTCTGTGTGTGCGCGTGCGTTTATGCGTGTGTGTGTGCCAGTGTGCATCCCACATTCAACGTGTGTGTGTGTGTGCATGCGTGCGTGCATTTGTGCGTGTGTATGCATGAGTATGTGTGTGAGCCAATGTGCATCCCACATTTGACGTGTGTGTGTGTGTGCATGCATTTGTGCATGTGTGTGCATGCGTATGTGTGTGCGTGTGCGTATACCAGTGTGCATACTACATTTGACATGTTCAGTATCCATGAAATTCTCTTTTTTCTTTCTAAATGGAAAAACACTAATCTCTGTCAAACAAGACCTCCTTTTGGTACATTAAAATTTTCTGTCTCTCTGGTTCTCTCTCTCTCTCTCTCTCTCTCTCTCTCTCCCTCCTCCTCTCCTCCCCCTCACTCTCTCCCCCCCATTTCTCTCTCTTGCTCCCCGCGCTTGAACCTTACACCTACACGGTACAGATGGTTTCATTTTATAAGAGATAAAGGCACATTTGGTGGAACTGATTAAACAGAGAGCAACATCCCCATCTGCCATTTATCCCCATATAAAAACTGCCGGGGCAGATGCTGACATCCTCTGGGATGATTGACTAACCCCTGGCGGGATGGCAGCCCCTCGTTCCCCCCCCTTCTCCCCACCAGGCCCCAGCTGCCCGCTCTAAACACTAGTCGCTTTGCCGGGATGCACCGCAATCAGCGGCCCAGCTTGATTGGACGGAAGCAGGTGAGCGGCGGATGCTTTAATTACTGTGTGCAGCCTAAGCCACAGCCCCTCCCTCCCGTGACTGTGCCACCGCTGCTGCGGATACAAGCTGTGCTTGACCCCGTGACCCGGAGATAGAGGGTCTGGGGTGCTGCCAGCAGCCTCCTGGTGTCCAGCGCATGTTCGAATCCGCATATGGACAAGTCTAGCGCACGCCTGTGAGAAAGGCCTCAGGAGACACAGGATGGGTAGAACTGTCATGTGCCGTTGTCATGTGCTACGGCGGCCCTCTCTGGGTTTGTTATCTCAAGATCATGTGATAATGCACTCGAGATTTCAACATTCCCAAATATTTACCTCAAGGCCACAAAATATATGATTCAAGATTTCAACATTACTAAAGTGGTAATCTTGTGAGCACAAAATGGTTGCTCCAGGATTTGAAAACCTTTAGGAGCTACCTTAGTTATCTTGCGATCAACGTGGCAGACATTAGCAACTGAGCATAATACTTCAAACGGCTCATTGCCTTTATGAGTGGACATTTCAATGATTTCAAAATGACATGCAGCTGTGGTTTCAGTGATAAAGTTCTTCATGACTGAGATTATGTTTAGATGTTGGAAATTCCTGTATTCTGGTTGAACTGGAACTGTTTCACATTCTCATTTTTCAGGACTTCTGAGTCAAAATTGCAGCCTCTAAGATGAGACTTCTGAAAACAGCAGCTTCTTCAATAAGTCTGTTTCTTCACAAAAGCTCTGAAAAGGCTTTTGTTTCACAGCACACACTGATAATTATGAGAGGTTTAGAATCTATATTCTCACCAGTAATTTCCACCTGTACAGTAGTACCAGGCTGGTATACCACAAAAGAAAGAACACATTATCATGCAAATGTAAAACTTTCATTTTTTTAAGGCATGCTGTTTGTCTGTATAAGTCATTAAGTGAGGGTAGATATAAAAAAGCGATGGTGAGAAAGAGGGAAAGAAAGACAGGCGGGCTCAGTGACGAGAGCGATGTGGGGAGCGGAGTGACCCGGCGAGCAGGGGAAGAAGCGACCGTCGAAGCCGGCGGCGTTCATCGCGGTCAATTCATCAGGCCCGAGCCCGCACCTCAATCATCCCGCCACCACCGCCGCCGCCGCCAGCGGAGCGACCCCCCACCTCTGCCCCCCCCCCCCCCCCCACCGCCCCCCTTCTTATTTAATGGCGCTAACCCCCAGCACCCCGCCCCCACCCACCTCTTCAATCACGGGACGAGCCTCTTCTGGGTTCAGGAGGGACAAGCTGCTAATGGATTACCAGGCGGAATGTAGGCCTCCCGCCCCCACCTTCGACACCCCCCCCCCCCCCCCCCCCCCCCCACTACTCGTTCTCCCTCGGTCTGATTGCTGAATGTGTTGACAACAAGCCTCAGGAAAGCGCCTGGTCTCCGCCTCAGCTTTTTACGGGCTCAGGGGCCACCGCTGCGATGAACGCAGGCTAGCTTTTTGTTGCCTCGCCTCGTTCCGACGACATCGCCTAATTTTTCGGAAGGCAGAGAATTGAAAAGCTTGGAGCGGGAGCCTTTGTCGCGGCGCCGCGCGAGCCGAGGCGCATTTCCATATTTATCGCGTTTGTGTCCATCGTCTCGCGGGGGGGCGCCGGTTTTTAAGGACTGCGTTTATTGAGTCTGCGTGCGCGCGCCGCCTCGGAAACGCCCCGAGGGAGCTCACCTGTGATGCGGGAGGCGCCGTTCGGATTGCCGGAGCGGTGGGAAATTGCTTTAACCGGGGACTAATCGCGTGAGCGCCCACTCGCCTCGCCACCGCAAGCCCCTCGGGCGGAGCGGGGGCTTCGCAGGCCCCGCAAACGAAGCGGCGGGATGATAGATAGCGCCCCTCGCGCGCGCGGTGTTGTGTGCGATTACTCCGCCCGCCGCCCGCCCGCCCGCCCGCCTGCCCGCCGTGGCTCTCGGCACCCCGGACCCCCGTGCGAGCGTAGCGCTCGGCTGTTTGTTTGCGCGATTAATGCGCTTCGGGGTTTCACAGCGGGGCGGGTCGCCGAGAGGGTGCTTCGCGGGAGACTGAAAAGTTTAAGAGACTGAAGAGCCGAGGTGAAGCCGTAACCTTTCTGCTGAGTTCCTGCTGCTGTGGTTTTGTGGGCTCAGTACACTATCTATCTATCTGTCTGTCTGTCTGTCTGTCTGTCTGTCTGTCTGTCTGTCTATCTATCTATCTATCTATCACTGACCAGCACCTCACCCAGACTCTAGTGGTGTACTATGTGGGTTTTTTGTTTACTGTTACAGATTCCAAGTCAAGTACGGTTGTACCCGACCAGAGCCCCGCACAAAAAACGGTTTTCTGAGTTACTTTTCATGCACAACTATGTGCCCAACTGCTAATTACTACTGCATTGGTCTTCAAATTCAAATCCAGTGAGTGTGAGTGTGTCTGAACAAATAGCCACCTGGTCAGAACCATCCATTGGTTGTGATAATTGTTAAAAATTATGTTTTTTTCATTCATTGTTTAGGTCTAGAGCATACTATTAACATGTTTTCCTGCAGGACGAAGTGTACATGTGATCTGAACAACATTACAATATAGCTGAGAAGTTGTGAGTTGAATGAATGGGAAAAAAAGTTCGTACACCTTCATTTATTGCAACCTTGCAACAATGTATTGTGCTATCCAGGCGCAATAGAGTAGCATGAACGCTAGTCTGTTATTAATAGCTATTACTCTCCCAGAATTTTGTCCAGCTTTGATACAATTGCAAAATGCCATGCCACTCCCTGTGGACATCATGCTGCACTTACATTATAACTGCTACATATATTGCATCCACAGCATAACTGTCACTCGGTAGGAACCACATGCTGATATCAAGAAACATGCCCATGAGTGCATTGGAACAGTTATTTCTGACTTTCTGTTTTAGACAGAAGCATTTCTTTACTTTTCAAGGGGAGAAGCTCGGTACACCCAGGTAAGTTAACATTCTATTGGCACAAACATTCTGCAAGATGAAAACTATAGACACGCTTCTGTCTGACGTTATAACATCATTATTCACAGTTTGATTTCAACTGTGGCAGACTTTTCAGTTGGCTCAATAATTCCCTCCAACATCACCTCAGCTGGTGTTCAGTGAGTGTTCAGGAGAAAAATGTGCAATAACCAGGTGGATGCTACATATTGGTGATGGTTGAAATGTACTTCCCCCTTTCACTCAATGCTCTGAGAATTACTGTGAAATAGTTATACATAGTATTTATTTATTGAGCTGTTTTAATGCTGTACTGTGTAGGTTAATCAAGATATTACCTAAAACAGGTAAAATGACCGTTATCCCAGGAAGAAGCAGATCAAAAGTTTGTAGTAAAAACAGGAAGATTTATTACGCAGCCGGCTACGGGAACAACTCAGAGAGAAAGTTCAAAATAGTATTGGTGGGTGATTAGATTTATACAGTTTCCAGTAGATTGGTATTTGCATATAGTGGAATTCTATTGTTGAAAGGGAGCACTGCCTCTGATTGGTGATAAGGGGCCGTGCTTCCTTCTGATTGGACCATTAAAATCCATAATGCTCATGGGGGGGGGGGGGGGGGGGGGGGCAGTGGAAATTCCCAGGAGGGGAAACCTCGAAACCGACAGGAATGGAGGCCCATATATGGTCATGGGGGTGGCCCTTCCTCCGGGACTTAGAATACACAAACTGGGACTTAGAATCCACAAAACTGTAGTTTCCCAACAACTGTATGCTTTTTTCTTGCCAATAAAGCATTTTGAATTCAATTTGATTTAACTTGTGAAAAGTGATATACTAATGTGGTCCATTTTTATTGTTAACTGTTATTGAAATAACCCATAGATTTGTGTGTATCAGGGTATTCGTGTTTGAATTGGAGCAAAACATGAAGCTGTGTTCATTTCTCCAATGGTTTCTAGTATTATGGATTGAAATAAAACTGTTCCTTGCCTCCTGTGATTGTTTTCTTGCTTCCACAATCAACACAGTGTGTATTCCTGCCCCTACCCTGGCATATACTGTATCTCAGAAGACTCTTCAGAGATGTCCGGGAGATTCTTTTCAAACCCGAATGTGGAGCTGGGAGCATGAACTGATGGGTTCATATTTCTTCCTGACCAAAATAAATGATAAACATGCCATTTCATAATTATGAGAGATGAGATGAAAGCACTGAGCACATGTGTGTGCACACACGCACACACACACACATGCATGCACACACACACGCACATGCACACGCACACGCACGCACACACACTGTTGCAAACAGACAGTATGTTTCTTGACAGAAATATGGGGGGATCGGGGAGGCAGGGGTGTGATCCGTTCCACTAATTACTGAACCCAAAGACAATTTGACATATAGAATTGCCTTGGCCCTCCATTCGTTGGTTTACAGAGCATGGGGGACTCAGAAACACAGCAATTCTGTGAACAGTACCTGCTGAAGCTTGACACACCATTTTTCACACACTCTCTCCTTTGGCAGAGTGATGAGTGAAATTTTTACCTCAAGCTGAATAATGATCTACAAGATTTAAGCTTTTGGCACAGAATTTTTTTTTTCTGCTGAATTTCTAAAAGAATTAAGACTCTTGGTGTGTCATTGTGAATAAAGACTGCCCTGTGGCCATAAGTTGCTTAGAGAAGCACATACTGGTCTGGATTCAAACTACATTGTAACTGTGATGTACAATAAAATGTCATTGTCATTTTCTTCATACCTTCTTCATTTTCAGTCTGATGAGTTCAGCAATAATAAAACCTGAAAGTAACATTCACATTTAATTGCAAGTCTGAACACTGGATTCAAACAACATTTGTCCATGTCCACAATCAACTTGGACTGATGTTGTCTAATTCTTATGGTAGCTAAACATGCCAAACTGTATTAGTGAACAAAACAACTACCAATTACCTTGAGTCGTGAGTAAAAGATCATTGAATCCAGGCCAAAGTCACAGACGAATGTTGATTGAATCCAGGTGACGGATTGGATGTGCGTGACGCATGGAAAAAGGGACCACCATTCCCTTACAGTGGGCAGTCTGTGACATTCACGTGATTAGCTGTGCCTGAAGGAAGCCACGGTGAATTATGGGTAAAGAGAGTCCAGACACACCTGCACCTTCTCAATTCAGTCGCTAAGCTGGGAACTATTGCAAGATTGTTTTATGCCTTCCCTTGGCAAAACCATCAAAATGTTTACTGCAGGTAAAAATACTGTTTGGTTAAGCTGCTGTACTGCGAAACCGTGACGTATACAGTAACTTTTTCATAAGATATATGGATTCCTGCACTTATTCACCATGGGGAAAAACAACAGTTGGAAGGTTATTCCTCCCCTCTGCTCTCTCTCTCTCTCTCTCTCACATTAATTTGTATTGAATTAAAGACTTGTTAAACTTCACACTGTGCTGCTAGGAAAAATTAGTTAAGTAAGGACTGATATGTCATAATTAAGTAATATTTAATGATTTATTGTAATATTTAGCAAAAAAAAAAAAGCTGTGAACATGATGATAATATTGTGTTTTGGATTCTCAAACAAATTAAAGACAATCAAATGAGACATATTAACCTGTTCAGAAAATGCATCTCATCATGTCATTTTTTATTTTTTTGCTGTTTAGTTGACTCCTCTGTGGATCAAAGGAAATGAGCAAAGACCATGTAAGTCCAATGGCACAACGTTGCTTGGCTATGTCATTTGGTGAGTTCACAGATGGTCGCTGTTTGGATGATTCACACACTGAATGCTGTTTGCTTGGGTGGGTTCGGTTCTAATAGGGTTCCTGGAGTTCATCACTCCCACAACCCTCATTCAGACTGCCATTTTCTTTTTTTGTTGAAGACCTAAACACACTGCATTGCTTTCACAGACAAGCACACCGGCAGCAACTTACAAAACAAAATGTGTACGTCCTTTCAAATAGGTTTCTGAGGGCACCAGCGATTCAGTACAGAATAATATACCACTGAGAGCCAACGGTGTGACAAGACGTGGTACAATCAGCTGCGCAGCCTGCATATTACTATGCCCACCGGGCCTCTGCAGCAGCATAGCAGGACGTGCTCTCTATTTAGGTGGTATAAATATTAATACACAACAGAGCTTGGGACATAAACCTGATGCAGGGGGGCAGATGAGTTATGTTCGTGTGAAGGTGAAGTGTTTTCATTTTTAACAAACAGAGCCGCATACGCGGGGCACTTGGTATTACTCTCCAGAGGACATGTTAAACTCAAGGACAGCACAAAGTGCACTGTGGGTAAGAGAAGATCGCGGCCTTTGTCCGGCGACAGAAGGAAAGGTTCTTTAGCTAACTAGTCCGGCAGCCGCACGGCTCGCGACGAAGCAGAAGCGGAGGGGCCTTTGTACGGGCCGACGTCGGGCCTCACCGGGCCTGGAAGGTCACCGTCCTCGTTGTAACATCGACTGCCCCGTGGGAATAGACAGCAATGTGAGACTTCAAATGAAACAAGGCCCTTGAGAGAAAGGGGTCAAGTCTATTCAGCAGGACTTGCTTGCTTACATTTATTTTGCGAACTGTCAGCAAAATAAGAACACACAAAGTCAGAATATATTCATACACAGGAACCTTTTACCGGTATAGCAATGTAATAGCAATAGAAATGAATGGAGCTGTATGGATGTCGGATTTCCAAAGATAGTTCAGAGGGTAGTTAGAAGTATATCTGGTGGGGACTCTTGGGCTGATGCACACAGGTGGTTAAACCCCTGACCTGAGGTACATACAAATGAAGGAACGGAGAAGGGCATAAAATTTAAAATGGAAGAGCGGGAAGTTACTCCATTATGAGCTTGTGTTGATTGGCAGAGGGGAGGAGTGTATGTGCATTCCAAACTCCCTGTCTTAAGTCTGTAAACTTCATTTGTGGAGGGCAATGCGGCATGATGGGTAAGACTCCACGTTTGTAAACCGTCGCATGGTTGATACTCAAATTAGTCAAACAAGAGACACTGTTACATAATCAATTGAATATTGTAATGAAATGTGCAACCCGTTGAACAGAGACACATGGCAAACAAATTAATATTAATAGTGCATATATTATGCATGTAGTGCAGTCAACTACTGCAATCAAAACAAGTGGCTGAACACTCAATTCTGATTTGCTGGGAGGTATGCATTATTGTTCCATATGAGCTCGGCTATGAAGTCACTGTTCTAAATTACATTACAGGCATGTAGCAGATGCTCTTATCCAGAGAGACTTACACAACTTTTTACATAGCATTTACATTGCATTTATACGGCTGGATATATACTGAAGCAATGCAGGTTTAGTACCACACTCAAGGGGAACAATGGCAGTGCCCTACCTGGGAATCGAACCGGTGACCTTCATGTTACAAGACCAGGTCCTTACCCATTCGTTGTAAATTGCTAGCAACCCAACTGTTACAATGTCATACTTGCAACAGTCTTAATGATCTCAAAATCACATCTCACATAAAGGATGCATCCAGCCACTGCCAACTCAAGCATAGTCAGCTTGATGTCCATGAATGATAGAGAGCAGGTAGTCTAGTTATAGCTTGACTTTTACCAGCATTGGTGTTAAATATAATTCAATAGTTGGCTAGTGAGATATCCTTCATAACAAACAGGCTATGAGATCATATTCACCTAAAACCAAACTGAATTTTAATACAAGGTAATATGAGTGAGGGATTGGGAGGGACTAAAAAGTGGTACAGGGTTTCGAATATGTTCTGGAATATTTATGTATTTATGTATTCCATTGCAATAGAGTCACATATTTTGAAATGCAAT
Source organism: Anguilla anguilla (assembly GCF_013347855.1). Taxonomy (NCBI): domain Eukaryota; kingdom Metazoa; phylum Chordata; class Actinopteri; order Anguilliformes; family Anguillidae; genus Anguilla; species Anguilla anguilla. Next base: position 29,778,600 of record NC_049201.1, on the reverse strand, counting down.
TGTATTATAATCATGCTTATTGTTGCTAAGGCATTACATGACTAGAATAATGACCTTGGGGCAGGACATTACACAGTTCGAATGTCCTTTGTGGAGGGAAATTCACTACTATTCAAACTGTGTAATGCCCAGCCCAGAGGACATTATCCCTGACATAAATGAGAGCTAACAAAGTTAAATCTGCACCCCCTCAACTGCTCCAATCAAAAGATATTTTGCAGGGGAAACAATGATGAATCCTTAGCTAAATCACAGGAGCACCAACTGAAAGACCAGCAGCACATGAAGTCAGTATCAAAGTATCAAATTGAAAAACAGTATAAAAAAGGACAATGACAGTCAAAACAGCAGTAAAAATACTGTTGCGAGTGTCATACCATAGTGAACATAGGCCCCTGTGAAAGCAACATTACATTACAGTAAATCATAGCTTCTACACAGTCACAAAAATGATCCAAGATAGAAAAGTTAACCACTGAAAATATTGCTGCATTCTCAACTATCCTTCTGAGTTTTTCAAGTCTCCCTTGGCTGGCACGAGGAGCGGTAAAAGTAGCGACTCGGAGAGTGCAAGAGTAATGCTGGCGTTTGAGGTAATGACAGTCCCAGGAGGGGTATGCAAATGCCAGCTGCTGCAGAGACTGCTGTAAAAGATGGCAGCAATTAGACCTTGCACTTAAAACAAGGTGAGTCAGGACCTTTTAATAGCTCATTGTTTTTCAGCTGCCATACCACTGGCCGGTAATATCTACGTTGCGCATGCACACAATCACGTGCATGCACACACATACACGCGCACACACATGCACACACACACACGCGCACACACACACACTAATACACACAACACACACATTAAGGGACTGGTTTTGCAAATTACTTGTGTGCACATGAACAGTACATTCGATGCTACCTTGAAAAATATGTCAAACTGTGGAAAATAGTCTCTTGCAAATAAACTTTAAAAATGAAAATTAATTTGCGCACACACATAAACACACACAGATAGAGAGAGAGAGAGAGATTGAGAGAGAGAGAACAGGTTCAGAACCTTGCTTTTTCATGTACAAGTTTATTATTAATAGTGCAATAAAAACAGTGTGTCGATGAACAAGGTGAGAGAGAAACATTAGTGTGTGTGAGGCCTCGCTCTTGGGTGTTAGCGGTGTAGTTTGCCACTTCACTTACAGCTTTTCGTTTCCTCGTTATGCATAAGTACTGGAGAATCACGAACGTTTTTCTTCATCTGTGTCACATCTCTGGTGCGGTATGCTTCAAAACTTTCCTGCGTATTAACAAAGTGGCTTTTCGGATACTTTCTCTCAGTGTACCATTTTTCTCTCAGTCAGAGGAGTATGCGTATGTGCATGCGTATGCATTTCCAATTTACATTTTCATTTAAAAGTAATATTAGAAATGAAGCCCAATTGAGGAATCAAATTTCTTGCTCCACAGGCCTCTCATTCTCTTTCCATCTTTGTCTCAGAAACAGAAGTGTGATCAAGGCAAGCCAATTTTTTTATTTCAAAAATGGCTTGAATTGGAGTGTTTAAATACCATCAGTCGCAAATGTGTGCTTGTAATGTTTGCTGTCTCTCTTTTTCTGCCTCTCTTTTTCTTCAGAACTGAAGCACTTTTGATGCACGCCACTGAACGCTGCTGCCGCCCCCCCTCCCCCCCCGCAATAAGCTCCATTACCTCCATAAGACAAAGGTTATCGTGGCCTCAATTCTCCGCACCCCCTGGTTACAGGCCTTGGCAGGACTGTGATGGATTGATGTTTGGACTGCAGGTCTGATTCCCTGGACCTTGTTCTGGTTAGCCTTGAGCAGCCAGTAGGGTCCAGTCTGCAAGCCACACTCCCCTCCCTCCACAGCAGGAGTGAACTGCAGTCCTGTGAACACTGGCCACTGCAGCGAGAACAAACATGGAGAAATGAACAGTGTGCAATTTATACAAGACACACAGCTGCAGTAATGCTAGTCTGAAGAAAAAGGTTTCAGTTAACAGGATTTGACAGCAAATGCACATTCAGGCCTTTTTTGACTAGCAAGCTCTTATAACCCATAGGCCTAAGTACATAATATTTTCTATGAGGGGACAAGCTATAGAACTATAGAGCTCTACACAGTAGTCAGTTGATGTTCTTTTTTTCCCTCTGTAATGAATTATATATAATTTGGCACTTTCTTACTTTAAATCATATCTTTTCAGTTGCTGTATAAAACATGTAGGCTGATTTTTAAGCGTTTACATGGTCTAGATGCACAAGCAGAAGGTCCAGGGATCAGAAAGTAAAAGTCCTGCCATGTGTTTCCTCCACCCATCAGCTCAGCCAGCTGATTTCACTAATTGGTCATACCTCCTAATTGTGCTAATTAGCAAATCCAGGTGATTGGAACAAAATACTGGGGAGGATTTGTAGCTTCTGAACCTGGATATTCCACCTGCGGTCAGGCGTGGAACTGATATTGCATCTGAGATCACCCGTTTCCTGTGCGGAAGAGCCACACGTGAAGCACAATGAGTCCACTCAGCCAGGGTGACTGAGGACGTAAAGGCCACAGATCTGGCCTCTCCGCGAGTCTATCACGAAGGCCAGCGGGAAAAAACCAACGATATTTCACATGATAAATGACATCCTTTCACCCGGCCAATCCAAATGGATTATCTTGGCACGGGCCGGCTGTGCCAGGTGCCCAAAGAGAAAGGATCGACTTTACAGTCACCTGGTACATTCCGACAGTTAATGGCTACACCAGTGGAACAAGCTGCGCTTTGTTGCAGAGGCCAAAGCACAAAAGAAGTAGAGGAGGAAAAACACTTTTTTCCCTCTCGCTCTTGACATTTAAACAGTAAGTTATTTTGCGGCAAAAGTCTCCGAACGGAACACTCACGATCGAAATGACTCACCTAAGATGTTACAGTACGTAATGGTCCCTGCTATAGTTCCCCTACATTACTTTACAGATTGGCTATTCTGGTTTAGTTCCCATTTTCTAGCACTCATTTTCTGGTTGAATAAAGGGTGAATGAAAATACATAGTCTGTATAATATCAGTTTGCAGATTCATACCGCAGCTGGTTGAAAATTGGGGTTTCTTGCGTGAGCTGGAAGCTTTCCAGCTGTGATACGCATATTAGCTGGGAGCAGCAGTTTATGTGTTTGTTTGTGTTATTTTATTAATTTGTGACTCCTTTCGAATGCTGGGACTTGCTGAGCAGGCACAAAATTCCCAGGAAGACTGGAAAAACAAATTTTCACCACCATTGTCCAACCTTTTCCTATTCATGATATTCACATACAATGCACTGGTTATTAAGCTCCCACTGATGTGACTTAATTTGCATCCTTGAATTAAACATAAATTTATATTATAAAATTGTCTGCAATTCACATATGAAAAAAAGCTAAACATCAAATCAAACAACAAATCAGTGCACAACCAAATTCTTTCTAAGATTTAGGCTACAATAATCCCTTAATAATGACACACTAGATGTATCCTATCACTTTATTGGTACCAAGCAGGTATTTGCTTCTGTAGTTTGTTTTAATAAAATAAAAAAATAAAAACATTCATTTATCATGGATAACACTGTTTTTTTGTTCAGCTTAACACAGTATAACACAATCAGAGACAGAAAAGTAAATGCATGTATGCAAAGTTATACAGTACCTACACTATTTAGTAAATGATATAGTCCTGAATAATAGAATGAAATAGGCAAAACTACAGAATGCTAGCCATGCAGTGTTTTGTAATGGGAATATGGTAAAAAAAAAACAATTATGATTGATGATTGATAATGGATAGTTACTCCACCTCTTGCCTTCATAAATACTCCCTTTTGCCCCAGCGCAATTTTAGTCTCAAAGAAGAACCTTTTGGTTAAATAATCATTAAAATATTGAATTAGCTTTCCCTGCTTTTTTCTTTTCCCTGTCTTGATATGCCCAGTCATATCAGCATCTCATCGCTGCATCCTCAGTGACTCCTGTCGGCTTAGCTTGAGGCCTCTTTATGCAGATTTGGCACAGGCAGACTGTGGACACCCTACGGACTGGAGGAGCTACTATTAAGCGAAAGTGGAGCAGACCCTGCTCACCTAAACCTTCCCCTCATGACTGGCCAGAGATGACTCTGGCCAATCATGCACTGCACTTTCTTAATATAGAAAACACCATCCCAGGGAACATCTTTTTGAGAGCACTGGATAGACTGAGAACATTTTAATATCTCCAAATAAGTTCTGAGAAAGAAGAATGTCAGTTACTCAAGAAAAAAGGCATAATGGAAGATACATGTCCACCATTTTTCAAGTAAAATTAACATGAATGAACCACCACACTGTACAACTGTAATAACTGCTTCGCAAGGCCATTTCTTTGGTGATTCTTGTGACTTAAACGTACTGCCAATAAATTAGTGTTTTAAAATTATGCAAAAAAATATACAAATGTACATGTATTCTTTAACTTTCTAGAAAGAAAGAAAAAAAATAATGTTATGGCAGTTAGATTGAATACACCCCTTGTGCCCTTGTAGCAAATTCAGTTTGTCAGCATGGATTACTGTCAGGCAATATGACAGCCTGTGTGTGTGTGTGTGTGTGTGTGTGTGTTGGGGAGGGTTGCTGGAGGACAGGGCTAGTGGTAATATTTGAGTTGGGGAGAGGGCAAGGCATTGACCCCTAAAACATGCGCTAATACAGGTCCCCCCCTCATACGAAGCGGCGTCTGTGCTTTTGGGTTCACGGCGATACCGAAAATAAATACATAAATATGCGCTCGTTTGTTCCGGCTCACCGATTCAGAGGAAAATGTCATGCGTAAAATGCAAAGGTCATCTCTACTTGCTGTCAGGGAAATGTCCCGAAGTCATTCACATTCCGCATTTGAATAAACACAGTGGGATTACAGGCATCCTTAGGGGGATCAATCAAGCAGCGAGCTGCTTCTACAATTTCCCTTCTCTCCGCAATTTGAAGAATTTAATTATTGATTTACAAGTGGCCATTAATGAACTGTACTTCACACCCCATTTTTAACATGATACATTTTTTTTACAATAATCTTTTAAAAATCGCTGTGTAGTTTAATTATATTTGCATATGATAATTATAATGCTCATACATGCTCATTTCATAAACATATATTTGTATAAATTTGAATGTTTTTTAAATATTATTATCCTGTGCATAATGCAGCTCATTTTAATGGTTTGATCATTGGATATATTTATTTTAACACCTAAGTATGGCACATACTTGCACTGCAGTTAAGAAAGAAAACATGTGGAGGTACGTCTACGATCTGCGTGTGGTGAGGGTTTCAATGTTCAGGACTGAAACAGAAAAAAGCTTGAGACCATGCTCAATATGGGAAATTAATTTGATGAGATGTGCCTTTCTTTTTATTCATAAATGATCTTCAATGCACAAATCATAGACTACTTCCTTAAGCCACGATGCTGAGTCTTTGTGTCTTTATGTGACCAGAAGTTTCGGCTGACCTTTGTCATTAACTGGAGGGAGATGGCTGGTGTCTAAGCTAATAGGACAGCGTTTTCATAAAAGTATTTCTGTACATGCAAGTATGTGATATGTGCCAAAAAATAAATCGAGTATTTTTTAAAACTATCCCTATCAGACAAATTACTTGTGTGTCCTTCAGTGATATTTTGATTGGAAACGTCACTCTATCCTCTGTTACACTTGCAAGGTCAGCTCTCAACAATTTGGAGAACTTGAGAGGCGGAGATTTAACTGAGAAAGAATATCGCATTGGTTCGTGTAATTATTTGTATCCTCTGCATATTATGTTCTTAAGGGTCGGAAAAACCATTGACAAAGATCGTGGTGGTACCTCCAAAGGTTTTCATTGGGTCTGCGAGCCAATTTTTATGGGTTCCAGCATCTCTCATTTGCGGAAATAATATAGCGCAGTGCTCGTTCCACTCCCGCTATCGCACACTTAATTTGGGTCAGAGGGACAAAAGTGTGACATAGACAGAACTGACGAAGCCCGTTCCCGCTTCGAGCAGCGGACCCGAGGACGCAGCAGCCGGAGATATGTGTGTGTGTGTGTGCGTGTGTGTGTGTGTGTGCGTGCGTGTGTGTGTGTGTGTGTGTGTGTGGAGAAACGCACGAGGCTCCTCGGTATCGCTGCACTCAGCGCTCTGAAGTGACGAGAGCGACATACGGCAGGGAGGGAGCTGCGGACGGGGGCGGCGGCGACCTTGCACCTCGCGTTCGGGGCGGCGGCCGTGCTGAGCGCACGCACCCTGACTCAGGGCCGGGGCAGCTGCACTTAGAGGCGCCGGATCGGAGGGGTTCCAGGACCATGGTACGTTCCGCCAGGCCGTCCCCCCCCCCCATTTATAAACCTTTATAAAGTTTATCTCAATCCCATTGAGTCCCATTGGATGAAATGGTGATGAATTTTACTGGAATATGTCAGTGGAATGATGAGCTCTTCCTGAACTAAAAATTTTAAACCTTTTTTCATTCCAAAAATAAGTAGATTTTGGAATGGTCGCCTTCACCTTTACCCAGTATACATCAAAATAGACAAAAATGGAATTTAACCCAGAAAAATAAACAATTTTATCCAACCGAGTTTTAAAAATATTTTTAAATATGCCCAATTGTGGAGTGCAGGTTAGAAAAAACATCACAGGCGGGTTGTGATAAGATCTCAATCACACCATTCCATCTAATTGCAAAACGCTCTCTCTGCCATCCAGAAGGAACCAGGAGAGCAGAATGAACACCCTAACGGAAGGAGAGGGAGAGAAAACACACGCACACGCACACACACACACACACACACACACACACACACACAATTTGGACTCTGTACAGTAATAACATGATAAATTATTGTACATTTTCTTCAGGGGACATTGGCTGCGGAAATGTGCTAAACCGCCCAAGGGAAATGGTCCTCATCAATCACGGGCACAGAGACTCAGCTATCGCGGCGGCCCTGAGGGGCGGAGGGTTTTACGTGTGACCGCCGTCTATAACGGTGACATCGACCGCCAGGCCCCCACGGAGGGCCAGGGAAGTCGCCTGCAAAGAAAAACAGAGCAGGAGCGGGATCAAGGTTTGTTTTTCCGGCACATTCTAGGTCATTACTTATTATCCCGAACGCTGAAATATCAACGTCCTTGGCCGTAGGATCTCCTTCGCGAATTTATAGATCTCATTAGGAGATAGACGTGACAAAGATAGCTCCCAATGCTTCTGAAAAATGTAAAACCATTAGTGGGTCATTGTCATACTTCTAATGTGTCCTCTTAAGCGGCTTAGAAGGCTGGTGGTGGGATGTGATACAGGGATTAACCTATGAGAGAGGCTTTCTGAGCAGTTGAGCTGGCATTGATGAAATTTCAGCACCCATATATTTCAAGGCTTTGCACAGCACTTATGGGGACCTGATTCAGGCTTGTGCGTGCATGCTTGTGTGTGTGAGCGCGTGTATGTGTGTGTGTGAGTGTGTGTGTCAGTATGTGTTCGTGTGAGTACATGCGTGCGTGTGTGGGTGTCCGTGTTCAATTTGAGCGGACACTTCGGCAACTTATCCAGTCAAACTGTAAAATGTGCTCAAAACTGATTAAATGATTTATGCAATTGTTACTCAACATATATGCATGTAAAAAGCAGGAAATTAAAGCTGATTTTCTGTGCTTCAGTCGCATATTCAGCTTTTGCTCTCAAATCCAATGCAAAAAAAAAAAAAAGAAATAATAATTTAACCGTTTTTACTTTGTCCCAATACTCTTACATTTAACTGTATATGCAGTGTACTTCCAGTGACAGTTTTTGTTGTTTTGGCTCTGCACTCCAGCACATTGGATTTGAAATAAAACAATGAATATATAAGGTATAAAAAGACATAAGAAATGCATACATAGATCAACATCTATGGCTGTAAATACCAATATTGAGGAAATATTGGGTAGCATCGCTTTGGAATACATCTTATTTAATTTCGGTGAGGCACGATAGCCTATATTGTTTGCGTCATTTTGATATCAATACTTTTAATGGCCTGGATTTTGGCAGTCTGATTGAATGAGTTATAGACGGTGTATGTCTTATATGTGAGTAACTTGCCATTTTTGTACGTTGAAAACGTGTTTTTTATGAGATATCATTTCTTTTTGCAAAGAGTTTTATTATGAGAGTGAGAAATGCGAAGTGACCCTGTAAGAAACGGTTGTGGATTATGGCTATCCCTGTGTGAATTTGTACAGTCTGACGAGGGTGTACCGTTTAGCAGTTTCGGTTTGCTATATATGTGAAACAGTGGCTGTGACAAAGGGGGCGGTGACGTAAGTGTAAACGCATCAGAAACGCAGGTGAAATATGGCTAGTGTATGTACTCACGGATTTGACAGCCATCAAACAAGCCTTGATTGACAAAAGAATCAGCAAGCCTGTAGAATTAGAGCTCCCTAGGTCGCAACTTGTATACCCTTCTGTCCTGCTCCGTGGTCTGTTATTTCATGGAGATGCACTTTTAGTGTTTGTAAGGTTTATAAAGCATTTTGATGGGCTTATCTGCAGGTAGGAATCCTCTTCGCTGTTTTGCTAAGCTAGAACCGGAAAAGTTGATAGTGGAGAATAGGAGCAGACGCATATGTCCCAGCAGGCTTTGGATATGAGAAAATAACAACAGTGTGAGATAAATTAGGAGAAATTATGAAATTGTGTAGTTGAAACAATATGTTTTTAGCAGAATGGGCATGTAGGTGAAGGCTGACATGATCACAGACTATAGTGCGATGTAAATGAAGTGACCATGAGCGAGCTTAGTTTCCTTATCGAACGGTATATATAACAGTCTGTAAAAAACACTAATTGTTAAAGTGGAGGGTTAAGTAACGTGTGAAATCTATTGCACTGCTATGCTTTTGTCATGTTCAATACTAGTAGTTATATTTATGAGTGAGTCGTGAATTTAAATGTAATGTTTTAATGGGGAGTTGCAGAACGTACATACGTAGTAATTGTTTGTATGTGGCTAGATAGAGAACAGGGCGAGGTAACATGAATGTAGAAACGTGGCGTTTTCTGATAAGAAGGTTTTGTAGGGTAGCCAAGTGAAGAAATATGGTTAGTAGAAATAGCACAGTGGTGAACTGGTGTAACTTTTTAAATAATTTGCCGTCATGAAATGCACATGGGTGGCCGTGAGTGAGTTTTGGTAAAGCAAATATAAGCGTAAGAAAACGCTTGTGTAAAAGAGGAAATTATCTGCCTGAGGGCGAGGCGGGATTCAATCCTTCAACCGGAGGTTTACCAGTCTGTGACTTTGTTAGTGCAGCACCATGACATAGCTATGCAATGCGTGAAATATCATTAGCAAACCTGTCCATGGTTTTAAAGAACACAGGCCAGTAAGCACAGAAGAGCCCCCTTTGAATCCATATGGCTCTGCAATATTGCAGCCGGTTAATAACTGAACGTGCAGACGGTACGTCATAATGCAGTGTATACGTTCGGTGAACGGCGGGTAGATATGGTGCAAAAGCAATAATTGAGAAGTAGTAGACAATTATTAGTGAGGGTAAAAGCAGGTTGAAGAAACATGTTCCTTGCTGGGCTTGAACCTAGAACCCTGTGTTTCGAAGACTGTAACCTTGCCCACTAGGCCACAGGCAGACTAGCTGTTTAAACGGGAAATGTTTCAGAGTAAAAAGGTATGGGTATTTTGCGTGTGTATGCGCGTTTTTGATTGGGTCGTGTAGGTGAAGATTTGGCTGGTGTCGGTAAAATGTCCAATGGGGAGACATGTTGCTAGTGGGATAGGCGGCAGGAAAAATAAGAATGAGAAGAAGAAGAAGAAAGAGAAGAAGAAGAAGAAGAAGGAGAAAACGCAAAATCCCCTTAGTTTGGGGCTTTATTGTGTAGACATGTGAAGTTGTTTATGAAATCTGTCTGTTGAAATGGGGTCAGAATGTACAGAATTTAATGTTTTTAAGGGCTGAGTGTCTGTGGCTGTTGTGGTTATTTCTGTGGGGAACCCTGAAAAGTGCCAAACTCTCGGTGCTGTATAGGTATGGGGCATGCCCCCGCCAAGGCGTAACAATTAAATTAAAGCTGACAGTCTGCACTTTAACCTCACTTTAACCTATTTTTATTGTTTTGTGCAGAGCCAAAACAACACATGAAATTGTGTCACTGTCCGAATACTTTTGCATTTAACTGTGTGCATATAGTACCCTCCATACACTCGGGAAATAGACATATTTTTTTCTTGGTTTGGCTCTGTACTCCACAATTTTAGATTTGTAAAAAAAACTATTCACATGTGGTTATAATGTAGATGCTCAGCTTTTATTAAAGGGTTTTCTTATACATTTTGGATTCACCATGTCAAAATTACAGCACTTTTTACACAGACCCTCATTTCAGGGCATATGGAACATATTAATGTTATATAAATGAAAGTAGTCACGTTCAGAATTTTATTGCATATCCTTTGCCCACAATGACTGCTTGACATCACCATGTATCTTCTCTGGTGATGCTCTGCCAGGCCTGTACTGCAGCCATCTTCAGCTCCTGCTTGTTTCGAACTAGCTGAGTTAACCTTAAGTTCTCTCTTCAGCATATGAAATGCATGTTCAATTGGATTCAGACTGGGTGACTGATTTGGCCAGTCAAGAATGTTCTAGTTTTTGGCATGGAAAAACTCCTTTGATGCATTGGCAATACGTTTGGGACAGGGTTCTTGTCCTTTTCACAAATCAAAATCCCAGACTTTTTCCAGACTGATCCCCCCATGCGTTCCTGTTGGGATTTTTGCCTTTTGTGTTTTACAATCCATTTCAATGAATGAAAGCATGAGTGAATGAGATTCGGCACAGAATATAGCATTTCAGTGTCACTGTCAATCTGCCATTAACAACATAAACTGAAAGGGGGAAAATGTCAGTAATGATGTGGTGGCTACAAAGTTTGTAGGATTGAACATGTTTTCAGTGTACCATGCTGTCAATGTTTTACAAACAAAATCTCAGTTAACTGCTATAATCTGCATTATTTTAATCAGCACTAATTCAGTCAGGGAAATGGCAAACATTGTTGGGCTGAATGGCCTGTTCTCGTCATTATGTTATGCTGTGTTATGTTATTTGTTTAAATTCTGGGAAACCTGAGCACGAACCAGCAGAAATCATCATGTCTGCACAATATTTATTTTCATCTACCACGACAGATGATGCAACAAGCACTGTCTTCAGCTGTAGTTCTCTTTGGTTAAAAAAAATAAATAAAATAAAATAAAATAAAATAAAATTATAACACACTCAACGTACTCAGGAAATGATGTAACCAATACTATTTTAACTTCATCAATTTAAAATGAGGGTTTAAAAAATCTAGGAGGTACACTCATTTTCTGAGGTTTAACACAGCCAATGTAATACCAACATTTAAAAAAATCTTGAGCATGATGAATAACTTTTTTTTTGTTTACTCTCAAAGCGCATTGTCCAGACATGAGAGAGTGGACTAAAGGCTTTAATCAACTATGGGTAATGCTCCATGAAATGGTGTTTTGGTCTCAGCAGGGAATATGGAATGCAATAGTTCTCTGCTCTTATATTTTACAATCCAAGAAATGAATCGACTCGTCTGTGCGCTTTGATGCAACAGCAAACTATATCAACTATATCTTTGAGAATAATCTTCCATGTACCGTCTCCCTAAGGGACATAATGACCAATGAAAAGTGGAAGTACTCTAAGTACTAATTTTCATGCCCATTACCATCAATTGTTTCTTTGCTGGTGAAAATTTTAGCAATTGGCTGCGGTTGGTTGGTTCTGTCAGAAAAAGCAAAGGATCTGATAGTATGGTTCACTAACTGAAGAGTGAAGTACTTCTTGTTTGTCAGATCTGAAAGGAAAAGACACAGCTCAACAGGAACAATGCCCTCAAAAAAAGGTCAAGAGGGTAACCTGTAGTGACAGAAAATGTTTCAAATTGTCAGATGATGTCAGTTGATTATTCTACATTATCCTCAATTGTAAGATAATCAACCACAGACATGTGTTCTCGTGCTGCATCATTGTCATTCTCATCACTAATGCTGGAAACTATTTCTGGCTTGAACGTTCTCAAGTCATGTTTACGATGTTGCTTACTTCTATGTGAACTGAATGTTGAGCAAGTATTGGTGTGGAAGTTGCAACCTTTGCAAGGACACTGAATGATTTGATTTACTCTCAAAAGACTGCTACACGAGTGACTTACAAAATCTGTTGTTGTGTAGGGCTCAGCGAATTCACAATGCTGACAAAAAATTGTGCTGTTTCATGTACTTGTCTACTACATTCATCAAGAGAATTTTTGAGATATGCACCTCCAGAGCACTGAGCGAGTTAAATGAGCTCAGACATTATTAATGCGGACGTGGAAAAGGGACAGTTCTTGTATAGCTCCATGTTTTAACCCTTTCGTGCGTAAGTTCTGGAAAAATAAATAAATAAATAAATTAATTCTGTGCACGCACCAGCTGTTCTAGAATTTGACTGACACATCACACTAGCCTTCGCACGGTCGAAGTATGAACGCTGATGATGATTGTAAAAAAAAAAAAAAAATACTAAATAAATAAATAATTGTAACCTTACCTATTAGTGGGAAAATTTCCGAACTGCCCCACATCAATGGATGCCTAAATTAATCTTACATTTTGCCTGCATTGGATATCCAACAATTTCATTTAGCTCATTATATAAATATACAGTGAATACAACATCACTAGATGGCTCTCAGTGTGTGTCAGCCATGATGTGATCATCTGACTTGTTAGTTAACGCCTGCACTGTCTTGTTTCATTTGCATCAATAAGAATATATATATATATATATATATATATATATATATATATATATATATATTTCAGCTATGGTTTGTGTGGTGAAAATGTATTTGCATGTTTTAAAATAATTGTTACAAATACTTGTTACTGATCACTGCTAAAATAAAGCTAATGGACACAGCCATATAATGTCATCTGGACCAACCAACATGATTACTCACATGTTATGTACAATATTCCCAAAAGACTTGACAGGGAATTAATAGAGGTTATTTAGGGAGCAAGTGAAGAATCTTCATCACATATCATCTTCGGTTGAATTCAGAAAAATTAGATGGCAGCAACAGAAAGCTATAATAATGTTGGATTATTCTCAAATTCTGCAGAATGTTTTTTCAATTATTTGGATCACTGGAGAATTTAACCAAGATGTGACACATTGTAAATTATAATTGCTATTAGATCGATTATATAGTCCTTTCTGCCAGCTTGTAGTTTGCTCATTTTAACTTAGTTAGCAGTCTAACATTTGCTAACTGTATACCCTAGTATATATTTTTGGTCTGTTGCTACTTCTGAGCAAGTGTGATGGTCTGCATGAACAAATAAAGTAGCATATTGAGGACATAATTTAATTTAATTCAATTTTTTGGGGGGAAAATAAATATGCTTAGTCTTGCAAAGAACAAAGTTTAATCCAAAAGCTAATTGTTGCGTCATTTGTAAACAGATGTTCTAATCTAGTTTTCTAATCACACCGGCATGACCATACACTTCAGGAACCACTCCAGCCCTGTAACCCCCGTGTGACCATATGCTCAAAAGGGTTTACCGATAGTGTTTGAGTAGTTTTGCTTTTCAGAGGTATAAGTACAGTACTTATATTTACATAGCGTATTGCATGAACTGTAAGAAAACAGTAAAAATTCATTAGATATGTGTCATTGTTGGAATAGGCATTTCATCACAAGCCTTGCTAATGTATTAACAACTAGCCTAATGTTTCAGAGGAATGTGGCTACATAACACATAGTAGTCAGACATTACTGCATCATTAGCTAGCTAATATCAGCAAAGTGCCACGTCTTTTACACTTAACATATAGGCTAAGTGCAGGTGATAGCACCTGCACAACGTGATCGCCAACTTACTTGCCACAAACAATGCAATATTGCTAACATTAAGGTAGCTACTGACTGTGGAAGGGCTAACAAATAAAACTAAATATAGACCACAAAGATTTAAAACTTAACTGAACAACGGAAAAACAGGTACTCATGTAACAATTACAGTTGTAAGTTACCGAAGTTAACTATTTTAGTCAGTTAGCTAGCCAACTCCTTTGAGATATGCTGTTGTCACGTACAGCTAACTTTATCCAACTTATCTAGCCAGCTTGCTAGTCATTTCAATTAAGCTAACTATAAATAAGTTACAACATGTTTAATTCCAAATAAGTTTAATGCTACAAAAAGCAAGTTAACTTAGTTAGCTGGAAGTGGAGTCTGACTATGTGAGATAAGCTAGCTATTTAACACGCAGAAATAAGACTTACCTTGATAGCTAGGTTCCCACCAACGGTCGACCTGGCGGGTGTGCGCTCCATGTCTGAGTTTATTTTTGGACAAGAAACAAGTCAACATTGCGCTGAAAATTCTAAATATCCTGCTGGTTTCCTCAGAAAGCATATGCAAAGGAAAATGAAAGATTAAGCACATCTAAAGTGACATCACATTCACTAACTTAAACTAATCGACAACAATAGGAACAATTGTGTTCACCGTGCAGGAAACTTGCGGAGTGTGCTTGTTGCAACAACCAATCAGGGCAATATTCTCCTTGTTTCATAGCCACAGGTTAGCTCGACCAATCCGATAAAAGACAGGCTATATTTAACGAAAACTGCTATCTTGAAAATTGCTATTTTGAGTAATGATAACAAACTGTTAAATCTTAATAAATCTCAAGTAAGCCTCCTAAAGTGTTTCTGAGCTGTAGCTAGGACAGATGTTTGGAGTTTTTCCATTCCTTTTTGTACGTTTAAGTCATTAGCAGCAGAGTTCTTCCTTGGCTTACCAGGCCCTGATGCTACTGAGCTCACCAGTGCACTATTTCTACTTAAAGACAGTTGATTTTGGTACAGGAGCCTAAGGTTGCCCTATGTCTCTGACAGTTTTTTCTAATTTCACAGCCTCATAATGGCTTCCTTGACTTCCATTGGCAGAACTCTAGTCCTCATGTTGACAAACGGCAATAGCAGACTCCAAAGGAAATCAAAAGCTTAGACTAACAGCTCTCTTACCAAGGAAGAAATTTAACACACCTGACTAACCAGAAACACCCGTGACGTCATTTTCCCAAGCATTATGGTACCCAGAAATGGGGGTACTGTGCGTAAAATGTGCTGTAATTTCTTCATGGTGAAACCAGAATGTAGAAATATATCCTTAAATAAAAGCTGAGAATGTTCACTGGAACCCAATGTGAATTGTTTGATTAGAAATGTAAAACTGCGTAGTAACAGAGCCAAATCAAGAAAAAATATGTCTGTCCCAAACATTATGGAACACTTGCTGCATATAATATGTATATATATATATATATATATATATATATATATATTCAAACAGACATTTCTCACTGGGGTATCAAAAATGAAAATGACTGCCAAGCTGACTGTTTTTGAATCTGGAGACAGTTATTTATGCGTTCTCTGTTTTATCAGAGCGAAGACTAAAACACCCTGCTGTCATTAATATAGATGTGTGTCATTGCTCAGTCTTTGCGGTGATGGTCCAAAGGCCTCGTTGATCAATCACCCCAACACATCAATCATCTGATTAATTCCGAGCACGTCGTTAACGTTGCATTTATGAATGCGAGTAATTATTGCGCCACAAATAAAAGAGATGCAAAGAGCCATCCATGCTGTGCTAATTCTATTCAAACTGCTAAACATGTTGATTAAAAACCATTGTGTCGCTAACCTGAAATTGATGTGTTTGGATTGAGTTGATCAGTGCAGATGACAGGATTCACAAACACCTCTTTAGGAGCATTACTCCTTCTCATATTGCTGGAGAAACAGCATTCCAAAAATGTGGGTGAAGGTCTAAAATAATTATGTATATTAAAATATATTAAATTATTATTATTATTATTATTCACAATCCTAGACATTATGATTTCAATAATAATGATAAAAACACTATAGGTTCAAGGCAAGTTTACATTTAAAAACATTTGATGTGATAGACAGAATTCATCTTCTCAGTGTTATTTGGTCTTCCTCAGGCTACCAGAATACTTGTTGGAGGGACTCAAACTAAGTTAAATTGTAATGTACTCCTCTTTATTTAAAAGATAGAAAGGTTAATTGCAAAGTAATTTCATACAGAATTAACAAGTTGGCTCTTTTTTGTGTCTCATCTCTGTATATTTTTTCAATGGTTCACATTTTACAATTATATGAAATTATCGAAGGGCAGATTTATTGTTTAACAGCTGAGTAATCTGTGTTTTTGAGAGATTAATTTGATGTATACAGGATTCCAAATTAAATTATTGTCGTTGATATTGATAAAAATGGCTGATTTAAACAAACATTTCAGCTAAAATGTTTAAGGCAAAGTAAATAGAAGTATGGCATAATATTAATGTTATATATTACAATATTGAGAGAATATTTATTCATTAAATGCTTAATGCTTCAGCAAGTACTTTATTATAAAAATCCTTGTATTACATTTTCATGACCCTGTTGCATTGATAGGGTACAGCAATCAATACAATGGGCATTAGCATTGAAGTAATTGCTTTGAAGATAATTATTTTATGGACATGCAGACCCTTTAAAACATGTTTATCTACCAGATGGAAAGACTAACGAGCTTTTAGTTAAGATGGATACTAAGAATTAAAACCCAACATGCAAATTTGGACTTCTGTAATTAGACTTACTGATCATAATAGCTTTTCTGTCCAATATCCCTGCACATTGTCATCTGAAGAATGTTTCTGATTAATACTTTTTAGTATCTGTCATAGATCCACATTAGTTGGTGTTCATTTGAAATAGTTTACAAAGTTTTTTAGTAAAACAATTTTTGAATAATAATTAAGACTTGTATGAAACTTTCTTAGAGATTAGTTTCTATAAATTATGGCAGACTTAATGAATAGTAGTACCGTTCACGCTGTAAAAGGAATACAATAATTATCGCATTTAATTGGTCATACACCACATGTAAGGTAATGAGAGGTGGCTCTTTATTAGAGTGATAACCATTGGACACAATCTGTGATATTATAGGCCTAATAGTATCAATTGATCTCGATTAGTTATTTCATTCTATGATTATATAACTGATTTGATAGTAGGAATGTTCCCCATTATATGCATTGGAAAAGTTATGAAATTTTTCAATTAACTCAGATTGCTGATTTCAAAGGAGTCTCACTGTTGAGACTCCAGGTTTTTGCTGTCCTTTAATCATTGATCGTAGACTGCCTTGATGCCAAAGCACCACAGAAATTATTTTACCTAGATTGGACATGGACAGTTTGTTTTCTGTTATTTCCATAGACCCAACCCCAGCTAGGAGGGGAAGTATAGCTCCAGTTTAATTACATTAAGATCATCCAGTTTTCCTTTTGCTGTTATCTCTACGTAAAATGATTTGATTATGTTAATCTGGCTGGCTTTTTACAGCGTAGCAATGGGAAGCTCTGTTCAAAGTCATTAGCGGTATGAAAAATCTTTGCGCCAGAGCCCTTGTGCTCCTTGGTCAAAGCAAGCTCTGTTTAATGGTATTGATCAAACTCCAAAGAATGCCTGGGTTCCTTCTCATTAAAATGCTGTTTATTGATTCATGGGTAATGAGGCCCATGGTGCAATTACTGCCATCCCATTTAAAGCATCTACGCAGAGGCATTAGGCAAACAGTGGGGGGGAAAGGCCGCCATGTTATTGTTTCCTTCATAATTCCCATATACGGGTGCTAGCAACTATTGTCAGTGTGTATGTGGAGTTGAACCGTCATCTGTTACTGAAGCTCAAAACTACTGTTGTGTGTTCACGTTTTTGCGGAAGGTCTAACACCACTTCTGAAATGTTTAACATTGAATGAGTATTGTGTTCTTGGTGTAACAAGATTCTAGCAGAAGCTCCACACTGTCTTGTGATGAGTGCCCCCAGATTGAAAAACAAGGACACTGCTACACCGCTGACTGAACACCTATATTTCCAGTCAGTCGGCAGATAAGGAGGGGAAACTTCTTCCAAAGCACAACCCTCACCCTCTGAATGTACTGCTGGTTGCATTACTTGCTGGGATGTGGAGTTTTTTGACTGCAGATCAAGACACTGAAATGATCTGCAAATGTGTGAAACTGCAAATCGCTAACTATGACATTTGTTTAATTTGAGGACTGTTAAATCATATTGGCCTGTTTGAATCGTGACTTGTGAGTGAGGCTGCTGTTCAGTTTTAAATGCATTTTAAAAAGGCCTTTGTTTGGGCCTATTGATTTAAATGTTACATAAACACCATGTTAAGGAGCAGCACATTGTTTTAATCAGCCTTTTTGGCACATTGTAGCTATATTTTTTGTTTGTATACTTAAAAAAGTTTGCTCTCTCATTCTCCCTTTTCTTGTTATGCACGTGGACCAGCAAATTCTAAATACACATCTCTCTAATTTAAATGATTCAGAATCTCTATTTTCATATTATTACTTATTTATTTCCAGGATGGGAACAGGCAAAATATCAGTTGAAAGAGTGGTGCGGGGGGAGGGGTCTCACAGTCTCTGAGCGGGCAGGGATATTCAGAAATGTTGCGGATGCTGACAGGAATGGGATTAAAAAACAGCTTGCAGGGCTCTAGTTGCCAGCACATGGTAGTGACAACCATTACAGGTTTTATGGCACCTCACTCCCCTCACTGTCATATGGTTCTCTTTTTAATACTCGACCCTCACTGACCTCCCCTGTTGCACCCAAAGGATGAGAGAGAGACATAGAGAGAGAGAGAGAGGAAGAGAGCGAGACAGAGAGAGAGACGAGTGATTCAAAATGTATTCTTCATTGCAAATCT
Source organism: Anguilla anguilla (assembly GCF_013347855.1). Taxonomy (NCBI): domain Eukaryota; kingdom Metazoa; phylum Chordata; class Actinopteri; order Anguilliformes; family Anguillidae; genus Anguilla; species Anguilla anguilla. The sequence continues at coordinate 29,759,658 of NC_049201.1, read as the reverse complement.
GCAGCAGCTGGAGTGCCTAAGAATCCGTGTAAACTTTGTACATATCATTTGGTGACTAGTCAGGCTTAATCACGCTCCAGTCTGCGTGTGTGTAGAGGCGGACTGGGGTGTGTGCACAGAGCAGGAAGGAAGCATATGGGTGCTGCATTAGGGATAGACAGTAGTGGAAAACAGGCCGCCTGGACAGACAGCGATTAGCACAGGGGGACAGACCGGTCTGCGCACTGGGGTGAGGTTGTAACAGGGATGTAACATGTATTTTCCAGGGCTGCGTGCAGTGATAAGGTAGACACACAAGCAATGCCCATGAAGGGACTGGTGTTGAAAATGAGCTCTGGTTGCACACACATGTGCAGAGAATTGGACGCTGTCATTGCATTGGTGTCAGCATCTGTGCTTCCCCCTTTCAAATAGACCAGTAAATAAAATTTGGAAATTAAGTCTGGCTTAAACGTGTGTAAATATGCTCCTGCTGGTTATAAAGTAATAATCCACATAGAAGCCACTTACCAAGTACCAACACTAAGCAATGAAAATCATTATAATAAAATATTAGTTATGATGAAATAAATTGGAAATGAAAACCAAGTTGTTATTATTATTATTGTAAAGGCCGAGATCTAGGCTCAAACTTGGGTCTCCAGGGGGGAGAGGCTGCGCTACCACTGCACTAGATAAATTCACAGTTAGCGGAGCAACTAGGCAGCCTCAGGAGCGGATCACAACATTATTATTATTTCTGTTCAATGTTACCAATAACTTTCTTAGATTTTAATATAAGGTCTATGTATAAGGTCTATGGTTTCATTGTTGTACATTGACAGAAGACTCACTAGTAGCTGTTTTTGTGTACTACCCAGTCCTTGGATCGTTTATTTACTGACGATCAGCTAAGTGATTGTAATGTCATGTAATCTATGCTTATGTGTGTGCTTGCTTGTACTGGCTTGCCAACCCCATTTCAGATAACAATTTTAGTAGTTTTTTTCTAAGGAAATGGCACTGCTTATATGAGCCAGCCTTAAAAAGTTAAGTGTCTAGTGAGTTTTAATCTCAGTCAGAGCATGTGAGCAGAGTAGAGTGGTGGGAAATGTGCTCCGCTCCCCTGCTCCCTGCTTCGCACCACTCACAGAAAGAAAGGTATCACTCAAAATTTGCTCTGTTTTTTGTTTTGTTTTAAAACGTCATTTAACCCAGGCATGTGCATCTGTCCATCCATCAGAAACAAAGAAAGGCCTTGGCCAGGTTTCAAACCCAAGACCTTCTTGCAGAGGAAACAGATGTACCCACTGCACCCCCATGCCACCAACATGTTCTATATTGATTGAGTCTGAAGTAGGGCAATAAAAAAATAAAAAAACTATTCAAACAATAAAAGTCAAAACTTGTTATTAGGCATGACTTGAAAATAAATTTGTCTAATAAGGAAACAAAAAGAGCCATAGCATAACAGTAGTTCTTTCGAGGAACACAATTTCCTTATAGGCTAGCAAACACAAATAGTTTCTTTTTATAATGCAATGCTTTTTTGTTGAATTTATGTGAATCAAACAAAAAAAGAAAGCGCAAGCAGCCTAGATTTTATTCAGTAGGTATACAGACATTGTGTGTTTTTGAAAGAGTCAGTCTATTGAATGTGTTATTAAACAGGTGTAGTCTCTCCTCGCTTTGCTCTGCTCACATGCTCTGTTGTCATTATTTTGCATACTACAGAAATAACCTGTTTTAAAATAGGGATATAGTTCTTGGATGGGGTTGGGGTTTATTGTTTAATGATTCTGCCTGCATCTAACTTTCAGACTGTTGAATGAGAGGCATTTTAGTATGATGTAGGTGTATTATGTATATTTTTCTTTTATGTTATGTAAGTTTCTATTGCTGAATTATAATATCTTAAGAGAAGAGAAGCATAAAAAAGTGAGCCGAAAAATAAGTATGATGCTCATGAACATAATAGCTGAGACTAAAGTTCAACAGTTCATTTTGCTTGATTAACAAATGTAACAACTGTTATAATTATTGATGGAGTCTCTTAGCAGGTCATTGATCTTTGTTTCACACAGTAAAGTTGTCCTTGTTCAAGTCCCATAAACTAGTTGCAATGGATTAAAATGACTGTAATGCAATCATTACAAAATTATAACTTTTCAGTTAGAGAGGTAAGTTCTCTGGAAAACCACTCAAACTTGTAGCTGGAAGTACAGGAGTGGTTTCAGCCTCTTCTGCTTGCAACTAATGAGCCACTGTTGGTTTTAGGGGTATTTTATATAGTTTGTGTGTTTGACATCCATGTACATGCATGTATGTGGTGTTCTATGAACAGATTTTTTTATTTTGGTATTTAAACAAGAGAGATACAATAACTAAACTTCTGTTAATAATGCCAGAACTGCTATTTTGCATGCTATTTTACAATAAACGGCACCATGCCTTGTAGCACTGACTAATGGTTTGTAAGGGTAAAGGAGCTGGGCAAACTTACATTTTATATCTGTGGGTGTGTGTTCAGATGAGCCTGGTTAATTACTCTTAGCATAATCCAAGATGCACAACCCATTTCAGACTTATGCAATGCTTAGCTGAAGTCAGAATGTGTGTACCGCTGATGTTCTTAGGTCCCAGATATCTTCAAATGTGTAAAAATAATCAATGACTGTTGAAAATAATTGTGTGTAAAGTGACTGTTTCGTTTAAGGGTGTAGATATTTATCGGCCTTGTATGGAGCACTGAGCTGATGTTTGCTTAAAAGACAGCTGTTAGGTAAAGTTTTGATATTGCCGAGCCCTTTAAAGTACCAACTTCTACAAAGAACAGTCACAATTTGTATGATAAGGGGCTACTGTATTTGCAGTCACAGTTTATCAAACCACATGGTACGACTGCGCATGCCTTATAAAGGGTATGTTTAAGAGTGCAGCACCTAGATGAGAACAGTCTGCTGAGAATTCAGTCACATCAGCTCTCTGTCCTGGTTCAGTTATAAGTCCTTTTGTGTTACCTTCATCTGTCCCCCAAGCTCTCTCACCTGATCAGGACTCTGTGTGACTGCATGTGTTGCATGTGTGCGTGCATGCAGGTAAGATGTGTATGCATATCTGTGTTTAGGTTAGTGTATATGTGCTTGTGTACTCATTAAAGTTTGTGTCTGTGTGTGAGTAAACGCATGTGTATGAGTGGGTCGGTTTTTGTGTATGTGTGCGTGTGTGTGTGTGTGTGTGTGTGTGTGTGTGTGTCCTTGTGCGAGCACCCCTCTGTTGTCATGATGCATTACACTATCTCCTAAGGAACACATGGCTAGGTGTTTACTGAGCCATCTGGTAAAATTGCCTTTCTAAATCTATCTGCCTTTCTGTTGCTAAGGAAATTAATGTTTTTTTTTTTAAACCAGACAACCAGTGTTATTGCACACCTGTCAAAATAAGTGGCTTCCATCCTCGATTGTCACGAATTTGCTCATGTCACAAGTCTCCTGTTGAAACTCTTGTGCAGTACTGGCATATAAGTACTATTAACTTATGTGTTTTGATCTTATCTAGAGGTGTTTTATTAAAAAATGAATATATTTCATATTTCAGACCTTTATTTCTTTAATTTCATTGTGAAACAATTGGAAAACGATTTGCGTCTTATTTGTATTTGTTAGACAAAGTGAAGACTCATTACTGAGAGTAGGGAAAACATTTCTGAGCTGGGGTATAACCCTGATGTTCCCTGTTATGTAAATATTTGCTAACACTTAATTTTAAATATAGGCCATAAAGCTGACAGTACTCTGCCATAAGTGTCATCACCTGTCATAACTGGTCATGATGGCATATTACAACATTATACTGTACCACAATCTTTTCTTTTTATGTTGAAATCTGCATTGTAGAATTTGGTGTATGCATTATGGGAGTGATATGACACTTGTCATGAGCTGTAGTTTGCTGTCATGACTGATAATTTCAGGTGTTATGTCACGATTATGGCAGTGTTTGTGAGGCTTTATGGCATGTACCATAATGTTTGGGACAAATATTTATCTTGATTTGTTCCCCCCCATTTCAGAGCACCATAATGCTTGGTACATATTAATGTTACGTAAGTGAAAGTAGTCATGTTTAGCACTTTGTCACATATCCTTTCCATGCAATGACTGCTTGAAGTCTGCGAACCATAGACATCACCAGGTGCTCAGTATATTCTTCTCTGTTATGGTGCCAGGCCTGAACTGCCGCCATCTTCAGCTCCTGCTTGTTTCAGGGGCTAAGTGCCTTATGTTTTCTCTTCAGCTTTTGAAACACAAGTTCAATTTGATTCCGAACAGGTGAATGAATCAATAATTTTCCAGTTTCTGGTTTAAAAAACTCCTTTGTTGCTTTAGATGTTTGTGTGGGATCACTGTTTTGCTGTAGGTTGAATTCATACTCTGCTCTTGCTATCATTTTGATGCTAGTGAATCTTGTTCTCGTCTGTCCACAAGACCTTTTTCCAAACCTTTACAGACCCTTTTTGGTACTTCTTAACAAATGGTGACCTTGTCATCCGTTTTTTTTTTTAAAGATTTTTAAAACTAACTAGTGCTAACTAGTGGTTTGCATCTTGCAGGGTAGCCTCTGTAGTTCTGTTTGTGAAGTCACTGACACATCCACACCTGCTTCCTAAAGAGTGTTTCCGATCTGTCGGACAGGTGATTACTGAGCTCACCAGTGCTCTCTTTCTTCTTAATGATCTTCCAAACAGTTGGTTTTGGCGAGACAAAAGTACGGCCTATGTCTCTAATAGTTTTTTTAAATTTTTTTATTTCTCAGCCATATAATGGCTTCCTTGACTTTCCTTGGCACAGCTCTGATCCTCATGCTGACAAATGCAAATAACAGAGTTCAATGTCTACCTGCACTAAGCAATTGGATGAAGCAATTGCCCATACCAGACTAATCATAGACACCATACCCTGAAATGGGGTGACTAGGTATTAAAGGTTCTGTATTTTTCTACATGATGAAACCAAAATGTATGTAAATAACCTTTAATAAAAGCTGAGAATCTTCACTTTAACTACATGTGAATTGTATGATTACAAATCAATCCAGCCAAATCAAGAAAAAAAAAATGTCGCAGACATTAAAGAGCTCACTATAGTTCAGGCTAAGTGTTACCATACATCCTATATAGTCACATTTTTTAATTCATGTCTTGTCATGTGGCAAGTTGGAATTTCACTGGTGTTCCAAAATCCAATAGTTTTTTCCCATCACATTATTCTACAAATGGTCTTTAGACCATTTTCAAAATACACTCAGAGGCGTACCTATGGATGATGTTATTCAAGTTCAGCACACACCCTTCACCTAATAAATGAGACAAAACATTATATATTTTAACCTGCATTCTCTCTGAAGGATGGCAATTCCAGGGGGGCTGCTTTTTGACAGACAGGCATATTTGAGACATGCTTGTTGACAGATGCCCAGTAGCTGTGGGTACAGATAGTTCACATTATGAAATTTTTTTTATTTGTTATGAGTGCTAAGGTACAAACACTTGAATAGTGAATGCATCCTTTCAGAAATGTATGCTTTGTGGTTGATTGAAGAATGTATGAAAGAACAATAAGAAAGTAGCCATTTGCTAGAAAGCTTTCTATATAACAATTACCTTCCGCTCACCTTCCCAAGTAAAAGCATTCTTCAAATTTGTTCCTTTGGAAAGCATCAAACCTCACACCACTTTGAGCTTCTGTTCACTAGGTGTGTGGCACACGATCGTAAGAATAGGCTTTCCGTGGTAAGTGCAACCGTCAGTTATATTTTGAGTACACAGTTACACACCAGCACCTCCGCAGGATTTGAATATTTTTTTAGATGGTGTCAGAGTGCTCGAAGCACCCCAGCCCAACAGTTAATAAACAGCAGGTGTGGTTTTACATGTGCATGTGTCAACTGGTGGTATGAAGCTGGCGGGACTAGATGACATGAGCACGAGATGCAAAACTTTCTGCAAATTATGCCCCTATTATTACATTACATTTCAGGCATTTAGCAGATGCTCTTATCCAGAGCGACTTACACAACATTTACATAGCATGTTACATTGTATCCATTTATACAGCTGGATATATACTGAAGCAATGCAGGTTAAGTACCTTGCTCAAGGGTACAACAGCAGTGGCCTATCCAGGAATCAAACCTATAACCTTTCAGTTACAAGCCCAGTTCCTTACCCACTGTGCTACACTGCCGCCCACATTATTATTATTTATTATTATTATTATTATTATTATTATTATTATTATTATTAATATTATTATTATTCAGAGCTGATAAATTTCACAGCCCCCACCCCATTTTTAACCTGTACTGTATTGGTCAAGCTCACCGTGCCCATAGCCTAGTTACCTGAATGGGAGGGCATGACCTGAGGTCACCGCCTGGAACACAGGTGTTCATCCGGTACGTTCATAAGCATCCTGCATGGAGTCACACTCAAAGCAAACACGAATGGCTGACGAATGACTAGGCCTGCATGGGATTATTCAAATCCTAAATGTAAATACTGTTCCTTTTTTCCTTAAAGGCAAATGCATCACCGACACAGACAGGAAGAACAAATCTATTTGCAGATTTTCCACTTTCAGTTAGCCAATAGCTTTTTTCTCTCTTTTCCCTCTGTTTTCCCCCCTCATTGCTTTATTTTACAAAAGCATAGTTGAAGACTTGTATTTTAAACAAACTTCAGCTAGGGTTAGGGTTAGGGTTAGGGTTAGGGTTAATCTAAGCTAGCCTTGAATTCCAAGGTACCTGAACAAGGTTTTTTACCACACCAGATATCTAACTAAAGAAACACAGAGGAGGGGGAATGTGCAATATGCAGGTGTAAAATGAGTTGAGAGTTCAGTAACCAGGATTATGTTGTGTTATTGTGCATAAGGTCAGATAATGAGTTAAAAGTACAGGGAAATAGCTGCATGCATTTTATAGGAAAGTGCAGTCTTCTCATCCCAAATCATACAGGTCATTGCAGCAATGAAAGCAGATTTCAAATTGCCAATCCAATTTAGGAGATAAACTGGTTATAGCATGATTATGGGGGTGAAAGCAGCTGGACAATTTGAGAATGTGGCTTTTTAACCATAAAAGGAAGCTTTAAAATACAGAAAGAACATCTGGGATGAATGAATGCTTCCTGGCGGTAGACCTGTAGAGACTCAACCTTATCCTGGTGAAGCAAGTTTGGCAGAGTGCTTGACCTCTCTCTTCCCACCCGTCTGTATCCAGGTGACAAATAAAGGTCACCACGAATGGCCACAGCAGAATGACATGGGGCGTTTCACGCAGCACGCTTCACACCATGAGCGACCTGCCCCAGGTTCTGCACTTGCATAACCACGGAGAGAAGTGAGGTCAGGCTTCACACAGTCATGCCAGGCTACTACTCATTGTTCTGTATTTCAGAACACTAGATCCTGCTGTAGTCTTAAGATCTCAGTGCCAAACCTGTGTAAAAAAAATTGGTTTTCAATGACACATTCTTATTTTGCTTATGAAACAGGGCTATTGCTATTACACATTAAACTTAAATGTTTTTGTTTTGGTCTAGTATGTTATTTTTATTCAGATTTGACTCACAGTAATAGACTTTCCCTCCATTCCCTCTTGCAGGCGATCTTTTCCCTGTTCTTTCATGTTGATTGAAGCTCCCACATTCTTGAGTGTTTCCCACAAGCCAGAGGACGTGAACTGGGGAAGAATTGGCACTTGTTGTCAAGGCTTCTTATGTATCCTCTGTCGGCGCTTCTGAGAACAGCGTGCATATATACGTGAAATTTTTAAAGAAAAACTGGAGATCTGGGGAAGAACACATAGTGCTCATTCTTATCATGCACTGTGAAGGTACAAATATTCATATTTAAACTGTGCCATCTTTGTTATAAAAATCAGGTTGTTTAATTCCTAAATCCTTATCTTGATGGCTGAGACCACGTTCTACAGTGATTGTAAATCCGATGCGGGAACGGTTAATCATACAATCTGTTTGCAAACAGTATCACTCTGTGCACAAACCATTACTTGCAAATAATATTACAAAATAGCTAATATTGTATCATCAATAAAATGTTGTAACAGTTTTCTAAAAGCAATACGGCACTCGAGGCTGTGCTGTATCATGAATACAGTCATGGCTGCCGGAGACATAAGGCATGACACAAAACCTCCTGTAGCCGTGACTGTATTCACGATACAGCACTGCCTCTCCTGCCATATTGCTTCAGCAAAGATCACATTTACAGGGGTAGAATGGTCACAATTAAGCCAAGCAAAAATGGTTAACTGAAAAACCATGTAACCGTGATGCGTGTTCGCGTAGCCTCCAGTATCTCCAGTGTAATTAAAAATATAACCTTTGGTCATTTTCTCTACTCTGTCTGAGCCATTATATCAGAACTTATATAATCTCTTTCGGTTGCAGAACAAAGGGGAGCTGGAGAACTTCTTCATTTCCCACACAGAATAAATTAAGGACAAGTGGCGCGTTTATTGCAGGGCCGCGAATCCACCCGGACACCTGGATACTCTGTGCTGTTTGATCTGCCCTTTCAAGCGCTCCGATCATCCAGCTAAATTGCATCTAATGGACAGGGCCCCGCTACTCGGAAACTGAGACAACGGGGCGCAATTTAGCGCGCACGCACACCTGTTCTTTGTAGTTCAGACAGACATTGTGCGCGCGACGGAATTACTTGATGCATAGACAGCGCTCTCAGCCGCGTAGCGACCATTTACGGACTCAATAACCGGGGGATGCTATTACTTGGGGCACCCGAGTGTGCTCATCGCTCCTCCAACACAATGATCCCCTGGGAAGAGAACGTGGGATGTGGACAGATTCGTACGCGCACCTGTACCCTTAATGGAATCCCATTATATTGTGTGTCAGCTGCTGTCGGGACGCGTGCTGTATCCTGTTATAGCGCAGTAATCGATACTCCTGGCGCACTGGGGGTTGGTATAGAGAGCCTCTTTAATGAAGTCCGCATCCCAGGTGCTGATTATCCAAACCGGATGCTCTGATAGTACAGTTGAAATGGACCAAAGATTAATGATTTTGATAAGTATGAAGTACGGCTCTAACAATAATGGAATTGTCCTCTGCTACAGGATATGGGCCTGTTTTAGCACAGTAGAGATGGCAATTTATCCCCTCACAACCACACTAAATATAATAATAATAATAATAATAATAATAATAATATAATGTAATGATTCTTTCAAGTTGTAGCCATATAAATGCCAAATTATAAATCCTTAGAATTAGGTGAATGTAAGAATAGCCTAAAAAGGTTTGAGACATTTACTTTGGCACTGAATCCATTTCTTTTTAAGACATAATATCTGAATTTTTCATGCCCTCACCTATCGTATGTTAACCTGGTGACTGATAGGAATTCATTTGTTAATGTTATAGTATTTATTTGTCACTAACACACACGTACGGACGCACACACACACACACACACCTCCACCATTCCCATTCAATACACCTCCACCCTACCACTTGCATTTGCGCATGTATCCATTGGTTAATGTGAGTCTATTTTTACCTTCTGGGTTATAAAAAAGTTGACTAAAGATATATGCTATATACATTAATGATGTGAACCAATAAGAGAAAAGTGACAGGATGGTTATCCTGTGCTTATTGATTTTAAATGGTGGGCACAACAATTGTGACTTATACTAGTACAGTGCTGTTGATTAGGGCAGCTGATATGCCGAGTGGGGGATTCTGGCACTGCTATGTTGGCATATATAATGAAACCATGGACACAAAAGAAATATCTGATGGCACAAGTGCATTATGTATAAAACTGCATCTGCTGAAGGCAAAATAACTGGCACAGCATTGTAGCAGTCTTAAATGTGCAAATATTTCAGATATTTAAGCCTAATTTGAATAATGATGCCACGCGGATTCTGCATCTCTCGCTAAACGCGCTGCCACGTTTTTTTTTTAACTGCGGGCCAGCATCCGATTCTTAGCGAGCGGCTGGGCCTGCCGCTGCTCTGCCTAACGAAGTTCCCTTTGACGGGCCTTTAATTAGCGGGGAGACGAGCGCCAAACCTCACCGGCTCTCTGTTAGTTATGGCATGAGAACTGAGACCTTATGCGCTAGTGCAAGGAATGCGAGCTGGAAGGTATGAACAAAGCAACACACATTCATAAACACAAATATGTGCACATGCGCACACTTTCTGAAACACATACAGACACACATGCAGCCTGCACATACATACATGCACAAGTGAAAAGCATATGTGACATGGGGGTGTTTTAATGTGTGTGTGTGTGTGTGTGTGTGTGTGTCTGTGTGTGTGTTTACAAAACTTCCTTACATTAAGAAATGAGGAGACTGAAATTCATATATATCATATCACTGAGTTCTACTGTAGAAATACAGTAAAACTCAGTGATATGATAAAACCATTTAACACACACACACACACATAAAAAAAATGCTAACAAAATGATTTCATTGCTTTGAGAAAAGAAGAGGAAAAAATACATATATCATAACACAGTGAGAGAGTGGCAGAAGTATATTTTCTAGCAGAGAAATTTAAATTACATGCTTAATTAAATAAATATTTGAGGGGAGCTATGATTTGAACTGTCCATTGTCTCAGGCAATTAATATGAGCCAGCTGGAAGCAAAATGTCAGATTTGAACATCCAAAGCTGATTCTTCTTGCGGTGCTCGCCTACCAGAGTAGGCATCTTGTGGATGATAATATTCTTGTTCTCTTTGTTTATTTCTGCATCATTCATGAAGAGAAATTGTGACATTATGGCAGCCATTTAGACAACACAATCTTTATATGTATGTTACGTAACAGCCTTGAGGGCTTATCTGGGTCATTTCCCTCACTGTACAGTAGAGTGTATGGTTTCAGATGCATTCTTTTACAAACATATTAGTGATTTTCTTTCCTAATTCCTTTACTTTCTGTAGCCCCTGAGTTCTAAGGAACAATGTTTTGAATTCATCGGGCTTACATAACTGTCAAGCAACAAACAAAACAGGATGACGGCTTTGGTCCGAAAGGAAGCTGAGGTTAAAAAATCTCCTCCGCAGTTGCTGATGGGAGGTGGGGGGGACATCACATATAGACACCGCTGCAGGAGAGATGGGCTGGAAGTGGCAGTGGAATCTTCAGGAGCTCCAAATTTACATTGTACATTGTACAGTCCACCTGCCTGTGAAGTATGGTAACATGGCGCTTCCAGCCACTCAGTCCCATATGTTTCGCCATGGAGCCAATTTTCTGGGACCCAACCTGTTTGATTGCCTACGTTTCTCTCTTCCAGATGGCTGTGGCTCAGAGATCCTCACAGTGGCCACCCCAGCCAAACAGTGGCCTGTGTGAGAGTTAAGGCTGTCTTGCCTCCTTCACACACCCACTCCTGGTTGACGTGAAGCCAGTCCTTTAGCTGCTACATCGGGTTCCTCTGCCTCTCCATGAGGAGGAGTCAGCAGAGCTACAGTGCCTCCTGGACACTGACATTATGCAGCCTGTCAATACATCTCCTTAGGTCTTCAATCTGGTGGTGGCAAGGAAGAAGTTAGGGAGCCTGCAGGCCAGTGTTGCCCTGCGAGCAGCTAATAAGGTCATCATTCAAGGCAAATTCCCCTACACACCACAGCAGAACTCGCCACCCTATCCCACGGCTCTACAGTCTCCACCTGTGTTTATCTTCATGTGTGACTACACCCAGGACAGTGTTCATCACCAACTAAGTGGTCTTCTGCTACACCTTTTGGCTTGAGCTCAAGTTGATTTGAAAGGATCATGGTGTCAATCCTTGCAGGGATTCCAGAGGTCACCATTTACCTTGACAACATAGGGGTACATGGCCCCACCCTCGACGTCCATGATAAACACCTTTATAGTGTGTTCACAGCACTGGCCCTACATCACGCTCAATGATATTCAGCTTGTTCTGAAGCTTTTCATTAGCTGTAATCGCAGCTCAAACCCCACCAATCCTGGCTCACTTCAACCCCATACTTTCCGCCTGCGACGTCTCAGCTGTGGGCATGGGGGCTGTTCTGTCTCAGCTCCAGAATGGCTTGGAATGGTCCATCTTCATTGTCTCACGGGCACTCAGCCCCACCGAACAACAATATTTAATGGGTGGGAGGGAGGCCTTAGTGGTACATGTATCCATTTGGGTAAGAGATCACTCTTGGGACTGACCACCAGGCTTTCACTGCTCGCCTGTTCACGCTTCGCACTGAACACAGGCCTCTCAGCCATTACCGTCGGTCAGCCCATCTGCAGCAGTACAGTTTTCACCTCCACTGCACTCCGCGTCTGGATAATGTGGTAGTGGACCTGCTGCCCCGCACCATTCCCGGCCCTAAGCCTGTTCCAGCTCAAGCGTGACCAAGTGACCTCATACAGCTTCTCCACACACCACTACAGGCTGCTGTGTCACTGCAGGAGATCCAGGACACCTCTGCTTCTGACCCACTCCTCTGCCAGCTCAGGACCTACATCAGACTGGGTTGGGCTGCTAAGGCGTCCGAGGAACAACTGTCATATTCTAAGGTTCCATGCTGGAATGACACTTGTGTTGCTCATGGAGTCTGTGTTGTGGTGCCAAGCTCCCCATGGGCGCAAGTGCTGGAAATAGCACACGCGGGCCACCTGGACATCGTGCATGTAAAGGTGGCCCACCAGCACCTCCCTTGCTGGAAGCAACTGTAGCCACAGCCCTTGCTATTTTGCCCCTGGGAACATCTGCATCTCTACATATGTGGGGAGCTTCATGGAGTCTCACATTACCACAGGTTCCTAGTCATGACCTTTGACCTCCATTCAAAGTGATCTTAAGTGACACTGGTGGGCTCTGTCAAGACCAGGACTATCATGGACATTTTGGGCTTTGCCTGCTAGGGCCTGCCAGACACAATCTCCACAGACAACAGGGTCAAATTCATCTCCTTGGACTTGTCCTCCTATGTGGCTGAGAAAGGGAATCACCACATCCTCACGGCATTCTACAACCCCCAACCAAACACTAAAGAGTGGCCTCAGGGTCCACCTCGCTCAGGGGTGCACATTCACCACCAGCCTGCTTCAAATGCCGCTGTGCTACTGCACCTCATAGCATGCCACCAGCATCCCTCATCCTGGGACCAGAGCTTCAGCTGCCCGACAGTAAGCTCCACCCTCGGCCTTTCGCCCTAAGCCACTACCACAGGCGACCAACAGCGGATGAAAGGCCACTTTGACAGAACACACCGAGCCAAGCTGCCTGATGGGTTTAGGGTCAGAAGTCCTCACAGGACAGTAAACTGGGATCTTTCTGGTCCTTCCCAGCTCCGGTCAGCCACCAGCTGGGTCCAGCCTCATTCCAGTTCTTGGGTGGCTCTTCTAGCACGCCCCCTGCCTCCGTAAAGTAGAGCCACCTCCTAAGGCAAGGGGTACCAGACCCAACTCTTTGGTCTACCTGGCTCAGGGCTGGAAGCTCACGTTGCTGCAATCACTCCAGAGCTCCCCGATTCCTTACCGGCTATAGCTGGGCCAGATCCCCGCCCAGAACACACTCAGTCCAGGGTAGGGCACATGAGTGAATTTGATATAGAATTTCATACCTAGGTTTGGCTGAGGATAGGGATGGTATGTTATGCCTATAGACTGCAGTGTGTAGGACAGTCACATGAGCACCTTGTGATTGGTTGACCAGTTTTCTGTTTTCATGACATGCTGAACAAGCCTTATTATTGTCATGGAATAAATGAACACAGTTGCTTCCTACAACATTGTACGGTTGATCATTTAAGAATCGCAACACGTGTGTGTGTGTATGTATGTGTGTGTGTGCGTGCATGCGTGTGAGTGTGTGTTTGTGCATATGCGTTTGTTTGTGTGTGTGTGTGTGTGTGTGTGTATGTGTGCATGCTCATGAGTATGTGTGTGCATTTATTGAACTACGTCTCTGAATGTTCACATAAATGAGCATGGATGTGTATATACACATACCCATTTTACCATGCGTGTGCAGATGACCGAAGGTTCCTGTGTGTTTCATGCAAGCGCGCGTGCATATGGGCGCGCTGAGCGCCGTGCGCCCCCGTCGGGCCAGCGCGGGCACCGTGCCGGCCGCTTGGATTGAGCTGCACCGGGGAGCCGCTCGTCAGCGGGCTCGGGGGGCCTGGCTTTGGCTCTGGCAGGTGCTGGAGCTCGGAGCACGGTCTGCGCGCGCGAGGCACAGCTGGCAGAAAAGGGTCTCCATTATCCTGCGCCGCGTATTGATTCGCCCTGTGGGACGTTAGCGCTGCGGCTGTGCTCATTTGTGCACTGCATTTTGCATGGCCAGGACCGGCGGGATCGATAGCCAGAGGTGTCCCTGGCTTGCTTTAATGGTCATTTCTTCGATTGGTAGAGGCTGGCTCTAGTGGGAGCCCCGTTTCCTCTAATTATAGTATATGTTAATGGGCAAGGACCCATGAAGAGTATCTCCGCCACTAATATAATTACTTTGCCTGCTCGGGAAATTAATCAGATAGCATCAATAGGATTAACAAATGGGGTCTTTTATTTTTTTCCCTGACAGTGATTTGAGCTACTTTCTCTGTCATGGCTGCTGCACTGTGAACCGCGCGCATGATTCACATGAATTAAAAATCTTGAGGACAAATTGTTTGTTAAATCAGCGCATTCCCAAAGTATTTCTGCCCATTAACGTTTCAGCACAAACCCTGAGTCACTGCAATGCAGAAAATCGGATGTTTATTGTCTATTTAATTGTTAGGAAGGCCACAATTTCTGAAAATTAACCACAAAGGTTTATTAATTTATTATAAAAGTAAGCATGTGAACTTCATCAAAAGGAATGATATTGATATACAGTCAATTCGGATCAAGGCTAATATATTGTACAAACAAGTAAATGAAACGGTAAATTAATAAATGCATCACTGTGTAAATAAGAATGGGTGATAATACAACTAATATATTCACTTAGGTGGATCCACTCTGGCTTGCCTTCCCTGGTGTGATATCAATATCGCTGTGTTTACATTTCCATGGAAGTGCTGCGTTCTGAAGTATTCTCATGCTCGTTTCTTTACATTCTAGTTTGACTTTCAAGCAGGCCGACTGTGTACACTGCATGTAACTACCTCCCTCCCGCATCTTTGAACACACAGTCTGGGAGAAACTCAGTGAATAAATGATATTTAATAATCCTGCGGTGAACACATCTTTTCATATGAAAATCCTCTCATGATCGGGACATTGCCAATCTGATACATGGAACCGCTGAGTAAATTTTAGTTTAATCTCACTGTAATCCATGTCCCCACACACACCCTCTTCACAACATCCACACATCTGTTCATTGTTTTCTTCATTGATTGCCTTACATTTTTTTTTTTTAGATGAGGTGTGCTTTTGTGGTATTCTGGAGGCTAGCATCCCTTAATCCTACATTGTAATTGGAAGAAGTATCCACTTGGCGAGGGTGTATATAATTTAGAAGCAACAGCGCTAGGAGACTTGAGGGAAAGAAACCCTGAAATTTTAACGACGGCAACGGCAAACGGCAACTGTGCCCGTGTCTGTGTTTTAGAGGGACGCACGCGATGCTCAGAAAATGGCCCCCTGTGCGCTAAGTGGTGTTTTGTGGCCGGTGAAAGTGCCTCTCTCTCTCGCTTCGTCTCTGTCAGTGCCTCGCGTTCACTGAAAGCCAGCGGCCGAGGTAGCCGCGCACAGCTCCTCGGGTTCTTAGGCCCAGCCTGCTCCAAATGGATTCGCAAACACGGTGACAAACAGATGCTGTTCAGATTACGTGTAACGTGGAGTGACCTTCCATCAGTGGACCAGTGCCCCCCCCCAGCTCCCCTCCCCATTGTTAAAGGTTTATCCCTAGTGAAAGGGAGGAATGCGGTAATATGTATACAGAACATGCTCTTTCTCTGCACAGACGGTTCTCACTTTCAATGCACTTTTGAAGGCCAGCACTGAAGAGCGGATTTGGTATTGAAGGATTCCGAGGTGGATACAATTACCAGGGAGCGCATGGCCACATCGAAAAAAAAAGTCCTTGCACGAAATGGTCTGAAAATACTACGTACAAAATTTGACGGAAACACCACAATTTGCTACAATTTCCTGTAATTTGCATGTTTAAGAATGTTTGTTTTTCCATAGGTGCACACACTGCTTTGTTGTATTTGAAAATTTGAAACTTGTTGGATGTTTTCCTGCGTTAATAAAATAAGCACATATATACTCGAATGCAATTGTGTTGGCTACTTTTCCCCATTGTTTAATTTGATGGCTTACTGCGTTACTTAATAATGTGACTCAATATTCAGCACCCATGCCTTGTTCTGTCTGCAGCTGGCTAACATATATGCATAATGCCTCTAATCTGCTCTGGATAAGAGCATCTGCCATCGACAACAAACTCCCAATTGATAAATAATGTAAGTAATACAAGTGCTTTGATCACATGAAAGACAACATCCCTCAGGTCTTTAAGACACGCAAATAAATGTCCTATCCCAGAAGTCGCAGTTTTCATTGACCGCCGTTATACCGAGCATATTAAATATTGTCGTACGGTCCACAGAAATATGCAGCAGCTCACAGGGAGAAGAGAGCGCAAGGCACACACACACACACACACACACGCTGAAGGCTCTTTTTTTAATGTGGGGGGGCGTATCTAAATTTGGAGGAGGAGGAGGAGGAGGAGGAAATCGATTCCGATAAGGCAAACTTAATTGAGAGCGGTGGACGAGGCGGGCGCAGGCTCAGAACAGCCTGTCACCGTCGGGTCGCGGGCGGGGACGAGATCCGGGGCTCCGCCAGGGAGATAGCGCGCCAGGCGCCAGGCATCCGGCAGCCGAGGAGGGCCTTATCGCCGTCGCGTGCCACCGCCGTCCCCGGGGAGCCCAGATCTGTAATCTCGCGCCCGACAGTTTCGCAGGCTATACTCTGGAGTGAACGAACCGTCACCGAGCGCAGGCATCTATGCAGATAAATAAAAATTCATTTCAGCGCGGCTAATGGGAAAAAAGTGAGGGGAAAGAAATATATAAACTACCCATCGACAAGTGTGGTGAAGATTTTCACTGCAGGCTCATTTTAAAAGTATCACAACATCCCAAGCGTTCCCTTTAAAATCGTTCCTATACTGTTATAAATAGATGTTCGGTAATGAAGTAGGCCTACATAACAGTACCTTTCACTGCTAAACACTGTATAAGATTTTTGCAGTTAATATACCGTATGTTAACTTGCATTACAAAAAGCATGGGGATATATTTTTTCTGTGTTAGTGTTCAGGGAAGCACTTGTCTGTTATCTGAAGGGTAGAGACATTGTTTTCTGGACTGTGCAACTTCAGTGACAAGTGTTAGCCTGTGTCCATTCATGACATGTCTCCCATCTGAAAAAAGTTGTTGCCTTAAGTTCACAATTCTATCAATATGCTCCGGTTCAATGTTAAAGAATATAACATGTCTGGTGTTTTTATATTTCAAATGACATATTCCAAAACCAGTATAATGAAAATATTAGGGAATCTGTACATTACTGCAATGGGAGCAAGTCAGCAATTAACCGAGTTAGGACCAGATATTTCAAGTTATGGTAGTATATTGTGTAGGTCAAATACAGTAAAAAATACAGTACTGATAAAAGGAAACTAAAGTATATTAAATTACTGTAATAATTATTGTGGTAAATTGTAGATTTACTGATTCTTAAAAGGTTTG
Source organism: Anguilla anguilla (assembly GCF_013347855.1). Lineage (NCBI taxonomy): Eukaryota > Metazoa > Chordata > Actinopteri > Anguilliformes > Anguillidae > Anguilla > Anguilla anguilla. The sequence goes on along the minus strand of NC_049201.1, from coordinate 29,741,881 downwards.
CTAAAAGAAAAAAAGAAAACTGCAGTAACATCCCATTTTAATTCAGTGACTTTCCACATCCAATGCTTTACAGGGTAGGCTGTGTGATATTCAGTAGGCTGAGTCAATGTAAGGCTTTTAGTTTCTTTGTCGGAAACAAGCATAGCCCTAAACAATATTTACATACAGCCGTGCTTGAATAGGAACCAAATGCCTCCTAAATGAATTGCTCTCCACAGCACTGAGGAAAAACAGACATCTGCTTTCCACCTCTTCTTTCTTGATTTTCCGTTGCCAGACCAAACTATGTTTGTTCTTTGGAAGGTGGTCAAATTTAAAACAAGCAACAAGGTTGTTTCCTGTCACCCAACATTGTGGTAATGCTGTAGACCACTTCATGGTTATCTGTGTATATTTTAATGTGATTATAATAATAATGCAGCTAGAAATATGTTTAAGCATTTTTGTATCTTGACAAGGGAGAAATTTTACAGTTGTTCTCCTTACTCCAGAATTAGCTCTGGGTTTTCTGATTCCCTCTGAAAAATTACCTTGCCCAGTTTTTTTTTAACAATGAATCTGTCAATATGTTAAGAGCAATGCATTTTGGATCATTTTCCTTTACTTTGTTTTACAGTGATTTAACGAAACCTAGTGAAGCAGGATCTTTTTGAGATATGGTCAATGAAAAACTACAGATTATAACTGGTACTTGCTAAATGTTTATGTTACTTCAGAACAGATATGGCCTTAAGATAAGTTATTAATTTACAGTGCATTTACACAATGACACTTGGTACACAGCGGGCAGGTGCAGTTTTTGTATGATTGACAGTTTTCCAATAAGTGCCATAACTTGCTAAGTGCCCTTTCATATTTGCAGTAAATCATTAAACTGACCGCTCAGTCTAATTGATTCAATAGACTGAATAACCAGAGTTGATTCAAATGGAAATTTAAGGTAAATCAGAAATTTAAAATAAAGTGTTCATGAGATGTAAAAAAAAAAAAAAGTATTATACACTGTTTTCACAAGGTCATAACAAAAACTTGCAGTGGAAGAAAAAGTACTTGCAAAGCCATTTATTCTGGTTCGGTTTAAAAAAAAAAATCTTGCCTCTTTTTATGCTTTTCACAAATTTACCAGCTTTAGTTAGGCTGGCAAACAACACTTGCGTCGCATAATCCTGTCGTTTGTTACACTTTATGCTAGAGAGAATTTAAGGAATTTTTAGATCTCTCTTGTCACCAAACATCTACAGCACAATGCCAATTAGTCTCTTTTCTGAAGTCTGGGTGACAGAATGATGGTGGGATGATAGTACATATAACTGTGAAATGCAGTTTTCTAGGCAACTTCGGAACAGGAAGCGTGCATTATTTAGGATGGCAGGCCATGGTGTAAGAAGTGGAAGAAGTGTGGCCGTCTGTTACCATGCTAAGATTCGTTCACTCCAGCTGTTCTCTAGCAATTCGGAGGAGCGCCCTATGGCATTCGCTCAGTGCTGGAACCTGCGGTAGGACAATAGGAAGTCTTTAAGGGAGAAGAAAAAAAAAACACATCTGCATTTTTCACTCTCAGAATTAAAAATAGACAGTTGGCGCTTCAGCCAGTGAAAGCAGGCTGGTGAGTGACAGTGGTTCGTCTGCCACTTGGGAAGGAATTTAACGATGGGTCTAAAAGCGGAGAACGAGCTGTCAGACGGTGCCGCTCTTGTGCCTGCTCCTTCTCCGCGATGGTCTGGCAGTCGTGGTGTCTGCTGTCAAACACGATGGCCCGACTTGACTTCAAGCGTCCGCCCGGTTGTCTGTCTGGCGCTCTCTGACGATTGCCCGAGCTCGTTCATGTGACTGGCGTGAGTTTAGATGCATGGCTGGGCACATGAGCTCCTGCTTGGGTAGGTGATATCACCCATAGAGTTTGAAGAAGAGTGTGAAGAGATCCATTCGCTAGGGTCATTCATATCTTGTGTGGATGGTGAGGACTATGGTTCGAGACCTGCAGCTAGCTCACTGCCCCTTACACATCACTCTGTATGTGACTGGGCCAAAGATAACCTGATAGTGAATGTCATTACTGGTGGTGCCATAATCAACCAGTTATTACTAGCCAATTGGTTGAGTGATGTCACAACATGTTTTGCCTAGAGTATCTCAACGGTCAGTGAATTTTTGTATTCTTATGGTCCAAATCAATTTCTCTCAACAGTTGTGGCTAATCTGTGACAGGGTCCAATTGGCCCAGTGGGGACTGCAAGCATTAGCTACACAATCGGACATTCTCAGTATGACCAAAGACATGACTATCACTTAGCAGCTCATATTGGCCAGGGACTAGGACATTAAAATAGCCAAAAACCTTATAGCCAAAAACCTAATCATACAGACCAAACCTCACCAGGGGCCAAAACAATTGTTGATCAGTTGCTGATGGCCAATGTAGGAGCATACATATTAACCATTTGGTTGAATAATCCGATCTTTGGGTCGACTGTGTCATGTTTACTGGAAACCTTATTCCAGAAGAATGGTCTAGGTACGCCTGCTGCTTGTCAATCATGGTTCAAACAGTTCATGTGATAAATAGATAGAATAGAATTCAGTTTTACCAGCAGTAGGGTTCCATGGTTATTTTCCATGGTTTCATATGTTTAATTTGCCCAAATCTATATGCTAATGTTCATGTCATTCATCTATATTGTGTTGTCTGTTGGCCTCCATGTATTAACATGTGTACCCACAAGATCATCATAAAATGAAATACATCCATTTACAGTTATGGACTCTTATATTTGTCCAGAATTTTTGATATACAAATTCATGTAAATAGATTTTTAAGTCTTTTTTTCTGGTTGCTGAACTCACAAACCTGTGTTTCAAAAAAATCTCACTTGTATTTTTGGGTCAGCATTAATTTTGAAGCCAGGTCACAATTTGATGATCCTTACAAAAAAACTATGAAACACAACAATGAAAGCATTATCATGCCGAATCAACTCAAAAATATCTTTAAATTGTATAAATACAAAATAATGCATGTTTTTGGTTGCTAACTATGCATACATTTTGAGAATATGAAATGTATGAAATTGTCTTTTATTTTTTACTTTTTGATGATGATTAATGAATGCACATTGTATATTGTCATTTATCACTGAGATAAAAGACGGCATTTTCATTGCTGCTGTCATACCCATAAAGGCATGCAATGCAAAAATACTGGCAAATACTGGCAAAATAAAATACACTGGAGGTTCATCTGGAGGCGTTTGACTGACATTTTTTGTTTTTGTTTATTGGTTTGCGATTTGTGTCTTTCTCAACACCAATGTTGGTACACACCTTGATAAAATTTTCTTCTTTGGATGTATTAATTTTTGAAAGAAAACTCTATCTAGTTTTTCACAGCAAAGCACAACTGATTCAGATGATTTCCACAAAATAGAATTTTTGTATTCAGGTTTGTGCCTGGGCTGCATAAGCTGGCTGAATCATTTGCATCATGAAAGTTAAATTTGCACCACTGGTTGCACTGTTTGCTACATTTGCTAGCACCTAGGGATAGACTATTAACATTACAGGCTAAAGGCAAGCTGTGGTGATTTTCACATTGCTGTTGTCTTCTATCTATAGCAAGGTTTGACAGGCACTATATAAACATACTAACGAGAAGGCTAAATTTATGTGAGCTAAACACAAGCTACCCTGCAACACAGGTGGTAATGTTAAGTGTGTTTTCATTTAAGGTACTGGGCTTGTAGATCTGTGGTTTCAGGTTCAAATCCCAGGTCTGACACTGCTCTTATGTCTCTTCAGTATTTAACCTGAATAGATAGTATCGTAAAATGTCATGGAAAATTATAGTATGTCAAGTAAAAGGCAAGTACTGTAAGTAACCTTTGCATGAGCATGCATGTATGAGCAAATCAATTATGTCATAATGTCATTTAAAATACTTGGGTTCAATTCCATGCAGGATGCCTCTCTATGATCAGGAAAGGCTGAAAAGTTACCATAATCTGATTAGATAATTCAAACCTGTTTTTAGGTATGAGATCCGTGTAAACAAAAAAACTAACAAAAAAAAAAAAAAAACAGACTGCAGGTACCAGGGGTTTATATGGTTCTCAGAAGCCCTTTTTTGTACCTCATTAAACAGCTGTGTTTCTGAAAAAAACAATAATCATTTGAATATTTGTTATGATCAAAATGATTACTGGTAGGTACATATTGCTAATGCTATCCCATCTGACACGAAAATGCAAAAGAAGCAGCTGACGGATGATCCTTCTTGAAACTCATGAGTAACAAGTTCAGAACCATTTTGTTCTAAAGATAGCTACAGTGAGCTCTGCAACGAAAACAGGATGGCCAGGTTACAGTTGGCAAAGAAGTAACTAAAAGTGCCTGCAGAGTTCTGGAAAAAGGTCTTGTGAACAGATGAGATCAAGATTAAATTCTATCATATTGACGGCAGGAGCAAAGAGCAGAGGCCAAAAGGAACTACCCAAGATCCAAAGCACCACTCCCCCCCCAAATTCCTGAAACATTGCGGTGTGGGGTTATGATTTGGGCATGTATGTTTGCCACAGGTACTGGCTCACTTGTCTTCATTGATGACGTAACTCCAGGTAGCAGTAGCAGAGTGAATTCTGAGGTGTGCAGAATCATCTTATCTGCTCAAGTTCAACCAAATGCCTTCAAGTTCAACCAAATCATTGTATGGCACTTCATCCTGCAGCAAGACAAACATCCAAAATTAAACCATAGTACTAAAGCAACAATGGAGTTTTTCAAAGCCAAAAACCAGAAAAGTCTTGACTGACCATTCAACCAAACTAAATCCAATTTAACATGCGTTTTATATGCTGAAGAGATAAGTTAAGGCAACTAGTCCCTGAAACAAGCAGAAGCAGAAGATGGCTGCAGTATGGGCCTGTCATAGCAACATCAGATACCCTGCACCTGGTGAAGTCTATGGGACACAGACTTTGAGCAGTCATTGCATTCAGTGGATATGTGACAGTACTAAACATGAGTAATTTCATTTACATAACATTAATATGTCCCAAACATTACGATGCCCTGAAATGGAGGGACTATGTATAAAAAGGGCTCTCATTTCTGCATGGTGAAATGTGTGAATACCCTTAAATAAAAGCAGAGCATGTGCATTTAACCACATGTGACTTGTTTGACCGCTAATGTAAAAATCCAAAAGAGCCAAATCAAGAAAAGAAAGGTTTTGTCACTGTAAATGTACGCTCTCTTCAGGGTCAGTGCAGTTATTTGCAATGTGCATCTTACCTGTCATCTTTTATGCTTGTTATTATGTAAGTGGTTATGTCATTTCATCCATTTCTCTCCCTGTCAATGTAAACCCAAATATAAAATAGTTCACAGAGAGAGGGTATCCCAAGGTTAGGCTTTGGAAGGGGTGGGGGGTGGGGAGGGGGGGATATGACGAATGAGGTGGAGCTGGAAAGCTGTTATCTGCGGAGGAGCATTTAATAGTCCCGGCAGTGCAATAGCACCTCCTGGCAACTCCCTCTCCCCTTTCGTTTACAGTCGCTTGCAACCATGCTATTAGTTGATCGCTGCGAGGTGAACGTGTTTACCGTTGCTGATCTGTGACAGCCATGCCTGCATCTCTCCCGCTAATGCGGGGGCCTGCAGTCCTGGTCCTGGAGAGCCGCAAGGACTGCTGGTTCTCATTGTTACTCAGGGATGATCACTTAAAAAAGTTGATTACACAGTTAAATCACCTCATCTGGTTTCTTTTGTCTGGATCGGCTGATTTTAAAGTGAAAACAGAAACCAGCAGAGAGCCTGCAGCTCTCCAAGACGAGGGTTACAGACCCTGCTCTAAGAGATAGTCGCACACAGAAATCAATATGCCATCCATAGTAATTTTTCTGGTTTGCATGATGCCAAGCTTGCCACAATCACACCGTGATGAGGGTGAAGATATCATGAATAAAGACATAAAACGTAAAAAAAATATTACATATTTTGCCAAATAAAAGAACCACAATGTGAGCTTACATCTGCAATTTTCTCCTTTTTTTCCTGTGTTGACCTTCCAGAGTTTTAAACAATGATCTGGTTTCCCCCATAATAATCGTGGCCACATTCTGAGGTGCACACTGCTCTTGGCTGAAATGGCATGCGCATATTTGTGTGGCAGGGCTGCAGACGTTCAAGCTCAAACTCCTCTCCCCTCTGGCCGTTCGCTACAGTCGATTGCTCTTTGTCAGGTTGCGTGCTGCTGCGGATTACTTCATTGGCCGGCCTTCAAACACCTGGGCTTGCTTCGAGCACGGGGCACAGGTGGAGCGTGCCAGGCCCAGCTCTGCTCCTATTCAAACCTCCGCTCTGCAACAGGGGCATTGTCGCGTCCAAACGGGTGTCGATCAAACAGCGACGACCCGTATCTGGCTTTCTCGATCCCTCTCTGTCCATCTGTTCCGAGTAACGGATGGTTTCATATGGTATCTCCACTCTCCACGATATATCTCCCTGGCAGGTCTCCATACTACAACTGAAGTGTTCTTTATATGCTGTATGTCCACCTGCTGGAAGGAAATCCATGTGGAAAATAATGTACTCTATCACCATTCACATTAGGAGGATTCTGGGGGGTGTAGTGGAAATTGTATTACACTTTTCAGATGTAGGCTACGCTCCAAGGCCCCCTTACCCTACATCTGAAGGGTGTGATACAGTTATATAAATGACTGTATATGAGTAATGCTAATTAAACTGGACTTCAACACAGTGAATTTCATAAAAGGCAGATGGGGGTGGAGAGTAAGGGAACATGCCAAATTTAAGAAGGTCTGACTCCCGACTCCCGGGATGAAATACCATGCCTGTGCTGACTGTGACCCCGTGTCCAATGGGGTGACAGATAATTGGCCATGGCGTCGCCCAGGCAGCAAGGTTTCAGTTAACTGATTGGGCATCCACTGTTTAGCTGTTGAATAAGATATGCAGCCCTCTAGTGTATTGACTGTGCAGCTCAGCTGGTGGACAGGTATTATCCTGTAGGTTTTTGGACTGATAGGATAGCCTTAGTGTTGGGAATGGTCTTAGTGTTGGGAATTCAGAAGCGGTATTTCCATTTAGCTAGTTTTTGGGGGAAGTAAAGCACAACACATTTTTGACAGTGAGGCATTTCATAAGAGCTTGTCTGTAACTGGACATCCAGAGAACCCATGATAGTTTGCCTTGATTTCAGACCTGGGTCAAATATGTATTTGTTTTGGATTCAAATAATTTTCTGTACTCTGTTGATCTTGTCTGCTATAATTGAGCCTGCCAATATGACCGGAAGGCAAGGTTTGCACTTTCTGAGAGTATTTCATTGGTTCCAATACACCAGACAAGATCAGTAAAGCGTTGAAATTTGAATCCAAAACAAATACGTATTTAACCCAGGTCTGCTTGATTTACACTTAAATGTGCTTCCTTGTACATGATTTCATGTTCTATATAGTGGATACTGGAAAGAGAAACAGTAAAGACAAGGAGCACTGCTACCGTCTGGGTCCGCGTGCATTACAACACCAGAATCAGCCGTGCCAATTCAGGGGCGTCAGTGATGTGGATGTTCAGGGTTAAGACGTGTGAATCTTCTCCAGTCTATAAAGTCTTTAGGCCAGACACTGCAAGCTGCACGGTATGGGAGATAAAAAAAAAAGGGCATAGCAATTATTTTAAAAATAATCTTCATTTAAAAAAATTTCACAAACAAATTTGAATATGCTTGCCAGATGGGAGGTAGGCGAAATAAAGCTTTTCTATCTATTTTTAAAGAGACAGTTATATAAACATTTACGAGATGTCGGTTTTGTGTTTCAGGTTCCTCCGTGAGATTATGGCGGTGGAGTGAGGGGAGAGATGGTCTTGTGATGTTGGCTAGACTCAGTGGAGCCGAGTCTCCTGGCACTGAGGGGGCTGCGGTTAGTTGTCTTTTTCCTCCAGGTGTGATGCTTCACACTGGCTCCAGTACACCCTACCCTGCTGACTTTATTCACGCACGGTGGGTTTGGTGAGGGCGCCGCTGGCCCCACCCCCTCACTGTGCTGTGGACATGCTCCCTCTCCCTTCCCTGCGGTAGCCACACCCCCCTCCCTCCCTCTCCTGTGATCTAGCCCTGTCTCCCTAATTATGCTGAGGTCACACCTCCTCCCCCTCCCTCTGCTGTACACCCCCCACCCCCCCCACCTCTGGCCTGCCAGCATGACACTAGAGCTCCACTGGCACATTGCATTTGCTTGCTGTTTGCCTTCTGTGTTGCGTCACTGTCCCGTTCTGCATGCTCCACAGCACGTAATCTTAGCACGATCATGTTCAATGTTTTGAATATGGACCATTAGAGAAGTCTGTAAATACTTCTCTGTGATCTGACTATATTCATTGATTATGCATACTCTAAGTACAGCATCATTCAACCACAAGTTTGTTGTGTTTACAAATAGAGCTGAATGACGGCAAAAAAACTAAAATCTTGAGGTAAATGTTCCAAATTAGTAGTTGCAAGTGGCAAGAAATACCACTTGTGTGTAGATACATGTAGCTAGCTAGCAGCTAGAAACCAGTTCAGACTATACACAACTTAGCGGACATAATTTTGGCTATGACGTCACATAAAAGATGCTTTTTTTAAACTTTAAGTATTAGGATATCCATTAGAGCAGGATTCAGCATCCAAAATTAACTTTTTAGCTTACCTGCTAATGTGACACGCTGGTGAAAAGGTTTTCTCGCCGCCAGACATATTTTTTTACCGGCCAAAATATATTGCAGCCTTTGTAATGTAACTGCAATGCTGTGTTATATTACATTACCAAAAAAAACCTCCATTAGCTGTGTTTATGTGCTTTCAGTGTAAAAAAACAAAATGCACCATCAGTTATTGGAGATTGATGTTTACTGTTAACTTTCATATGAAATGGGTAAAATTGTGCACTATAACTGCACCATAACCATGATGACTATACTATTCCAAGTTAGTTTGTTAGCAAGTTGGCCGTTTTCTACAGATACAGTATGATAGTTACCACGATATGGGAAAATGTCCTGCATTCAGTCAGAGAAATTTATCTGTACACAGCAAGCCACAACCATACACACCGTTGTCAGAGAGGAGTGCGAATGAGTGCAGATAGCAACTACTGTGGACTATATTTTAGACAGATAACTACTGCAATACTGCAGGAAATATAGCTACGTTTCACACTATTTGACTTTCATGTGAATTACTTTTGAGGAGATAAGTGAAGATCAGTTGGCGCCACTGGGTGTTTTAGCTCGTGCTCGTAATTAGAGCGAGAGCGAACTACCTGTTTTGCACAAACATTATCATAAAACATTGTTTGATTGAACATCTCTTTAGAGCAAGTGAGTGGTAGCATGTTTATCACCTAAGTGGAAAATAAAAATGTTTTGTTGTAAATTAGCTAATTAATAATAAATAATTTAATAGGTGATTTCAAGATGTGAGGGAATAGCCCAAATCAGACAACCTGATTGGACGGATTGGACGTGTGCATTCACCATCACCATCATCAAGAATTGAAGCTCGCCGATTTTTGAGCCTGGACGCAGCTGTCGGACATAATGTAATGCTGGCACAACGCAGACTGCGGAGCACCTATCATTGATTGGAAAGGCTGTATTCCCTGGCTGATGGCGATGGCCAACGTAGTGCTCATTAAACGCAACGCTCAGCGGGCTCAGTGGAGCAGGGTGGTGAGCCAACCACCTGAAAGCCCCACCCATCCCTGCCTGTCACCTTAGCTTCAGAAACTGGTATCCAGTGGAGTAAGGGCAAAAGCACATTACATAACCTTGTTATGAAACAACTTCTTTTGTTTTTTTTTCTAATTTGGCCTTCATCCTCCCCTCTTTTTGGACTGAGTGTGGGGTAAGCAGAGGGAACCCATGCGCGATTTGTGAGCTCCGTCTTATGTAGGCCGTGTGTCAGGCCGTTGTTATTCCTGTAACTTGATCTCGGCCAACTCGGTCATTAAACATATTAAACTTGTCATATTTCAACAACGGGCAGTTTTAGGTCAGTGAGGCATTAGGGAGAGGCCTAAACTGCCGTGTTCTCTCCTGCTGCTCGCTCCAAGTCTGTTTCTATTAAAAGTGCAGCTACAAAAATAATTGCGTTAACCCTTACCTTTCTCCATGCAGCCCTTGGGCAGAGAATCTCTTCACTGGCAGGGGTTGAATAATAGCACAATTAAAGATGATGTGAAGGAGGGAGATTAAATATATATATATTTTTTGGATACCAAGAAGAAAATATATTGTATGACATCATATGTTACTTCCACACAATTTCTAAAAAAGAACAAACTTATGAATGAAAATCAACACTTTGCTGTGATACTGAGGAGCACGGGCACTAAAACTTGCACGCATCACTGGTCATTGCATGTGGCAGTCATGCTAAGTTGAACCTGTGGCTTCTTTTCTGTGATGGGAACAAATCAGATTGGTCCGGATTTGACTTGGTTTCGATCCCATTGGAGATGAATTAGCTGGAGCGCAGTCTGAAGAGCAGAGAGTGCTGTCTGTGAGTCAGGGGCAGAGAGAGGAACATGTTCTCACTGATATACTACTCAAAGACCCATTCTGAGCACAGCAGCCCAGTGTGAGAATTCTACAGAATCCACAATGTTACCCCCTCGTGGCTCTGAATGTACCAAGAAAGCATGCCTTTGATCTAAACTGCTGTTCTGTGTGTGTGTGTGTGTGGGACACTGTGTTATAATAACTCAGCATGGATTCATTTGTGGTTTATTTTAATATGCAAACCAGGTGTTGATTTCTCAATGATTTACCCCCGACTGTGATGCTTGAGTCACTTGACTTTGACCTGTAGGCGCACTTTATTCAAAGAGATAAGTACTAAACGTCAACTTTTAATTATAAAGATATTTTGTTTTGACTCTTTATGTCTAGGTGTGTTTATCTATATATCTACACAAAGCTGAAGCATCATGCTAATGTTATTTTGTCAACATAACCGCCCCCCCCCCCAAATAAATCGTTTCAGAGTTATTGATTTAATCAGTCTTGCGTGAAGATTCTAAGAATTGCGAAAATGTATCGGCCAAGAAAAACGTTCTTCTAAAAGTACTCCCAACTTGCCAGATGTTTAAGAGACCTTTTAGACCTTATTTCACATATAAAACGATAATGTAGCCCAGTTTCCCGTGTTGGTGGCAGTATTACATTTCCTGCACTCGTGAAAGAAGTCAGCAGTGCGACCCAGGTTGGGCCGATCATGCACTGACGGATATCATTCAGTGACAACGGCATCTCTGGAGCTGTTGGAGCCAGCGATGGCACATTGTCACACCATGTGTGGGTGAAGTTGCATATGTCAACACAAAGAAATACAAGACGGTACTGACTGTTGGAACTGGCCTGACAGCCTTGATTAAAGTTACTGTGAGCTATTGACATTCCTTCACGTGAAACGTTTATCAAACACATTTGTTTTTGTATTATAAGGTCTTTTATGTGATTCACACAGTAAGACCACCACTTAGAAGTATTATGTATGTGGCGCCTGATCTTTTTGACAATTACATTGCAGAAAATAAAAATAAATCCTTGACTAAATTATTTCCATAATACTTTTGTTTATTTTTCGCAATTACTGTGATGCAAAGTGCTTGGGAATGTAGGACTTAATGGTAACCATTTCTTGAGGCCTTTACACCCTAAAAGGTCCTATGGACATCCATAGTGAACACTTTCGACACCTCTGACAGAAACCCAGTCTGAGCCCCACATCACTTCGCTCAACAGTCCGTTTTCACACCACCACACGCGTCGACCCAGCATTCCTAAGCAACGAGGCCCACGGGAGGCAACTGCTGAACGTGCATAGCTTGGCAACGCAACTCTTTTGCTCGCTGTCAAAGCAGCATCGTTCATGGCCAAGATCCACAGGAGAACTCACCCAAAAAGAACAACCAGAGCAAGTTCAATTCGGTCGTCTGGGCGACACTCGCACAATGGCTTTGGGTTCAAAACCCACATCTGACTCAGATTTGAGTCATTAACAAACGAGGGGCCGTTCTAAGCGGGGCCTGCAAGAGTGGGTACAGTGCATATTTCTGAACTTTTCTTCCAAAACTGCTGTGTTCAATAATTCTGCCTTCATATGCACATGCTATTAATTTGTGTAGGAACATGGAAACAATGTGATTTATGGGAAAAGAACCTTACCGTAATTACACACATTCAGTTAGACGGGATCATCTGAGTAAATGTTATTGTTTTCAAGATGCTGCAGATAGGATTGTGGTGACTTTCCTTACCAGTCAGACACAGTAAAAAAATGTTCCGCTCTGAGAAAAGCGACATACGCCGGTAAGTCGCCCGGTTTGGCCGATGGTGTCGGTTTCAGTCGCGTCACGGTCAGCGCACAAAAAAAGGACAGAAAGGCTTCACCTCTGGCGTTCTTTACAGACGATGTAACGGACCCGCGCATCTCCACATCGCTTCAGCGGCTCGGGCCAGACGCAAATGAGCCTGGACTTTGGCGGGCCTCGAAACACCTCGGCTCTTTTCATTCCCGCCGCTGATTGGCCCACGTTTCCCTGGCGCTGCCGGGCTGGAATTTTTCATCAGAGGAGTGTTACGGGAAATCGAGGCTGCGGTATCTGGAGTTGATCGTCTGGGCCCGGACTTGCCAGCATCTGCACTGGAGCATTTAAAAGGATTTGGATGGGCCGCGTTTCGATGCGGAGAGCTAAAACTCCGGAATATTCTGGAATCGTTAATCATCTCCAGTCTAAAAAACAGACAAACAAAAATCAACAACAAACAAACATGCAGGAGAACGAATGCCTAATGGCTTACCTCTAATAAAGCTCTTACTCAATAATCAAAGATATCAGGAATATATTTGTGGGATTTAATTGTGGGCAAGCTGCTTGGCTATTTCACGTTTGTCCAGTTGGCTGTTTGCAACTGTTTGAAAGACTGGGATTTGAACAAGGGGCAAGATTCTCCTGGTTCAGGTAAAGGATAACGAGCTGAATATCACAAGCAATTTAATACAATTCTCCAGAAACACCTGTGGAAAACAACAAAAGTGTTGTACAAAAGAAAGGTTTACATTTAGCCCCTGGGGGAAACTTTTCAGTGCTTCAGTACTTACTCTAAAGAGGGCAATGTTAGTATCTGCAATTCACAGCAATTAGAAATGTTTTGTTTCATTTAGTATGCTGTTTATGCACAGTTAAACATGTTCATTCATGAACCGACAAATTTCACATACAGTTTGTGATTTCCTTTAATTAGAGGTATTGAGGTATTGCGAAAAGCATCAATTTCATCACAAGGGGAACTGAATGCACATTTATTATAATAAACCATTTTAAGTCATAAAAAATGCATTTCAGTGCACTTACTATGGAACGTTAGTTAACTCAAAGTCTAATTTTTATCTAAACTTTGGGTAGGTATTAACAAAAACATTTAAAAGAAAAATAAATAAATATGCATTAGCGGGATGCTTTGAAAGGTTATGAAAACAATTGTTTCATTTGTCCCAGGTAGTTTTTGGTTTCCCCAAACGATTTCTTATAGGTCCTTAGTTCGTTAGGTGGAACGGCATATTTGTTATTTGTTTTTGTACACGCCCTGCTGAAGGAAATGCTGTGTGGGTTATCATCTAAATGTAATGTGTTTCTTTTAAGCAAGACAGCACGTAATGGCTTACGCCACAGATGTACCGTAAATGTGTTCTAGTTGAGGCCCTGCTATTTCCTGCTACACTAAAACTACCGAGTTTTCTCTCCACGGCCTGGGAAGTTGCTTGGTTGTTGTAATCTTGGGGGGTTTGGGGGGGGGGGGGGCGTGGGGCTGAAAAGACCCCGCGGTTTGGAGGCGCCACAGTTCCGAGAGGCCAGCAGGGAACGTTTAGCATTAAATACGCTGAATACTTACTTTCCCTCTGCAAAGAACCACCATAGCAGCAGGGCCCTTTTTGTTTGTTTTCTTCTGATATACAGCAGTTACTTTTGGCAAAACCTGAGGCAGACACCCATGGTCACATGGCTTAAGTTCATAAAACGTCAGGTGAGAGGTATTAGTGAAGGACGGGTGGGGGATTGGGGGTCTTTCCATTATTATTATTATTTTTTTTACTACTTTCCATCACTGAACTTCTAATGTTGTGGTAAAATAAAAAAGAATGTCATTTCTCTATGGGATATTTTCAGAACGGTGTAGGTTTGGAATTCCACCCTGGTTTTTTTTTTCTTTTATTCTCAGAAGAGTAAGCTGTCCTGCTGATTAAAATGAGCTCTCAGCCAACTCTCTGCCTGTAGTAAGTGTAGAGATATAGCCCCTAACTACTGTGCATGCTCTAGGTAACAGTTTTACTATAGTCTACAACAGACAGGCTCTTTCAGTCCATGGGTGAGCGTCAGACAAAGCCAGTCACAGGTTCCCATTTCTAATGAATATATACAAATGGGCTGGGTGTTACTACTTAGCCTGGAACCCATACTTCTACTCGTTAGCAAGCTAGCCACTCAAGAAAGAAAATCTAGGTTTGTGGTGTTCAGTTTACTTTGTGATTAAGTACTGGAAAGAAAATGCTGCTTTGCTGCAGTGGAGCAAATTGCTAGGGTGAACTCAGGAATTTATTTTAACCGGCTGTCACAAGATGAGGGCGAGCGAAAGCAATGGCCGACTGCAATGGGCGACTCAAAATATCCTTCAGATACACCTGAGACACGGCTAAAGAATGTGCGAGTGCGTAACAGGCACTTTTGCCCAGATCATTTTGAGGAGATCATTCGAGTGAGACGACTGAACATACCGAGCGACCGTCTGTTAGGAGGTTCGGGGGTGGCGTCTCTAAATGAATCATTATGACGTATATCTCTATCGAACTCGCACCAATGGCTGCTGATATTTCTGTGCAGAGATTGCTTTGGCCAGCCGAGAGGGACTTAATCAGTTGCATTACATTACATTACAGGCATTTAGCAGACGCTCTTATCCAGAGCGACTTACACAACTTTTTACATAGCATTTTACATTGTATCCATTTATACAGCTGGATATATACTGAAGTAATGCAGGTTAAGTACCTTGCTCAAGTGTACAACGGCAGTGTCCTTACCCGGGAATCGAACCTGCGACCTTTCGGTTACAAGCGCAGTTCCTTACCCACTGTGCCACACTCCGTCCTACGTCTTGATCTGTTAAATGATGTTGCTTTGCGGTGAAATTACCCATTAACTAAATGCCTTAATAACACATGTGCTTACATTATTTGAGTCAAAGAAATGCAAACTTCTCAGATCAACATTTCCATCTTTCCCGACTCTACTGCATCCTTGAATATACAGAACTTTATTTCATAATGAGAGCCACAATGGCCTTCATAACCAACCAATGAGCTGTCGCGAGGAAGTGGAATACATAATGTCACCGCGACTCAGTCTAACATTCAGATGGAACACATCTTGTTAATGATGTGTAACCCATAGAAGTCACTGCTACAACATTAGTTCTAATGCAACGCAGTTTTTCCGATTGCTCACACACAATAAGCAATGCTGAACGTATGATTTTGTGGTTAGAGCCTTGAGTTCTGTTCTGACCTCAAGCAATATTCCTCAGCTCAGTATAAATCCATTTTAATAAAATGGGCAACAAACAATACCCTTCACTTCACAGTAAATCTCTCAGTGCAAATGTGTAACAGGATATATGCAATATGTTTCTAGAGAAGGAAAGTTTAACATTTAAAGTGAACGCTAGGCATGGGGCCTATCCAATCATTGAACAAAGGCCGTTTTCTAAAGTCAAAATTCCACCCAGCAAAGGAAAAGAGAAAACTTTTTTAAGAATAAACACATCCGTTTGATGAATGACTACAGATAAGACGGGTCATGTTTTGTCTGCCCAACCTGAAAATCAGCAGCTTACTTTAAACTTTAAGAGGAAGGTGTAAACTAGTTCCCGCACAGACTCGCCTTCTTCAGATTATGCTGATGTTTGTGTGTACAACGCACGTATGCCAAAACCTGATAAAATAAAATAATCTTTCTGAATTATTATTAAGGGAAAGATTAAATGAGACTTGGATGCATCAGTAATCCAGAAATATAGCTATCTAGGTATGGGGGAAGCTATCAATATGCTTTCTCCAAACAGAATAGCACTGAGATCACATGATCCTTCTTTTTTCAGCCCAAGCTAGAGAAAATGCTATTTTATTACTATGGTGGCTGATTCTTTTGGAATATTATCTTTTGACAAGTGAAATACATGTTTCCACAGATTAAATCATCTATTTGTGTTGCAGATGCTCTTATCATTGGCACCTTACACCCTGGATGCTGTTTATACAGCTGAATGTTTTCTGAAATATTTACTGAGTTTAGGTTAAGTGCCTTGCTTGAAGCTACAGCAGGGATCCCACCTGGGATTTGAACCTACAACCTCACGAGTCTGGGCCCAGCTGCTACACCACGCAAACGTGCCCAAATACTTTACTGAACAGTCTGGTCTTTTTTAAGGCATGGCTGGATCAGTTGCAATAAGCGCTGGACCTGAAATGAACATGGTCATTTTGGCCATGGTTCCTCCTCATGGAGCGGTGCTTTGCGTTTGCAGATGGAGTCCCCCTTCTCGGGGGCTCTGTAGCTCACCTGGCGCTCCCCTCGGTAAGAGAAATGAAAACCCCCCACTAAAACAGCTCGTTACTCCACCTCCTCCCAGGAGGAGGGGACCGCTCCAGTAGCAAAGGTGACCCTCGGTGCCCCCAGATGGAGATTTGAGCATTTCAGGGGCTCTGCCAGCACCGGTCCGGCTCCGCCCCCGCCCCCTCCCCCCCTGCCCCCCACCCCTCACGTGACAACTCATTTGTCACTGCAGGAAGTGTCATAACATGACGCGTCAGGTGAAGGTGACCCATACGCCAGAGATCAGGATTAAAGCACTGACATGCAGCCGTCGCTTCCCGCGAAACGCAGTCCATCTTTTTCTCCCTCGGCCGCGCCCTTCCGCCTGACGCCCCCCTTGACATCACTAAAGACAGCGTTGATTTATGAACCCAAGGCGCGAGACCCGTTTTACGAGATTCCGCGTACACAACGGCAACGTCCAGTGAGACCTGCGGCCTTAAGGGGTGCGGTTATGGGGCGAGCTGTAGGGGGGGGGGCTTATCAGACTGTATCGGCCTGCTTTGAATTGTGGGAGTTACCGCCAAGCACTAGAGGCAAGGAAACTAAAAAAAAAAAACGGGCTAAAAACGGGTTCACCCTGGAGAAATTTAGTAAGGGGGGTGGCGCTGGCAGGTGGACCGGACCCAGCGGCCTGGCTGGTGCGATCGCGGGGGCTGAGGGAAGGTGGCGACAGCGGCTGTGGGTCGCCGCCGTTACAGCGACCGGCAGGGCAACACATGGCTCTGGGACTGCGGGACTGAGACAGATGGTACCTGAAGGGCAACAAACAATTAACAAACTGACAAAAATAGCTGGTGCGGAACACCAGAACAAAAAAGCAAGAAGACCTATTTGTGGCGTTTTGAAAAATTCTAGTATTCTACCGGCTGTCGTCCGCTAACTTGGTTTGTTCGTTTGTCTGGCATACTGTATACATTTGCGGTCCAAAAAACAAACAAACCCAATCGACGGCCCTCGGGGATTTCACGTTTATAAATTACTCTTGTTTTTTTTTCTGTTCAGTTGCTGTTTACAATGCGTCCAGAGTGGTTCCAGTTGAAATCAAACCCATGTTTCAATATACATACGCAGAATTTAGTTATCAGTCATGGAAGGCCAAAATATGTATAAAAAACACACATCCTTATAGTGAATGACTGCACTGCTTACACAGTTGCCATAGACAGACTGCTGATCAACCAGAGGAGCTGCTATCGTACAATGATGTGCGATGGAGGAAAAAACCCTGCCAATGGAAACCCTTCCTCCCTGTGTGACACTGGCCAATTGTACATTTGCCGGTTGGCACTGGCACGGATCCCAAAAGTGCCACCGGTTTTTCTTTTTATATGGCCAACTGGGAATCAGCGACTGGGGCCTCAGAGCAGCGTGTGCCAAAGGCATAGACCGCTCTGGAACTCTCACCAGACAGCCAGGGTGACTGCCTACACTACAGACTGCATGTAACTACAGCAGAGCGGGGGTGACAACTGGTGACCTGTTGGGAAACGGTACATTGCAACGGTACAACGGTACTAACTGCTCTCATGGTTGAACACGTTCTCATCCCAACTCGTCAAATATTGCAGCTTGGGCAAGGGCCCTTCTAGTCACTATTTGACGTGTCAGATAGACTTGGGTGTCTTTGGTTGACGAGTGGGGTAACCCATTGACTACTAGGCTACTGAAATAAACTACATCACCCAGCATGCATTAGCCCAGGTTTATGTTGATGTTTTAAAAATAATTTCCCGTGTAGCCTATAGTATTAAAATTAAATTATTTTTGGTATATTTCGGTATATGTGTATGTGATTTTAAGTAATTATATTCTAATAGGTCACAATAGTATTGATTGTGTTCAAATAGAAGCTCCGAATTTGCGCTGAGGTTCAGGCTACTGTCTGTCCATAGCGCCAAAATCCACCAAAGTGGTAATTCAATTCAATGGGCTACCTAACTCATCAACCGAAGGCGCCCAAGTCTATCCAGTGCGTCGAATAGTGACGAGAAGAGCCTTTGCCCAAGCTGCAATATTTGGCGAGTTAGAATGTGTTCTAATGGTAGTAAATATTGCTTGCTGAAAGTAGATTTTTACATTTCACATTTTCCACTGGGTTCAAAAATGTTAGGTTTAGAGTCTTTATAAGTATTTGGTTTAAAAATATATGTGATCTGGTTTTTTTGCTTTTAAAAAAATATATAATTGCTTTCTGACCAATGTGGAATGCAAGCAAACAAATGTCAGTTTTTTTCTAAAACCCTTTTGTTATTGGTGCCTACTACATGCTTATTATGTAGTTTTAAAACAACAATTTGATTATCTTGCAACATCTTTTATTATATGTTTTCTAATACAAGTGAAAACAAGCACTTTTAAAGTACATTATGATTGTCTTTTACATAGCGTCCGTTGTGCTCAGTGAGAGAGCTGCTGTCGTCTGGTAGAAGTGTTCAGCGCTTGGTCCTGAGCTGGCCCTGGTATGGCAGTGAGAACACATCTGGAGTCTAGACTCTGTGGCTCTGCGGGTCGTCTTGGCCTGGGTGCCGCCGAGAGCTGTTTACATAGGTGGCACATATCATCCTCTGCTTCAGCGCTCAAATGTATGGAGCTCCCCTCCGCCCCTCCCTCTCCCCCCCACTGGATGCCTTTATTCTCCACTGAGTGACAGGGAGGGCGAGCGATTCTGGACTAGCCTGTCCATGGGGGGTTTGGGGGCGGGGGGTCCGTGGGAGGGACTGCTATTTGGAATCTACCATAAATCCTGGATTGTTTTCAGGAAATCGAGACATGGAAGCGGAGGGGGAGCGTGTGAGAACGAGAAGAGAAAAGAGAATGTTTTTGTGCATGTAGTATGAGTGTTATCTTGCGCAGTTTGCGAGTTTCATGGGAGTGCTTGTGAGAATATGTGCATATTTGTGAATATGTGCTTGTGTTTTGTTTCATTGTTTCCTGAACACTTTCAAATATTTATGGGGAATAAAACATATTGTTCATAGGAATTCCTGGTTCTGAAAAATCTGGAAGTGACATTTAATGTGTAGTAGTGAAATGTTTTGGGAAATCAAATGTGCTATTCTGTAAATTGACTATGGGCACATAAACGCTATTTTTTGTGATCTCTAATTTAAGGAGAATGCAGAGATTCAAAGATCCTTAACAAAAATGGTTCATTGAAATATGTATCTTCTAGCCTGCACTCAGCTCAGCTGCTGCCAAAAAGTAACATGAACGGATCATACATAATTCCTACTGTATTCAATGAGCTGCACATGAACAAAAAAGGATTGAAACCTAATTCAACAGTATGCTTTGCAAAGCTAACAATATATTTACTGTGATTTGTGATTCAAGTCTGCCAGAAATTAATAAGCTATCACCCATAGCACAAAATAGCCCTGTTCATGTTACAGTAAATAAACATAAAATTGTGAGATTCACTATTATGAAGTATGACATTCCAGATAGCCTTAGTGGGTTAGCGGGTATACCTCCCACAGAGTTTTCACAGAGCATTCCTGGACAGCACCAATAGCACAATTTATTTTTATTCATTTATTTGTAAATTGAGGAAATACAGTACATGCACTGAGATGCCCCTTGTGTTCAGTAACAGGACACAAATGGATAATTCCCTTGCCTTGCCCTAAATTTTTGTCTTGATCGATCATTAACGTGATCACTATAGTCCTGTTGAAAGGGGTTTTTGTGGGCATCCGGTATAAACACATTTTTCAAACTTTTTGTTCTCAGTCTCTCAGGGAGAGGTTCTGTCTTGTTCAGTCTGCTGGTGGTTTTTAGAAGAATTCATATTATTATCACAGCAGGAAGTGTGTACTGTAAGTATTCAATTTGTCGGGCTCCAAGAACTGAATTACAGCTTGTTGCATTGTTCTCGGATCATGGGCACGAACTAGGGAGATATTCCCAAACCTCTGCACTCATTTCAAAACATGCAGTTCAACTTAAGTGGTCACATTTGCTTGTTTGTGTTATGTCACATATGGCAAAGTTATAATTGTGTATTTATTTTTTCATGGTGGTTGGAGGGAGCGGGAGAGTGACAGGAATGTGTTTGTGTGTGTGTGTGTTTGTGTGTGTGTGTGTGTATTTGTGTCTGTGTGTGCCTGTGCCTGTGCCTGTGTCTTTGTGGGAGTCACTTTTTTTGTGCATGTGTGTGCAAATGAAGGAATTTCTAAATGAGAGCCTAATGAGACTCAAAAATTTCGCATAGCTGCTCAGTGACTTCACATACTGTATGTGCAGTGAACAGGCACTCATTCCAGGGTACTAGAGATGAACTGGTCTACATGAGGACTTCTCCAGTGCTCATTTTCATTTACATTCAAATGTGACATTACGCAACAATGTGTGCTTGCAAAGTAAATCAAATAGGACATGTGCAGTAGCAAAATGAATACCCTAAATTAATTGAAATAGAAAAATGCATTTAATGTTGACCTTTTTGGTGGAAAAAAATATTTATTCTGAGTTTACTGTAATTTTATTGTTTTAGTTGATTTCTGGTTGTAAATTGAATTGTTCAGGTTTTATTTTTTACTGAAATGTATGTCCCAGATTTTTTTTTTTTTTTTACGGGCATTTAGCAGACTTAGCATTCTTATTCAGAGCAACCTGCTCAACTTTTTTTACATAGCATTTGCATCAGTTATACAGTAGGATATATACTGAAGCTTGCTCAAGGGTACAACAGCAGTGTCCAACCAAGAAATCGAACTTGCAACCTTTGGGTTACAAGATCTGTGCCTTACCCATTATACTACTCTACACTATAATAATAATAATTATAATAATAATAATACTTTTGCAATTCCTCCTGTATATGAGTCAAACGCTAGGCTTAAAAAAAGCCAATGCTTTTCCATTGAAGAACAATTTTACTAAAAGCAATTTTACCATAATGGGAATTTTATTTGAAACCATCACTATGGTTTGAGAGGTAATCAATACAGAAGAACAGAATGCGGTGTCCAGTGGAGGGGACAATCAGGACCTATACAAATAACCATTTGTAGACTAAACTGGACTGTACTGTGCATGCAGCTGTAAAATGACGCGTTGTAATTCCGAAGTGCAGCTTTTTTTTTTTTTTCTTGAAGATCACATGGTACTGTATTCTCCTTGGGAGAACAGGTACCTTGTGTTTCTGCCACAAGTGGAGTCAATCTGAGGGACACAAAATCAGGTATTGACACTCTGTAATGAAAGAGCCTTCATCTCTCCTGCCCTTACATTGAGAGTCTCCTATGCTCCATGCAATTACTGCTCCTGCTATTTACCAGCTGTGCACTTTGAGAGAAAGAACTCGCTCGCTTCTCCCCTTTAAAAGACCTTGACGATAAAATCCATACAGAAATTTGCGGATGTTATTTGCGAGCTGCTTTGACAAAGCTCTGGAATCAATACAAGTGACCAACTTCCTGGTAATTGGCCCAGTGGGATCTGTTGTTTTCTGACCTAGAGAATATCAAAACACAGGACAAATTGCTTTGGGGGGTTTTGTCTGCAATGTTAAAAAGTGGCTTGCTCCCTGAAGAACGTTTTATAATTGACCTTGCTACTGTCATTGAATTTATTTATTAAAGTGGAGCTCATTGTTACATTTTTAAAGTCAGTTAAAACAGAAGACACATTTAAAAATAACTCAGGTAAAATGCTTGGACCCTCACGTACTGTAGATTGCTCTAAAGTTTGTACAGCATTTGGAATGTTAACTGTGATGTCAAACCATATCTCTGTACCCTTTGAAGAGCCACCATGTATGCACTGCATGCTTTCATGTGTTACAGTTAAAAAAAACATATCATTTTTTGGGGAAATATCTCGAGAACAACATGCCCACTTCAACAAGACAAAGGCATTTCAGTTAAGAATTGTTAATAATATCACATCGTCATTTTTTTCAAAATGTTGGTATGATGTTTTCTCCTGTGCTTTTGATGTTGTAAAAATGAATTTAAGGCAACACGTAGCTTTGCCTTTAACTGTTATTACCCACAGTTCCTTTCAAGATTTTGACATAACCGCCAATTCTATTTTTAAAATTGAAATATGTATCATTATCTTTATCTTTTAATCATTATTTTTGTTTTTCTCTCTGTCTCTTTGTAGCAATCCCACCCTGTTGCTCTCTCTTTTTCTGTATATGTCCTTTCCCCATATCTATTTCTATCCTTATACTTCTCTTCCCCAAAGTTTTCTCTGTCTCCCTCTCACCCCTTATCTTTTTCCTTCTCTGTCCCTAGTCTATTTCTATCCCTCTCTCCCCTATTTCTATCCCCCCTTTCTTTCGGATGCCCCCCTTTCCTGCCTTGATCCCCTCTCTTCGTACCGTTTAGTTAACAATAACAAGAGTGGTCGAGCAGAGATAATTAGAGAGGTGTGCCAGGGCAGACTGTGTGCTGCCCTCCCCCTGCATTCCCTCATGTTCTCTGAAGTAGCCCCTCAGACATGAAAAAAAAGAGTCTTTGTAATGTGCCGTGATAAGGCCTCTCCTCCTGACTCCGAGACTCCTCTGAAGGCGCCAACGCTATCTCCATTATCTCCTCATGGGAACGCGGGCTCCCCCCCGAGACACCGGAGCTACGGCCCGTACAAGAATTCTGGAGATTTATGTCACTGTAGCCCCTCCCCCCCCACCCAGCCATTGAATTAAAGGTTTTTCTAACTTGAGGGCCTGTGTGTAACATGGGCGGGGGGGTTGGGGGGGTTGGGGGGGGGCCAGGGTATATTGGGAGAGGGAGTGATGGTGGGTTTTTTGTTTTTCTTAATTCTAATCTCAGATGCGGTCTGGGGTGTCTTTGAGGCCGAGCGGCAGCCTTTGTGATCGTTGCAGGGATTTCTGAGTGGTAAGACATTTAATGTCTACAAATGTTAGCATTCCTCCTAAATCCCCCTCCCTCTCAACCCTCCCTATCCCCAGAGAAGCCAAATCAGGACTGCCGGGTCCCATTAAACATGGGAGGCTGGAGGTCTTTCTTGTGATCCGCAGTGGAACAGTGGGAACAGACTTCCTGGCTCCGCCTGTCGCTTACTTGAGATGCTTACCTCACGTGTTTATTGGTTTCGCTGAAATTTGTTAGCCTTTCTGGGACCACAGATGGGGAAGAACAAATTTGACACTATTTGATAACAATTACAGGGGGAGACCGCAAGCTTCCAGAGCCGGCTCCAAACAAGAGGCTTAAGGACCTCACCGCGTGTACACAATGATGTCATTGGTGCTTAGAAAAAGGTGGGGGGAAAGATCTTTTTTTCTCAGTCACTTATTCAGTGATGAAATGTAAAACAGTAGACAACACTTCAGGGGAGTTATTTAATTTCAAGTACAGACAGCTACATACCTACCTATACAGCCTATACAGAGGCTATTTAGTGAATTGTACATGGCTTCTCTGAGATCTTCAATTTTCAGTAAAGTAGAAGAATATAGCAAAAATCTTTTATGTCACGCTCCTAGCCTTTGGTTCAAATAGTCCTTTTTCTGACTTTGATTATACAAAACCCATAAAAAATTTGATAACCTAAAATGTACTGTAGATGTGTGGTTCACACAATACAGCAAATGAAATAAAACTGATTTGTGAACTTTCAACGTTTCATTGTTGAATTTTTTTGTATCGTTTGAGTAACTCCCTTTTTTCTGCATATTCCTCATGGTCAACTCTTTGTCCAGGGTTGAGTCATCATCCAGTCAAACCACTGGGTTGTGGTGGCAAATGTTATTGATTAGGAAAAAAATCCCATGCATTCCAATCATTCACAAATAATCTCCATTTCCAAAAGTTGCAAAATTATATAGTGGCCATATAAGCTAATTATGTCCTCAAAATCAAACAAATAGTGAAACATGACTATTATACAGACTGTCAATAATTGTTTTGTGACTCTGCCAAGCCAGAAACAAAACAACCTGTTTAAATAAAAAATTAGATGAGGGGAAAAGGAGAAATCACTTTTGATTGAATTTTATTTGAAGTAATTTAAGTATATTTCAGCATTACGCAGAAACCAAATTGTGTTGTCCTCATTTTTAAACAATCCCTTTTGGATGTACAAACGAAAAAATAAATAAATACATGTCAAAAGTCAAAGTTTAAAGGTGAACAGTTGCTAATTGATTACCCTGGATATAAAACTGCACAGCTCACCCATGTAACCCTTCATTGAAGTTGCTCTTCCTGTTCTGAAATTGATTTTTTTGCAGGAACTCGTGGAACAATTTCACACACAATATCTGCGCACGTGTATGCCCTTTTCCTCTTAGCAGGGTCACTCTCATTCATGCCCTCAGTGCTTCTGACAGCAGGAATTGTACCATCAGGCACACATGCCCCCACTCCCCCCCCCCCCCCTCCCCCCCACCTCCCCACCCAAAATTCATTATTGAGCCTTTTGGACTATGCATTTATCCATTTCACTGTGTGAAGACAGCTCCTTTCAATGTGAAACGTGCAAAAGAGGAATCCAATTACTCAATCAGACCTCCGGTGCATGGATGCCAGCAATTAGGAGCAGAGAAGAACCAGAGTGACTTCCAGAAGGGGCTTTCTAGAAGACCCAGACCCCAAGGTTTACACATGGATAAATGTGCCTTCGTTTAGCATGTTTACAGCACGTGGTGAAGCTACTGTATGGTCACATTCCAATACTTGGTATTGAAGGCATATTGATGCCTGTAAACTTCATCGTAAATGTAACTTTATAACTCCAAATATATCAGGACCAACTGGCAAAACCATAGCTGGCAACACGCTGTTCCAATGTCTTGGCAATGTTCCCCTCCGGCCAAATCTGCTTCAACTGTAACTATAGTAACACACCTGCCCAAACCTTCTGCTGTTGATGTTGGCATAGCTTGGCCAAACTGTGTTCTGTTTTCTTGTGATTTCGCTTTAATGTGGCTCACTGCAGTTCATTGCATTTCAGTGATTTTTCTCGAAATAAACAGCATGGGCAACCAGTTGGGAGAAGAGACTATGCAACAATACTTTGGGGAAATGGAGAGTCAAATACTATAGAAAATGTTCTTTAAAATCAACCCTAGCCATATCTATAGTAGCCCAGTAGTGGCAATGTGTACTGATTTATACTTCACCGCATGAACATTACCTATTTTCAACGGAGAAAAATTTAGTTATGTCACAAACAGCGTCATACTTTGTTGCGCAGTGTTGATTGGACAGCCAGATGGAACACTGAAATTTATTTTCATGGATATGTTTTTTGCCCCACTTCCTTATTTTGGTTTTGACCACCCATGTTGATAAACATGGAAGGGATAAGAGGAAAAACTGTAGGGACAGAAGCGGTTAATTAAGTCATTGAACCGATTAGCCGACATCCTAAAATAGTTGAAATGTCTGTTTTCATCCAGCATGTAACGCATCTACTTAATTAGCTAGGGTAGAACATATTCGCCTCGTTTTCCCCTTGTTTGGTTTATGTGACCGACAAACTATTTTCTTTTTTCTGTTTGCTTTGTTTTTTAACAAGAGAAGATTTAAAATTTCTTCCTCTATTTCTCAATTTCACCATGTAAACATCAGCAGTTTGGTGTCCATCGAGACAACAGATCACCCCCCCTCCCCCTCCCCCTCCCCTTCCCCACCCCCAGGCCTTTGCCAAAGTGTAAATGCTAAATGTAGTGCCTTTCCACGACACCTGTCAAAAGGGTCGTGCAACAAAGTATACTTCAGGCTTCAGAACACAGTTGGTTTGCAGTGAACATTTTACTGTGTACTTGATCTCTCATGCAAACTAATGCAACTGGCCCTGTGAAACATCAGGCTTTCTAAAACCAGAGGCTGTCCTCGGCCAAAAAGAAGTAACAACTCACCTAACAGTGTCACTGACATTTTACCCTAAATACTCCAAACGAATTTTAAGAACATGCGATACATCAACCATACCGTACAACATAGATGACTGTTCATGAAGTACTGCTAGCGTAAATGTTATACATAAATGCCTGAGGGAAATGAAATACCACTAGAATAGTACATATTATATACATTCCATGATGATAAGCTGGGGTCAAAAAAAATGGAATAGGTTCACTGTTGCAGGGGAATTCCTGTGAATTAGCTGTAATGAACTGAATCCAATTGTTATCTAAGCTGAAGAAAAGACATGGACAAAAATAAATCTATGAAGTCATATTATTATTGATTATTGATAAATACTACTGTACTGTAAACCCACACAAGGCATTAAATCCATGTCAAATGGACAACATAAATCTTTTCAAAATAAAAGCATTATAAAGAAAAATGTAGAAAACCATTTCCCAGCGTGACCACGGACAGTGAACACAAAACAAGGAACACTTTAACTATATAGTAAATCCAATGTAATACCGCCATAATGACATGACACTCTCAAGTACTACCCATGAAAGCCTATTAAAATTAGTGACAATCATCAAATCACTGTCATAACGTAAGCACCAATGTTACAAAGCAGATTTCAAACTAGCTTATAAAGCGATTGCGGTATACATAATGTCAGTACAATGACAAGTTGCAATATTCTGTGACGAATGGTTATGACAGGTGTTATGCCAGTGTAATGTCAGCTTTATGGTATATAGTTCAATAAATTGCTACTAGGAAAATAAAAAGCAGAAGAGAGAACATCAAGGGCATCATCTGACGGTCTGGCAGTCCTCCATCACCGGGGTAACTACACATTTTTCATCCTCGTGGGGGGTGATGGGCAAGTGGGTGTGTGTGTGTGTGTGTGTGTGGGGGGGGGGGGGGGGGGGGTTCTTTTTAACCAACCAAACAGGTTCTTGTCCAAACAGTAAGGCTCTGTTTACTTTGTGTGTCAATAAACCCCCCTCCCTTTTCTGAACCAGCACCCCTCCACCACCCCCCCATAGAGTAAGGAAGGAAAGAGAACAGGGGCCTCGGGGCATTTTAAGCGAGCTGCAGGTGTGGACAAAGCGTGGGGGGGGGGGGGGGGGTGTGTGGCATATGAGCAGCGGGGACCGGCGATGAAGATGAAAGAAGGGGTTTTGCCAGAATCTACCCTCTGTGCCGTGACACACACAGTAATGGGGGACGCACGCAAGCAGAAATCAAACAAAATCGAATAAAACGAAAGACCCTTTTCGCAGATCTACTGTGTCGGTTCTTTTAGATTCATTGATACAGAGATTCGTAGAGATGTGGATTCATTCCTATCTTTAGGGTGATGTCATCACACAAGCGCGTTAGCTGCAGATTCTGTATACAGATGGGCGTGGGTGCTACTGTTGGGGTCGCAGAGTGATGCCAAACTGTGCACCCTGTGCTCGCAGCCAGCCACCAGCAGAGCATGCACCTCGCCTGTATTTACCCCGCAAACAGCATGTGGGGCTATTATTATGGGGTATTCGGCCACACGGAGCAACTCGATGCCTCAAGCCGCGGTGGAAAGAGCCGCCGCCATCGACCGCCGACGAAACGGGAAGACGAGAGCAGACCGCGGTGCAGATGTTGATGCCGGAGGCCTTGTGGGCGGTGGGTGGGGGGACGGGGAGCATAGGAAGGGCCACACAGGCCCCCTGGCAGTGAGAGAAAGCTGTGGCACATCCATCCCCGGGCCTTGGGGAAGGGGGGAGGAGGGAGGGGGCGAGGGGGGGGGGGGATCCGGATCTCACACAGGTACCCCTCCGCCCCAGGACCGCGGGGAGGGATGAAAGGCGGGCCACACAGATGTCACCTGCCGGGGGTTTCTGGCGTCCTCGCCAGGAAATGTCATGTTGGGCAGCTGGCGCCATTCTCTCTGTGCCCACCAGTTGTTGGCAGAGAAGTTCCTAAAGGAGGAGAAGATGTCTGGGCTTGGGGGGGGGGGTATGGGGGGGGTTGGGGGGGGGGGATATTATTGGGATGGTGGGGGGTAGACCTCACATTCATGAAGCACGGGATTTATTATACAGGTACAGTGAAATGTAAAGTTCTACAAGTTCTAAGTGTGGGAAATAAGAACATAAGGGGCAGGATTGCTTTATGGGAGGAACAAAATTTGAATGTGCTTAATCTATAAAAGATTTTAGAGTAATGGTTGATCAAAGCCTTTCGGGTTATAGGCACTGTTCTGTAGTAGTAAAAAAGGCCAACAGGTGTAGTTTTTATATACTAGCACTTTTGCTGGGATATATGGCCAAAAGTACCGAGTATAAGTCTAAGGAAATTATACTTATCTTATATAAACCACGCAGCAGACCTGTTGTTTCCACCTAAAATATCCCCCTCTGTCATCTCTTCCGAAAGTGGTTCAGGCTTAGATCTGCTAAAGCATATTTTTTGCTTCGCAATTTCTCTTGGAAACTGACAACATAAGATTATTTTCTCAAAGTATAGGGGCTGGTTTCTTCCAGTTGCAGCCTGTACTTTGTGAATAAGAGTAACCTTTAAACTGAAAACAGTCTCAAATCTGTTCCCTATTGATTTGCAGCCTTTCAGAAAATGACTTTTTATCTAATTGTGTGTAACGTGGGCCTAGGTTTGTCCCGCACTTCACATTCAATTATTTTCAATCCGATTACACAAAATCATTTTGACATCAACAAGAAGATTGGATGCTTTTATCATTATAAACAAAATGACTTAATGCGGAATGCTGGAATTCAGTTACCACATCAAATTCGTGCAGATGAAAGAGAATCATCCGCTAATTGGTGATACTTGTTTAAATTGGCAAGCTCATTAATTGTGCTAAACAATCAAAGCGCGGGTTCAGGATAATTATCAGGTAAAGGTAAGCTCCCTGCCTCCCCTATTTGTAGCTTGCCAGCCACTGTGGGATTACTCCCAGCCCGCCATCTGGATGAAAGACACAGCCCGTGCTTCCCCAGGAGGAAGAAGTCTTCAGAGGTCAAAGTAGGAGAGCCCCTACTGGCTGGATGTCACACAGCAGAGCTCCCTGTGTCTCTGCCTGCAGTTCACCTGTTCTGTGTCAAATTGTTATTTTATTTTGTTATTTTATTTTGTCCAAATGCCCAGTTTATGTTGAGGCCCTTTTTATTGACCATGGATGAGAACATACTGCATGAAGGTACTGCTATTGCTGTGGAGGTGAGTATGTGAGTGAGTGAGTGAGTTAGTGAGAGGTGAGTGTAATTGGGAATGAATGTGTAAGCGTGTGTGAGTGAATCAATAAGTGAGAGAGTGAGTAGGTTAGTGAGAGGTGAGTGTAATTGTGAATGAATGTGTGAGTGTGTGAGTGAATTAATAAGTGAGAGAGTGAGTGAGTTAGTGAGAGGTGAGTGTAATTGTGAATGAATGTGTGAGTGTGTGAGTGAATTAATAAGTGAGAGAGTGAGTGAGTTAGTGAGAGGTGAGTGTAATTGTGAATGAATGTGCGAGTGTGTGAGTGAATTAATAAGTGAGCAAGTGAGGGGTACCATATCTAGAGCACCTCAGTCACAGCCAAAAGAGCCCATTTGTCCTGGCAAATTCAAGGCACAGACAATGTGTCTGGTGCAGATAAATAATAAAGAGGGAAAGAAGAATGTGTTGGATGAGTGCATGCTATTCATCTGCATCTGCCATTCAATCTCATTGTATGTGAAGGGTAGCATCCCAGTGACAAGAGCATTGCACATTTGAAAATGGGGATTCACATTCCTTAAAGGTGGTCAATCAATGGTAGGCCTGAAACATATTTATAATGATACTTATGTTGATAACCAGTGGCATCGTGCCCATTCAAACTGAAGAAAATGACACATTTTTTTGAATTTGTCATTTGTAACATTTATTCATTATTATTTCAGATATACAAGTCGCAAGTATTCTTCTATATATGGTCCAGGACATACTTTTCTAAACCCATAATCCCCTTTACCCCATGTTGCTAGTTCCTCCCAAAAATCAGCTGGCAACAGAGATAATAAAATGGGAGAGGGCTGTATGCTGTATGCTGTATGCTGACCGGCAAAGCACATTAGGACAGAGAGTGATAGAGAGATAGAGAATGATATTTGTCGGAATTCGACCCGTGCACGTCGAGGGTGTTCATCCAGTCAGATGTGGAAGCTAGCAAGCTATAGTGGCGAATATGACCAGTCACCTCTGCAAATGTGCAAAAATTAAAGGAAAAAAAAAAAACAGAACACACACACACACACACACAAACACACGCACACACACACACACACACACACACACACACATTCGATCGTGTTTTGGTTCCCTTTGGAAAATACGTATCTAGTTAGCTTGAATGTGATTTCTATTTAGCTTGTAAGTAAAATTAGCTTTCTGGTAGCTTCTACCACCCATTCCAGGTGGTTTACTAACTTGGGGTAAATATGCATTACGGAAAACAAAATTTTCCAGTCATGGAAATGGAAAATGAGAAAATAATTAAAAACAATCAATGTCAATGAAATGTCCACAGCAACACAACAGTGTTTGAAGTTTGGTTTGGGGTATCAATGACCAAGTAGAAGTCACTCAAAAACTATACTGAAAAGCCCCACAGACTGGTGTTGTGAATTTACCTGGCAGCACGTTTTCTTGCTGTGTTTTCTTCAGTTGCTTGCTAATTATCAGCAACTTTGCTTCATTGTTAGTCAGCTAATGTTTTTAAAGGGACTCGGTGCTGATGCTGTGATTGGCTTTGTTTTTTTTTCATCCATTTCCTCTGACCTTATGGTCACTTTAATTGAGGCAGAAAGGACTGAATCAATGAACCGAGAGAAAATGAGGAATGTTTCTTTGGAGACATGCAGATAAACGTTTAGGAAGGCACCAAAGACCCTTCCCTTTACAGATCCATTTACTCTTCCAATGCCTTTGCTAATCAATGAAAGCTAAATATTGTGATTGTTGTCCTCATACTGTACGTTTATAGCACGACCATTTAGCACAATGTTGTTGAAATATATTGTGTGTTTTAGGCCGTGTGTTGCTACTGTTCTAAGTGTAATACTGTCACTCTTAGCAGTAAAATAGGAGAAAAAAATGACTGAAGGAAAAAAAAGATTTGTATTGTGAACATAAACCATCCACATTTGTTTCTTTGGTTTTTCAGTGCACTACGCTCCTGACTAACAGTCTTGGTGTATGTACTGTGTGCCTGTCACTCTGCTAAGCAATACTGTACTACCAATATCTTGTTAAGCCAATCAATTTCTAATAAAAGCCACGTGCGAGGAAAAGAGCCACATCTTCAGAAAGGCTAAGCCAGGGAACATACGGCACACGCCGACAGAATTAAATCACACCCAAGAGGATCTGCAAGATACAGGATGCAATTAGGATTATGATCAATAACAAGTCAATCATTCCACCCCTGTGTCCTGAAATAATGTATTGCCATTAAGCTCCAGCTGGAGAAGGCCACAATAAGGAAGCTTCCCCCTTACCTCCTACAAGCTACAGGCAGTGTGGACCAGGGGGTTTTCACCCAAACATCAGCAACCAATTCAAACCCAATTAACCGGGTGAGGTAAGTTCACTGTGTAATGAACTGCTTTAATTGAAGGATTTACTACTGAGTAATATTAAAAAACCATAGATGCTGCGACTTCACAGGACACAGAGTGGGGGCCACAGCTGTACACCTTTAACCAAAGAGCATAGAGACTTATACTTACAGGGGGTCCAAGCACTTAGTATGTAGGAACCCTATTGCTTTGGCTAGCAGTTTTACGGGTTCGAGCAAGAAGTGCATACTTAACCCTATTGTTTTTGCTAGGGTTTTTATTTTATTTTTTTATTGTTTTCAGGTCAGAAACTGATTCTGTGGGGGAAAAAAACAGAACATATATGGAACAAACACAAAAGTTAGAGGGTGTGTTGGGGGAGGTTGCAGCTCCAACTCAACTCAGGTGCTATAATTGAACATGTTTAAGCTCATAACTCGGGAAAACACAAGGATT
Source organism: Anguilla anguilla (assembly GCF_013347855.1). Classification (NCBI taxonomy): domain Eukaryota; kingdom Metazoa; phylum Chordata; class Actinopteri; order Anguilliformes; family Anguillidae; genus Anguilla; species Anguilla anguilla. The sequence continues at coordinate 29,709,286 of NC_049201.1, read as the reverse complement.
GGTTGAGCTCACTCACTGATAGCATATGGCATATCCAGCTATTTTGATGTCATGAAACCTCTCCTTCAGCCAGCGTTACTCTTTGATAAGCCTTAAACCATATTTTCCAGTTTCCATTTTTCACATTTTTTTTTTTCTCCTGCATTTTACATGATTTTATACCGGTCTTTGAGAAGATGTGAGAGTGCAGACTTTGGATTTTAGAGCCTCGGCAGCTGTTTGGTTATTTTTAACACTGTCATATAATTCAAACAGACAATGTTTTTGTCAGCAGAAGGAGTTGCTATCCTATTTGCTGCTGAAGAACAGACACTTATTTCATGTGATCTTGTTTAGAATTTTATGTACGAATGTTGGATAGGCCATGTAAGAGGATTCACAGTTTTCAAATGTTGCTGGAAAGAAAAATAACAATATATACTCTTATAAATATTTTAGCTGAGCTGAAAATATTTTTTATGAATTCTTTATTAATACATGCAGTTCTAAAAACAAACAGAACTGTACATGGATTGGGTATGAACCTGTTCTTCTTAAAAAAACTAAATACATTAAAATAATCCGGAAAATGATAGGCCCTTGGTAACTGTCTGAAGACTGGGCTTTTGTGGGTCAACAGAGAGATTTTCTCAGGCTAAGGGAAGTCTTACCCTTATTTTGTTGCCTTATTCTCTGATTGATTTGTGGAAGCTGCCTTGTCTGTATTTTGGTTTTGTTTTTCTGACATGTTATATACACACTATTTCAGCTTGACTTTTATATATTTTGATAGCAAGACTTTGAGGTGCACATCTTGAGATTTAAATTGAGGATTGTAACACAGACTATATTTTCTCATATATTGCAATTTAGTGAAATATATCTTTGGAGAGTGCACCATTCCTTTCGACCCTCCTCCCAGTGGTTTCTGACGTGTAGTCTGGTAAGCCCTGACATACAGAACACTTCCAATTGCCATGTGTTCTCTGCAGCTGGTCACAATTTGAGCTTTATTTTGACTTTACTTACTCCTGATAAGTGCACTGTTTGGTGCCACAACAGTCAAGCAACTATCAGGAATGAACTGCAGAAAACATGAGATAATATAGTCAGTATACGGCGCTGAAAAGAGATTCTAGTGTTTCTCATGCACTCTGAGAATAATATTCAGTATCACGATTAATGAAGTACAAGGACTGCTGGCTTTGCCACAGGGCACAGACTTTCTCATAGCTTTGCTGGACCGGTGCACCAGAGCGCAGACAGTAACACTGCCTTTGGTTCCAGTACTTTTGTTTTACAGTTTCAAAGTGAGGCGGAAAAGTATTAACAGCATGCAAGAAGTCAAGTGCTTTCTGCTGAGAGGCCACTTTAAAGCTGAAATTATGAAGAGGGGATCCATTATTTTGGAGATACAGTATAGTAGCGCCTCTCTGCTTTCAAGGCTGAGAGGCATGCTTTTGTGTATAGTGGCGTGGTGCCACATTATTAATGGTTAGCAAAGGCAAACTGAGATCAGGCTGAAAGGTGGTTCACAAAACAAATTGGTAATGTTTCTCTTCTTGACACAAATACGTGCACACATAAACATACACATACTGTAAACACACACACACACACGCATATCAAATTGCACACCACTCTTTGAGGTGATGGGTTCATCAAATTTCCATCATTTGAGCAGTACCCCTTACATTTTTTTTTTAAAGAATGTTTTGGTGTCCTAGTTGCCTGGCTACAGCCTGTCTCCGAGCGGCTGCAGAGAGAGCGGCGTCTTTCTGCGCGGCAGCAGAAGGGCTTCCACAGGCCCCTTTAGCTGAAGCCCCTCCATTAGCAGTAATAGTCTGGGAGCACGTCATTCTCCTGCTCCAGCCTGAGACCACATAAAGGAAGCAGGTGTGAGCAGGAAATTAATGTAGATCCATCAGTGTTCAATTAGGCCACACAAAAAAAGAGAAGAGCCCCCATCCAAAACTAACAGGACCCTCCTTTATGTGAATGCATCAATCTTTTCTATTCAGCCCCCCCCCCCCCCCCTCCCCTTCCCCCTTCCCCCTCCCCCACCCCCTCACTCCCCACAACCCCCCTCCATCTCTTTTTATACTGGAGACAAATAATGCTAACTTTAATTATTATTTTAAAAAAATTCCACTCTGAAATTTCCAGGTGCACCTCACAAACAGAGTCTCTCCATTATGCTGTCAGCGTGTTGCCAACCATATTTCAGTGCGCCTGCGGGCACAGGGAGGCCTTGCCCCTCTGTAGTCTGGAGAAAAAAAAGGGGTTTAACCTAATTTGTTTCTAATTAGAAAACAGGAAGTACACCTGCCGTGCGTACAAGGTCCGCGTTTCCTCTGGCGGGCTGGGCAGCCGCGGCTTCTCTCCAAACCCTTTCACGCGCGAACCCTGGGTGCGGAGTCACCTGTTTTTCGTAAAAATTTGCACCTTTCTGCAACAGTCAGGGAAGCATAGAGACTAGAGAGGCATTTGATGGAAAGAGCACTTCCAAAAAATGTGCTGTAAGCAGCCTTCTCTGTCTTATACCAAACTATTTCTTTCTTGTTACCTGGAAAAACCTTTAACAAATGTAATATTTCCATTTTCATTTTATGTGTTTGTATTTGTAAATAATACACCGATATGAATCCAGTATGTTTTCTTGAACTATTGGCATGACTATCTAGCAGAGCTATATATTCTAATGACTACTATTTAAAGTAATGGAAAAGCTTGATGGTTCGTCACCTTGTGTTAACACGTTTACCTGACATAGACCAAATGATCATTGCCACTACCCATGGGTTTAATAAATAATTTGGGAGCATAACAGCAGTCTGTTTGTACTCTCTTATTCGATTCCTGCTCACCTCAGAAATCATTTAGCCACATTTCATACAAATACGCCAACATTCTTTATAGTTATTAAGCTCAACAAACAGACTGACAGACAGACAGATGCACACTGGGGTCATGCCATTACCTTGATTGCACTTACTAGAGGCAGAAATAAGAAGGAAATAACTTCCAGCATTTTCCTGTCTTTATGCCATTAACAATATCCAGTGTACATTTAAACAGATGGGGTGTCATTAATATTCAACCGAATGTGCTTAATGTTTCACAGAACACAAAACGATGATTCTGAAAGAAGTTGCTGTTTAATATAGCTTCAAGCAGCAACAACTGGGGACTAAGCACAAAATGGACTCCAACAACCATGACTCTTGCCATAATTGTGATGAGTAAATCTCATCTAGTGTGATTTAAACATACTGTATGTAGTGTGTTTTAAAAAGAACTCCCAAATAAATTCACAGCTTACAGTAAGTCTCATTGGCCAGTGGCTTTTCTACGCATCAACCTTTTTTTGAATTTCAGTTAGCATGTGAGCATTTGAAATAAGTATTGTATATTTTCTTTTGGTCAACCCAATGTCAATGGTTCACAGGTCAAATTCAATTTTGTATCCAATTCAGATGATCTTTTGGGATATGATGGGGCTCAACAGATCACAACAAAGTATTACTATTATTATATTTGTAGGGGAGGTTATTGGCTGGGGAAAAATCTGAAAAATAACAATACGATTACACCTTTTTCCAGATGGTTAAAAATGGTGCTGGATACAGGAATCAAAATATTCCCCCTTCTTTAGCCTGTACAAGTATACTAAGAGTTTTGTGTGAAATGTTCTCTTTTTGATGTGGCAACAAGCAATTAAAGCAAGTGCAGCTTTTTGGAATTTACCATATGCAGTGGCAGCTGGTGTGCAGGAAACAGGAGGGGCAGAAATCTCACCTTTAAATTGGTTATTGGTCTCAACCGGTTCTCATGCATATTGCTTGATTAAGACATGTCTCAAATGTCTGAATAACCCATTGACAAGTAATCTCAAAGCTTTCTCTTTATTATGTCTTACCTGGTGGTGTTGTTTTTCCTCCTGACATGTTAGAGTATGCAAATAATAGAAAACTCAATTTAGCGAAATCAATGAAATGATGAAGGAATACACTTTGAGCCAAACACTTCTGTTAACACCTGCATTACATGCAATACACAATAAGGGCTAGCAAGCAAACAGGTTTTATTTTTCTCTTTCTCTTTTCTGAACATTTTAACTAGTGGACCTGGACACAACACTAATTTGAATTGTAATAACCACAGGTTTGACCCCACCACCCCCCTCCCCCCTTTAGCCCACAAGCCACCACTCATTATATGTCAGAGTCATGCATGCCAATTTATGACACGAATTTGAATATCCATCTTCTGTTCTGTTGGGGGGGCTTCACTAGATTGTACAGTGTCCGTGACTGAAGGAAGTATTGGATTGCAAATGAATGGCTGCTTTTATAAAATGTTCAAATCCCTTTGAATGGTCTTTAAAGACAATTTAATCACCCTTTAGTTTAATCAGCAATATGAATACCCTTCTCTTTCTGCACTACAGCTGAGTACCATGAAATGAGGGACCGTGAGCCGGAGTAAGGTGGTAGATTATTCAGAAATGAAAGAGAAAACGCACATCCCAAAGTTTGTTTTCAAACAAAGTCTTGACATTTAAAAGTTGCTCCTTTGTTGTAATTGTAATTCAAATCACATTTCTGGAGTAACATTTACATATAAAGAAAAATTTTATTAGTTTTTTTTGCTTTCGACCATGTTGTTTGTTAAAAATGCAGTAAATCTAAATAAGAAATACGAAGATCACAGTGAATATATCAATGACTGCAACATCTTTCTCATAATTAAGAGGTCATGTTACTACTGAGATGTTCTTACATCTTACATCTAGATAGAACAGATACACTACATTTCCAAAAGTATGTGGACACCAGAACATCACACCCATATGTACTTGTTGAACATTGTATTCCAACCAATACAGTCTCCGGTCTTCAGGGACAGCTTTCCAGTCAATTTTGGAACATGACTGTGGGGATTCGCTTCCATTCAGCCACAAGAGCAGTAGTGAGGTTGGGCACTGCTGTTGGGAGTAAGGCCTGGCTCGCAGTCTGCATTCCAATTCATCCCAAAGGTGTTTGATTGGGTAGAGGTCAGGCTTTGTGCAGACCAGTAAAGTTCTCCCCCACCAAACTCAGCAAACCATTTCTTTATGGACCTTGCTTTGTGCACAGGAGCATTGTCATTCTGACACAGAAAAGGACCTTCCCCAAACTGTTGCCAAAATGTTGGAAGCAAACAATTCTCTAGAATGTCATTATATGCTGTAGCATTAAGATTTCCCTTCACTGGAATCCAAGGTACCAAGCCCGAACCATGAAAAATGACCCCAGAACATTATTCCTCCTCTACCAAACATTACAGTTGGCACTATTCAGGCCAGTACAGTTGGCACTATGCATTCTGCCAAACCCAGATTCATCCGTCAGACTGCCAGATATTGAAGCATGATTCATTACTCCAGAGAACACGTTTCCACTGCTCCAGAGTTCAATGGTGGTGTGCTTCACACCACTCCAGCTGACGCTTGGCATTGCGCATGGTGATCTTGGGCTTGTGTATGGCTGCTCGGCCATGGAAACCCATTTCATGAAGCTCTTGACGAACAGTTCTTGCGCTGACGTTGTTTCCAGAGGTAGTTTGGAACTCTGTAGTGAGTGTTGCAACCCAGGACAATTGATTTTTACGCACTGTGATGCTAGTGAAAAGAATTATTGAGACATTGGGCCTCATTCACAAAACATTGTAAATTGCATGTGTGCACGTTTTCAAGAACATTTCGGCATTCATCTATTTTTTCTTATCTGTATTTATTCATGGCTGTTTCTTTATACTAATCTAGTGAACAGGATTGTGCATAAAATTTACAAACAGCCAGAATTCATCATTTCATACACCTGGGATACGTGTCATTAATCCATGAATTATGTGTCATGAATCCCATATTGGTTTTTCATAGCAACATTTTTAAGAACAAAAGTAAGAATAATTTAAGAAAAGTTTCGTGAATGAGGCCCATTATGTTGAGGGGAGGTAGGAGGGGAGGTATGATTTAAATTACATTCACCTATACTAGCAGTAGATAGGAACACACTGTAATTCGCCTAGGCATTGTGCACTTGAACCCCAGCAAGATTTTATGTGCTGCTTATTTGATATGAGTGAAACCCTATCTGAACAGGGTGAGGGTCCCCAGGTTTCAAAACTCCCCTACATCATTGAGACACTATGTCCAGGGGAGGCAGCAGAGCATGATATAAGTGATGCTTTCACCTGTACAAGCAATATGGGCTAATACACACTAATTCTCCTTGCCAAACCACAGTAATACCCAGCCACATTTTCATGATGTTTATTTTATTTAAGTTGCATCGTTGATGTTACACGGTTTTCACGGAATGGTTGAAGCGATGAATCTTAAATTACTATAATTTGTCTCTCACTTTTCAATTTATCTCATGTGTAAGTGCTGTACTGGATGTAGTAATAATACTCATAAGTAATGGGAGTATTTCATTTTTTCTTTGTATTTTAATCTTTTCCTTATCATTGTACCAATTAAAAATACATACATTTTTGTTAATCTTGAAAATGTATAGTTTTACAATGTCTATGTTGAAAATTTAAGTTCTGATAATATTGTTCAAGCAGAAAAGGAATAGTGTATATTCTTTGAAAATTGTCATTTGATTATAGCTTAATTCCATTATATTGAGCATAATACTGGTTTTATCTTTGGGACTTTTATTTAGAAATTTTCAGATCCTTGCTAAAGTCCTTATTGTTGCTAGCTTCACACAGCTCCTCAGTTGATGTGTGGCAACTGTTCTGCCACAAATTAATATTATATAATACCATGTGATATGTTCTAATTGTTTACAGGTTTGCAGTGAAATAAACCAGGAAATGAAAGAACAGATAAATACAATAAAATAAAGTAAAATAAGAAAGGGCTACATTGAGCAGACAGTTCAAAACAAGGAAAAAAAGAGTAAACAAGTAATTCAGTTTAATGGGAAAATTTAGGGTAAAACATAAACACGTACATGAGAGAACTAAAAGCAAAATGGCTACCGTGCTTCCCCTCGGTTGAGGCTTAATGTCTTTGAAGATTGAAGTGACTTCATATGCTCAAGCCCTTATGTCAACTAGTTTTGAGATCCTTGAGAGATTTCAAAGGGGTTATATTCAGCAACCATTTGTGGTCATCTTTCATATAAATTCAACACAAGGAGTTTTAAATTGAAAGGATTTTCTGAGCTTTTTTTAACAACAAAGAGAATACATAGAATGGAAAATGAATCCTGGGATTTCAGGGCAATGGCATTGTCTCCACTATTTGTATTCATGGGATAACTGTGCATCTATTATTTAGTATGCAATATATATTATTCCTGGAAGTTAGAGTTGAAAAGTAAACTTAAAATAGATTATTTTCATTTCAAATGGGGAAAAAAACAGGCAGCATTCTAACTGAAGCTGAAAAAACAATTTGAAAAAATAATGGCTGTGTTGGCACATACAGTAGACTTTTGAGCCATAATGTCCTTCTGAATAATGCATTCCACTTCGCCACTGATATTTTCTTGCCCCTCATTTTATTACATTCATACCACTGCAACAAAAGAACTCTCAGAAAATCTTCTGATATATTGCCGAATTTCTTTTTATCTACAGAAACCTCGGTCTGGACCATGACATATACATATATTAAATCCTCCCCAAAACAGCTTAATGGTTCTCTTTGGTTGAATAACTCCATATCTCATTCATTGAAGTCCATTCAAACAAATAAGTATTCACAGTCCACAATATGCTTTCTCCTTCATTACTTTCTCATAAAAAGCCGGAGTACTTCATCATGAAAACTGGCACACCGCATATATCTTATGACAAGTCTGCGTGTTTCCTCCACAGACAAAACGATTTATTCTTAATTTTATTTTAAATACATTCTTTGTTTTGTTTGCTGTTATATTTCCCGAGAATGGTAATCCGTCAATGCACAAATGCGTGTCAGAAAGTAGCAGGCATGCCTGAAAACAAATCATGTCAATACATGTTTTATGAACTGAAATCTTTGGTAGGATACGTACACTGAAATATGATTTCTTTCATCCGTCTGATGTTGTGTGGCTTGTGTTGCACACAACAGAAATAATATTAATGTAAAACATGCCTAGAAAACGGGAACTAAATATTTAAACAGATGGAATTTAAACATGAATTCAGATTCTATTATCTTGGCAACAAATGGTAAAAGTTTTAGCATAATACAGCGCTGGCAAGAAAATAGCAAAGCATCAAACAGGTACATTTTTAATATCTTAATCACAGGGAAACGGTGCCCGTGTTTGAGCGGGAGTACGTGCTTCTGCCGCGCTTTCCCTGGCCGATGCAGAGTAATTGATAGGTCCTCAGCCAGGCTGCCGTCTGAAGGACGGCCGCAAATTGGCACGTTAAATGCGCAGATGTTTTGCTTTGACATGCGTTTCCAACAGCTCATTTGCACACAAACGCGCATGATGTCAGCAACCTCCCTCTCCCTCCAGCGAGCGCCGACGAGACGGCGAACGAAAAAGCCGGGCGTCCGATTTCAGCGACCGAGCCGCCGATCGTTTCTTTTTTTTTTTTACAATAACACTGACGCGAGCGAACCTGAGGGCCCTGGCTTCGTTTCTCGAACTGAAGTCATCGCCGGCGCATCGGGTTACATGAGTCAGACCTGCGAGATGCTGCTTCGGTAACGCAGTGCGTGCCTCGAACCCCTGCTTACCGCCTCCGTCTCTCCCGATTTCGTCGGCTGAAAGCGCAACCCCCGGAGCAACGATGAGCAAAAGCGAACAGGCCTACGCCGCAAGAGAAACGTTACCGTCTCTGAACAGAGATGATGTTTTTTTAAGAGAATAATAATGTTGGGTTTAGTATTTTTTCCCCCCCTTTCTAGCTTAAATAGCGCTGTGTAGCAGCAGAAGCAAACCGTAGAAAAGGGGCTTTTTTAACCTCTTGTGACAGAGAGCGCGACGACGATGACGACGATCGTAAAGGTGACGGCGACAACGACTGGTCTTTGTCGTTGTCGGTTGTGGGAACCAGGTGACGTGCGCGTGCCGTAAGGATCCTGCGTGGCAGTGTACCGCATTTGGCACTGCGCTAGACTTACTGACGCCGCGACGACGCTCCTCGCCCATCTGCAGAAACAAAAAGCTAATGAAATTCACCAGCGATTGCGGCAACGGTCACGTGCCCGTACCGCCGCGTCTCAGTAATGCGGCTGTGGGGAACCCGCGAGGTCCAAATGGGCTTCTACTGGCGCCCAGTGCGACTAGTGCGCAAGTGACGCGACTGAAATCAAGCCAAGCGCCTCACCGCCTGTTTGTTGGTTATTATTGTGTTGTTATTACATCTGCCTGCGTCTGCTCTGTCTGGTCTGCAGACGGATGTGGGTGGCGGCAGGAGGGAACGAGCAGGGGTAGGGACCCATGACAGCAGGGTGCAAATCTGTATCACCGGGCGTGCATCTGAGTTGTTGTCATTACAATTATGCTAAAAAGCTGCGTGGGGGATGATGTAGCAGGAAGGAGGTCTCGTTGTATCAGCAGTGGCGTAATGGTAAAGTAATTCTGCTTTCGTTAATCCAGTGAAAATCCAGTGTGCCTTCCTTGGAGACAGCCACAAAAAAAGGGATTTTGGGGAAAAATGTTGCAGTCTGAAGCTGGGATAAGCTTTTCTGGGGAATTCACCTTGGGGGTAACAGCAGGCTTGTCTGCATCCACTCAAAGGACAGGGGAAATTGACTTCTGCAGGCTGTTCTGAAAACATGTATAAGGTTTCTCATTGGGCATGTGACACCAAGTGAATCAGCCCATAAGGACTGAGAATGTAGATGGGTGCATATATATATATATATATATATATATATATATATATATAAACTATAACAGCAGAAGGTGGAAGGAATGTGCCAAATAAAACAATAGTAGTGGCCAGACCACAACAGTGGCAACGGGTGGTATTGACTATATTCAGCTATTGAATTTATTGAATACATTTATTTATATTTAGATTTTACTACATGCCAGCCGCACCTCCTAACACCAGGTCGGTGTACAATTCTCCTGACACGTTCCGGTGTCCTGCGTGCGCTTGACAGTCAGGTAAGTAGATCTCTGGCTGTTCATCGCGACGGTGTTGTTGCGTGCGCTCGCGACTCGGCTTCTCGCTGAGGGCGCGCGGAGCCGAAACCGCGGAGCCGAAACCTTCGAGCCGTAACCCGGGAAGAGCTAATTGTTCGAGGAACAGGTGAAGCACCTGGGGCGCGCAGTCAGCCCAGACGCGGTGTCTACAGCGCTCAGCGGTGACGTCAACGACTGACAGTAATAACTGTGCCAAGCCACTGCCAAGAGTGGCTTACGTATTATCAGGAGGCATTTGCTACCAATAAAACCCCTCCCAGCAAAATGCAGCACTTTGTAGGTGTGTCAGAGTGATAATGTTCATTTGCTGCAAAGCACGTTCTTCTTTCTAAGCAATGCTTTACAAATCTAAATTAGTAAAACATGCTCTAATCGTACATCAATTCATTGACTGAATCTTTTTATTTGAGCTCTTCCACAATTACGAAAGGCTCAGATAGGATTTGGAGTATTAGGCCTCTGGGGAAAAGCTGTGTCCTGTAGGACAGCAGGACATTCCATGTTGTTATTCATGATGGGAACCAGGACTGGGAGAAGGGGCATTTCTGTGAGGTGGTGTCTGTAAGCAGCACAAACACAGCCGACATTAGCCAGGGGGCTGGGCTACCAAGGGAGGGTGGGGTGGGGTGGGGGGGGGTTACTAAGCAAAGAGAAAGTGTGATGTTAACCCCCCCCACCACCACCTCCCTCCAGCGTGGAAAAGACCATTACTTCACCTCAGCTGTCAGCCCATATGAGCTGCTGAAAGGACCGCTGGTGTTAATGGCCGACCCCCATTTCTCTGGGCTTCACTGCGTGTGTAAACCCCTAACAAGGGGGGGGTCCTCTAATGTGCCACTTCCTGTTTTGCCTCCCATTACAGTCAGGAGCTGAGAGGTCAGCCACTGCTGTTGGAATTACCTATAAGATCAAAGCCGCCCACTCCCGGATCTCCGAGCTGCGGTTCCACGTGCTTCCGCTAGTACGGCACGGCGAGTCCCGCGGGAGGCCACTCCCAGCAATGACTCACACCAGCCTGAGAGGGGCAGTGTTGAGGCAGGACGGGCCCAGTTGAAAATGACTCTTTCTTGGACTGTGGGGAACATATGGAGTCAGCAGGTCTTCTAACTTTACCTTCTGCCAATACTAAACAATGTAAGTTAGGAGTGGTTGCGGCAATAATATTACTTGACCAACAGACCTTTTTTTATTAAAGCCTATCCAACCTTGCATTGGGGAGTTCTTCTTTTATTTCCTAAATCTCTTTTTTGAGGCAGACAAATTTTCTAAATTTTAAAATATGCAACATACTGCTTTCACATAACACTTGTCATTATAATGGTTCTTGGCTTTTTTTAAATTACTTTTTTGTAGTGTGTTACGCAGATGTAATCGCATGCTTGTCCTTAACTTTGGGGTGCCGAATTCTGCGTCATCAGAGTGGGATAAGAAATACTTCGGAAGCTTGTGAAGGTTTTTTATCGTACATGCAAAGAGAAGAGACACTACACAGAAGCCACGGAAAGGGGGGGGGGGGGGGGGGGGCGGGGAAACCTGTTTGGCAGAACTGCTGCTTGTCTGAGGAGCAGGTCAAGTTCTTTGGCAAAGAAAGTGCTGTGTTGCCATGGCAACACAAGATCTCTCTCTCTCTCTCTCTCTCTCTCTCTCTCTCTCAGTCCCTGTCTCTCTTTTCCCCCTGTCCCCTAATCCTGGTCCTCCTGCCCCAGAATTCCAGGGTTAGGGCGCCATCAGCAGTCTAAGCATTGTTTAAGAAGCCCCAAGGTTCAACGATTTTGGGCACAGCAAACAGGGTCTTGGGGATCCTTGGGCCCTTGGCATGATCAGTGAATACACTACTTTGAGGTGAACAGACAGGTCCACACAATGTGCATGTATAAATACTGATATATAAACACAAATAAATACATTAGAAGACAACATTTATATAAGTCTTGAAGGCCATTGCTTATATTATTCATATCAGTAACTTTTTTTTTTTCAACGAAGATCCATAAAAAACATTAAAAGCTTATCGCCAAGACTGTACCATGGACATTATTCTTTTGGCAGGAGGTACACAAGTCAATGAGAAAAAATATTTGAATGAATCTGAATTGCTTGGCTCAATTTTTATTATTTAATTTAAAAATGTTATCAAGAAATGATGACAATTCTTTTAGTTGAATGTTTTAATTTGCTTTCTGTCAAAGAACCTAAAAATTGAGGCAACGCATTCTTGGCAGCCTTCTCCTCAGTCCAAATAATGCTAGGCAATGTTAGGGGGCTGTCAGGGACATGGCCTGGGAACTTCAGCTTCAAGTGGACAAAAACGAAAACCAAGGTGTCCTTTAAAAGTGGCAGTTACACTAAAATGGTCACAGCGTGTATGATGGCATTTATGGTATCAAACATCAAATAACTATCAGTAAAACTAAGCATTTCCTTTATTTGTGTCTTATCCTAAAACTAAATAACAAATGTAACCAATCTCACCAAACCATTTCAACAAGGTGGTGCCCAGTGGCGCTCGATTGTTCTGACTTGGGGGCCATAAAGTCTATTGAAACTTAGATAAAGGCCTTTTATTGACAATGTGTCACGATTCCACTGAAACAATTAAAGTCCTTCTGATGAAAGTGTGTAGAACAAAGCTATAATCAATAGCCTGTTTATTACAGAATAATTATGAGATTAAATGTGATAATTCAAGCCATTCTATTCCACATGGAGTCGACTGTATGAAGTTAATTTTGCCAAATCTGACAACAATTCAAAAGAGCTGAGTGAATTCTATACTGCGCTACACGTGTCAGAGCCGGCTGCTTGCGTAAACACTCAAATGCAGTCGTTTAGGGCCACAACCATCCCTTGACCACCATATTCAAATGAAGTGGTGGGTGTGATTTATGTTGGAGCAGTTTGGGGCCAGAACAACATTCTTGTTTAGAGCCACCAAAACCCTCGGGCCGGCTCTGACACATGTTGTGAGAGCATGCAATTTCCAATTTACCATGGCATGAAGGAGAATTGATGCGCAAGAACCATTGATGATGGTAAGACATTAGGATAAAATTGAGTCTTGAATGCATTCTTATTCTTTGTAATAAATTTCATTGCTGGTATTATACTATTACGTACTTGTATTATGCTATTCCCAGCAGGAATATACACGTTTTTTAAATTATTTATATTAATTTAACGATTGTTAACATGCATACAATAACAATGTAATTCCATTTAAAGAGAAGCATTTTGTTCTTTTAAACATGGATATTTTGTCTAGTGATGTGCACTTCAGCATGCCTAGAAGAACAAATGTATTATTTTTGTGATGGTAGGTATTACAAAATAGAGTAATTACACTGTTTAACAAACAAACATTTAAAGGCACCATTTGGCCAATATGGTTATGCAGAATTATGACCATTCTACTGTTAAACTAGCACTGAGATGTATTTCTATGCCATGGGTTGAGCATGTTCTATTTTTAATTTCTAGCACACTGTGTCAGATGTCCCTACAGAGTGGAGTTCTAATACCCCCTCCTCCCCAAATTGAACTTGGCAAGTGGTACGTTCTCACACATGGATAGCGGGGGCCAAATACACTGTATTTATGTTTGGGTGGAAGTGCCTGGTTCTGGCACTGCCTGTCAGCTAGTCTCTGTCATGAATGCACCTGGCCTGTCCCCTGATTCATATCCATCCATCCATACATCCATCTAGTCTGAACCTCGAGTGTTCCTCTTCTGCCCTCCTCCACCAACCCATCCTACACACCTACCCACACTCACCAGAACATTTTCCTCACTTCATAAAGGTGCAGTCACTTTCTGTTAAATACTTTTTGTGTTTAAAATCCCCCTTGGCTCAAAGCATCACAAGTAGAAATATATTTAATGTTGGGGATGCAGGGCGATTGTTGCCAGTTCACTGCTACCGTATCTCATGCTAAGGTTTAGCCCCATGGTGGAAAAAATAACTGGCTGTATTGGTCGTGTGATTTCCACAGGCTGAATGCAAACAGGCACACATGGAAGCAAACATACCCGTGCACAATCAGATGCATATATGGTCAGCTTGTAATGGGGCATCTGCACACAACGGCACACACAAAGTCCCATGCATATGAATGCACAGACACGCTGTATGCTTGCATATGCCCAGACACAAGTGTGTGTCCTCCAACTTGCACGCCTGCACAAGCATACGCACAGACACAGACCCAGGTGTATGCTTGCTTGCACACGCACATGCAAATTCACAAGCATGTAGCCGGCGTTGGCTAATTGAAACAGAGGTTGAACACTGCATTTCCCTTTTAAACAATTTTCCTCTTTTTTCCTACCCAGCCGTGCCTCTCAAGTCACCTATGTCAGCTGCTCCTGCAGAAGGACTGAGGAACTGGAGAGCCCCGTCCTGCTATATGTATGTGAGGAGTCTCCAGGCTCACAGCAGATTATAAAGGCCCTCAGTCCAAGATACGGATACTTTTTAAAAGGTTACAAGCTACGCATATCAGCGGACTGGTATTATTGTACTCAAGCAGCTTCAAATTCTATGTCCAGATAACAGTGCTGGCCTTCCTCCTGTGGTGATTAATGATGACTTTAACAGTGGGCAGCTCCCAAAGCTCAACGTGAAGAGGCACTGGAGACATCTGCAACAGCGCAGGCTGAGCATAAGCCAAAGCGCAGTAACATCAAGGCTACAATGCAACCATACGCATAGGTCTGAGGGGAGACAGGGAGACATCCATCCATCCATCCATCCAATTACATTAGCCTATATGCATGTCTTTGGAGTGTGGGAGGAAACTAGAGCACCCAGAGGAAGCCCACACGGACACAGGGAGAACATGCAAATTCCACACAGAAAGGCCCACGATCTTCTTGCTGTGAGGCGACAGTACTACCCACTGCACCACCGTGCCGCCCGACAGGGAGACATGTTACCCCCAATATGTCCATATGAAGCAATTTCCCCCTTCAGTTAGAGACTAGTTGGTCTAGCAGTGTCTCTCCCAAAATTGTTTAATGAAACAAACCTATGCCTATGAATGCAATCCATCATCTAGCATAAGTTTTTCAATTCTCATTTTGCAATACAGTCGTTCGACATTATTGATCATCCATCCATCCATCCATCCAATATCTATACCTGCTTATCCTGGGCAGGGTTGCAGGGTTGGGGGGATGGGGTGGGGGGGGGGGGGGTGCTGGAGCCTATCCCAGCGTGCATAGGGCGAGAGGCAGGAATGCACAATAGACAGGCCGCCAATATATCACAGGGCACACACACCATTCACTCACACTCTATACCTATACCTAAGGGTAATATTAGCCTATATGCATGTCTTTGGAGTGTGGGAGGAAACTAGAGCACCCAGAGGAAGCCCACACGGACACAGGGAGAACATGCAAACTCCACACAGAAAGGCCCACGATCTTCTTGCTGTGAGGCGACAGTACTACCCACTGCACCACCGTGCCGCCCGACAGGGAGACATGTTACCCCCAATATGTCCATATGAAGCAATTTCCCCCTTCAGTTAGAGACTAGTTGGTCTAGCAGTGTCTCTCCCAAAATTGTTTAATGAAACAAACCTATGCCTATGAATGCAATCCATCATCATGGTCGGAGTGTAGCACAGTGAGTAAGGAACTGGGCTTGTAACCGAAAGGTTGCAAGTTCGACTCCCGGGTAGGACACTGCCGTTGTACCCTTGAGCAAGGTACTTAACCGAAATTGCTTCAGTATATATCCAGCTGTATAAATGGATACAATGTAAAAATGCTGTGTAAAAGTTGTGTAAGTCGCTCTGGATAAGAGTGTCTGCTAAATGCCTGTAATGTAATGTAATGTAATCTAGCATAAGTTTTTCAATTCTCATTTTGCAATACAGTCGTTCAACATTATTGGGAACTGACTGCGATGGAGGTTTCCCTTCTCCCGAGAAAGACTGGCCATTTAAGGAAGCGGGGCCTTTCTGTTTCTGTGAGAGCTGTCTGCAGAGCCTCAAGCTCTGGGGGCATTTGGTGGAGGTGGGGGGTGGGGGGGGTTGGGGTGGGGGGATAGGGGGCCTGGGTATCTTCATGAGCGGGATGTCCGGCTCAGGAAGAGCGTGATTCTGGGGGCCTCGGGGGGGGAGGAGTGTCTGGCGGACCGGTCCAGACAGGACAAGGACTGATACGGGGCGGGCTAATCTGGACGCGCTGAGCGGTATCTCCGGCGTGGTGCTGATTAAAAGTAGCTTGCGGCGCAGGTCACAGCATTTGAGATGCAGCAGTGGTGACCTTCAGCCGCCACTCAAACCCTAAGAAAACCAATAAGAAAACAAAGACCCTCCCATGGGATCACGTGATTGCCGTCAAGGGTAACGGCAGACACCGGTTGATCCCCAATAATACCCAACACCCTTCCAATGGTCCTGTCCGGCAACAGGCCTGTCACCGTCACACCCGCCCCAGATAAGAGGAGATGAGACCCTTGGAGTTAAGGGCGGGGTGGGGGAGAGGGTGGTCTGTTCAGGCTCCAGTGCAGCCATCGTGTCAGCAGGCCAAGGCGACACATCTCTCCTTTTGGGCTTGAGCTGTGAGTGCTCCTTCAGAAGGGGAGCCTGACAAAAGGGTAGGCCGAATACCTTCTTTTGAAAATCACCCTGAGGTCCTTTTTTTGGGGAAATGAAACCAGGAAAAGCACTCAGTCGGGACAGACAAAGCATTTCTAAAGCTCCAGTGTCGTGTATATTTGGTTCATCCAGCGAAACACTTTACTTGGGGATTAAACTGTATATTTATGTGGGTTTTTTTTCTTAAAAATGTTGATATGATGTGAAGATGTTGGATTGCACATACAATAAATGATAACTGCATTGTAAACAGCTGATAAAGATCCAGAAAACAGGCCCATGGCACCCTTTCACCCTTACAGTGCTTGTAACCATTTATGCTTGGCCAACAGTGGAGTAGAGTGGCAAACTGGAAAAGGAACAATGATAAATCACTGACAATGAACTGAAAAGATCCGTCTCCTAGTTTTCAAAACAATGAAAAAATTTCACTTGAGGGATGATGTTTTTTTGCATACAGATTAATTAAGTTTGGCTGAAAGATTTTATTTTATTTACATTAATTTGGTCTCTACAAGCTCTTAGCAACTCATTTACAAATGAATTTACATACCCAACTGGGCAAGTGTGTGGCTACAATAAAGCCAGTTAAAAACTGCACTGTAGATTATTATCATTATCATTATCATTATCATTATCATTATCATTATTATTATTATTATTATTATTATTATTATGTGGCATGGGATATTTTCACTCTGAAGTACTGTAGGTGCATATGCGTATGTATGACACATGCAAATACAGACAGGCTGCAAATAACGGACTGGGATCTTAGCACATCGTTACAGTACCTGCTCTCAGTGGCCTGCAGTCACAGCAGTCACGTGACTTTGCTTAAGCCTGCCTTCCTCTTTGACTAGCAAAGAAGGGTGACCATCGTGGCTGCAGAACATCTGCATCACAAGTGTCGACTAAGCAGACAGATACACAGACCAGCCACACGACTGCATTCTTGGCCCAGGTCCGGTTTCCAAACATTTTCTCCCTTCCTGCACCCAACTAACCCCCCGCACCACCCCCCCCCTCCAAAAAAAAAAAACATTCCCAGTTCCAGGAGAACTTCCGTCCTGGCAACTATATGCATTTCCACAGACCAAAGCACAGCACGAATACTCGTGTTGGAAAGCAAGAATGAAGTTACCTGCAGAGGGTTTGCTGGCTTTACTTCATTCTTATTGACTGAGCTTTTTCATGAAGTTGGCGACAGTATTAACCTAGCTTTTGGGCCTTGGATAATGGCAAAGTGTAAACCTGAGGAATGCCAGGTGCTTTTGAGAATGTGCAGCTTCTCTGGAAATAGTATAAACCAGCACATCTTACTTCACACTGCTCTACTCATTAGAATGGAAATGTTCCCGTTTAGCAGTCCATTTGTTCTGATATAACATAAACATGATCCAAGTGTTGTGGATATATTGTGTCAGCAAAAGTAGACTAGGGTCTGGATTCAGTCAACATGTATTCTTAACAAGGGTTGTAATGAATGCCAGCTTGTTTTTTCCTCGCCCACAATTTGGCAGGTTCAGCAATGACCAAAACAAACTAAAAAAAAAAAATACTTGCATGTATTTGTAAATCAAGAAAAATTACAAATGTTTATTCAATAAAGGCTTAGAACAACCAATGAGGTCATTTGGAAGCTCACTGAACTCATGGACACTTCAATGCGGGTATTTGGTGGACTTCAGATGTCCCGCCCCTTTTCAGTTCTGACGCTACAGGAGCACAGTGGTAAGCAAAAGGAAGTGATCACGTGTCCGAAACATAAATGTAACTATCAAGGGTTCAGCCTGTAACCAGTGAGAGAACCATTATCAATGGAGCCCTACAGCCGAAAAACAATTGAACTCATTGAACTTATTTGTATAGCAGTAGCTAAGAGCAATTTTTAATATCCTTTCATTAAAACTTTTTAAAATATCGTTTAATATCGTTTTAATATCAGGGAGTGCCATCATAATTTTGTTGTGTTGCCTTGCACAGCAGTGCAATGACAATAAAGTTTCTTATCTTATCAATTAACTCCAATACAATTTTCTTGGCAGGAATGCTGAATTTGAAAGACCTTCACAATAAAGAACCACACTGAAATACATATCCCCAGACACTCACTTAGGCATACAACAAACTTTCGCAAATTTGGAGGTTAAGACAATGCATACTTATTTTATGCACAATTTGCGTATTGGGATACATATCCAACATTTCCTATCAGGGAATATTCACTGAGGTTAATTGCTCTGATCTCACCGCTAGCTGTTCTGTCGTGTACCGTGTGTGGCTTGCATTGTGGAGCGCAGTCATTGGCGCACGAGTGACTGCATGTGCTGCAGCTGAAGCACTCCACTCTTAGGGGTAGGTGGGAAGCAGCGATGTGAAAGCAGACAATGATCGCATTCTCTAAACATAAGACATAAAGGGAGGAGTAACCAACAAAAAAGGACCTTAAACAGTATCTACTTCCGAAAAAAAAAAATACAAGATTGAGAGACTGCAGACTGACAGGAAAGCAGCCAGCTAATCAGCTCCACACTTATTTGATGTCCATTCTGCTTCACCTCACATTTCAGATTTCGTTTATCGTTAGGCCATTGTTGTAAGTTGTATATCACAAATACAGAACTATATAAATGTAAAACACAAATACAATTCAGGAACAATGTGAGGACCAAATGCAACAATACTGAGGTAATGCATCAGAGGTTATACTGTGTAGCATGCTGGAACAGTGCAGGCCTTCTTCATCTTCAACCTCAGAAAAAGAAATAGATAAATAAATAAATAAATAAATAAATAAATAAATAAATAAATAAATAAATAAATAAATAAATAAATAATCTCTCATGCAAGCAGGAAGGACAGCTTGTCCCTTTTTGTTAAGCGGAGCTAGCAGCCTGTACAGATATAAAACATAATCAAATCGTGTAAAGATATCTGAAGTTGTGGATCATTTGGGACAAACAGTCCATCTGCCTGCCTGGTTTATCGCCTACAACAAGATACTCTATGTGACCACTTTGAGGTACTCCTCTCTGGGCTGAACACAGTTGGAGACAGTGACGATTTTTTAATACAGATTATGCGCAGTGCTGTTGCAGATTGAGGATAATGCTCCCCAGATATTGGACTTGCCAGAGACAATGCATCTGACTGTGCTCACAGGCTGCATCGACACAGAGACTTGAGGATGAGCCAACAGAAGCTAACTAGCACCCCCTTTTGAAACAACTGCTCCAAGGTTTCAAAAGCAAGGCATCTTCTTCATACGAACAAAATGGCATGGCGATACTTTTATATGACAGTAATGTCCGCAATGGCCACATATTTTAATTCAATTTCATTGAAAGAAAGCAGGGTTTTCAAATTGACACCGGAAGCATTCTTTACATTTGACACGCAAAGCTTTCTTCAGGTGCTTTCTTTACATTCCTGCATCAGCACTGTGCGTCAAAAAAAACCGCAAAAGACAATAAAGCTGGATTGATTGATTGATTTATGGAATGGAGGGACTGATTGATTTTTTTTTAAAGTGCTAGCAAAATTTCATAAGTGTTTTTCTGCCATCTGTGCCGTGCTGTTTGTCCAAGTAAATCTATTCACAGCCTGCCAGAGAAGACTATTGCTCAAATCAACAGCTCAACATTGTTTGCATGGTATAATTTGGAATAGAGCACTTGTACCACACACACACACACACAAATGCACAAATCATATCCGCAAATACACTACAAACGTGGGTGTAGAAACCACTTTCGGAAACAAGCCTACAACTCATTCCAATTTATATCATTGTAAACCTTTTCACTGCTTTACAAAACACAAAACACTGAACATGAACAACGTGTAAAATGCACATTTTAAACAGAGTGGCAGTAAATAACTTCTGTTGCAAAAACCGAGTCACTGCATACTGTGGTTTCATAACTGCTGCCTCGAGAGAGGAATATTTTTCATGTGTAAAATGCATAATGGTGCTTATAGATTCCTTCGTTATTTTGGTAGACTGTTTGTGGGTGACACCTTTTTAGGCTGATAAGAGCGTGTGGCATTTCAGCTTTGAAACTGTGCAGAATTCAAATGAAAAAAGTTCTAATTAAGCATGTGGAAACAAGAAAACTCATGACCCAGTTGGACAAGTCACAAGTTAAGTCACAAGTCACAGTTAACTATGAAACGGACCGCCTCGTATTCTGTTTTTAACTGCGACGGAACTACTCGGGGCGTTCGAGCCGCGTTAACCCGGAGAAGGCATCGCAGAGCCGAGCCGGCGGAGAGAAACGCAGGAACGCGGGTCAGGCGGCGACGGAGAGGAGAAGCGTTAAAGAGGGCTCCCGCTTTTCTTCCGCGAGCGCGGCGGCGGCGCTCTCTCTCTCTCTCTCTCTCTCTCTCGCCCGCGAGCCGAGTTCTCGTCGCTCTGTAGGTCAAAGAGGAGAAGCGCGCGGCCGACGCGCGTGCGCGAGCGAGCACGGGGCGCGAGGCCGGTCAGGTGCAGCGCCACCAGTGATCATTAGGGTTACAGATGCTCGAGCCAGATTGTCTGCTGCCTGCGCTAGGCGGGACGCCTCACCCGGGGAAAAGAGCGAGCATCTGTCCGTCCTTCCCCGTAGACACGAACCTCCTACCAGCCTGTCCAATTCAACTGAACTGGTAACAAGGTCACCTAGCTCTCTCCTCCCCCCCCCCCCCCCACCCCCACCAACCCGATTCACAGCCTCATTATCTCCTTCTTCCTCCTCTTCGGCCCGAGTAATCACGGGTCAGGAAAAGCGCGCGCGCCTGCAGAAACGCGAGAGGGGGGAGAGAGAAAGTTCGCCGCGGCGAAACGGTCAGGAGTGAGCGACGTGGCCCTGGCGTTCGCCGAGATGCGCTTTTTGTTGAAATTCAGGACCGTGAGAACGCGTAGCCCGTCGTGCCGCCCGTCTTAGGTTTGGCAAAGTTACCTTCGCCATCAATATTAATTGCCCGATTCAATCTGGTTTTGCTAAGCAATGGTTTTTATTGTAATTACGATTAATAGGTTGGCACGGCGTCCTGCTGTTTTAGTTAATTTAACCGTGCGGGTTTGTTACCTATAATCTAACATAAATTGCATAATAAGCATAAACTCACCCATGGGCCAATCTGTGCATCCTATAATTGCTTGTTTGCCAATTTAGAAAAAAAAAGATTTCTCGTATTTATTTTGGATAATGGAAGCAACAATTATGTTTCACACAGTGATTAAGAGGTGTCAGAAAATGTACTGTATCTGTATAAAGTAAGGTTTACAAATGCCCCTGTTGATGCCCCTGTTGACACCCCAGAGTGACGCAGCCAGTTGATACCATCCTGTTGCCTCCAGGGACAGGACTGTCGTCAGTGAGGTTTATCTTACTTTTGTTCTTGAGTTCATAAATCTTCAATTTCACATAAGTAGCTCAGAATAACTTTACTGCATTATGACTGTCGTGCACACATCTGCTTATAACATTCTAAAGCATTCATTATGTTTAAACAAATAAAGCAAAGATTGCTTCTGTAATTGGTTATTGATTTTCACGCTACCGAACATCAGCTGAACCAAAATGTGGAGCTGGGAACTGTTATGAAAAGGGGAATCAAAATATGTTTTATTTAGTTATGTACAAGACAGTTTTCAATGTAGTTGTGACACACACACACACACATATATAGTGAGCATAATGTTTGGGACAAATTGTGATTTGGCTCTGTACTACACAATTTTAGATTAGTAATCAAACAGTTTGCATGTGGCTAAAGTGCAGATTCTCAGGTTTTACTAAAGGGTAATTTTTATACATATTAGTTTAACAAATTAGTGCTTTTTATTCATAGTCCCCTTTGTTCAGGGCATAATAATGGTTTGGACAAATGGCTTCACGGGTATTTCTGATTGGTCAGGTCTGTTCAGTTGCTTCCTTAGTGCAGGTATAAGAGAGCCTTCAGTATCTAATTTTGATTCTAGGCTTTTGATTGCCTTTGGAGTCTGTTATTGGCATTGGAGGACCAGGGTTGTGCCAATGGAAGTCCAGGAAGCCATTATGAGGCTGAGAAATTAGAACAAAAAAACAATCGGAGACATAGGCCAAACCTTAGGCTTACCAGAATCAACTGATTGGAACATCATTTAGAAGAAAGAGCACTGGTGAGCTCAGTAATTACAAAGGGCCGAGTAGGCCAAGGAAGACCTCTATAGTTGATGCCTAGAGAATTCCATCATAATGAAGAAAAAACCCAAACCCCTGTCAGACAGATGAGAAATGCTCTCCTGGGGGGAGGCATGGATGTGTCATTGACCACTATCAGCAGAAGACTTCATAACCAGAACTACAGAGGCTACACTGCAGCCACTTGTTAGCCGCAAAAAACAGGATGTGAACAGTACTAAAGATGACTAATTTCTTTTACGTAACATTAATATGTCCCAAACATTATGGTGCCCTGAAATGGGGGCTATCTATACAAAGTGATGTAATTTCCACCTGGTGTAATCAAAGTGTACAATATAAAAATTAAATTAAAATAAAAAAAGAATGTGCACTTTAACTACATATGAATTGTTTGATTACAAAGCTGTGATTGTGGAATACAGGAAACAAATAATAAGAGCAGTATGTCTTTGTCCCAAACATTTTGGAGTTTACTATATACAGACTGTTAAAAAAGTATATCACCCTTAGTAAGCCATCAAATGCAGCAGGCTTGATCATCCACTATTTAATGTACTAAGTGCATCTTTTGTTTCTGTTTCTTTTATTTCACTTTGAACTTTGCAAAACTATCGAACATACATAGCATTAGAAGTCACATTACTTCTCATAACTTTTTTGGAACTTTTTGTTTGTGTGCTAGCCTATCTGTATGTACGTTATAAATGAGCACAAGCTAACCATCACTGGCAGTGACAGTTTGACAGTTTGATCAGCGACAAGTTGATCATTTAATTTTTAACATTATTCCAACTCAACAAAGTTTGGACAGATAGGATGCAACACATTAGCAAAGCTGCTGACAATGATCATTTTGATCATCTGTTTGAAATGAACTGAGTGTAACTTTTGTTAACTGTAACACCTGGCCAAAGTCTACACAGTTAGTCTGTCTATAGGCTACTTAACACATGAAGGCGGCATGTTAAGTAGCCTACGACAGCAATGTCACCAGCCGGGGCTTTCGTTTGAGCCTCCCAGTTTGTTCAGATTGGACGAAATTCTTTTCACGTCATCCAATGTCATTCAATGTCATTCAATGTGTTCTGGTGAATTCAGCACCTCTGTTTCACCTGTATAAAAATAACAATAGGTTATCTGCTAGTGTTAACAACAAATTAATAGCAACAATACTTAAATTTTGGCAAAGTTTAGAGAGAATTCCAATTGCGATAGGGGCATTATTCTTATTCATAGTAGGTATCCTTACATCATTATTCACCGAGTTACATCCCCTTCTGTACCATATCTGGTTAATCGTTCTTTATTAGAAATACCGACATTATCTTAAAACCAAAAAACCATGAAAATCCATAAGACGTAGCATTTTATTAGCACGTAGCCTACATGCAAAGTCCTGGGGGAATATGCAGGGGAAATGGACACTGAATTCAACAGTACACCAGGACCTAGGTCAAGAATCGTTGTTTTTTATTGCTATCTGAGATCATAAATTCCTCCCTTCCCCCTGCCCCGACATTCGCTAATCTCTTTTCTTTGGTGCTTCCCTGACAGGCAGATTTTGTTAAATTCCACGCCCCTGTTCAAGAGGCATGCATTGCCTGTGGATGTGGTGGGGCTTTGGTTTCAGATCAGACCGGAATCTAATCGGCCACCTTTGCCCCCTTTAACGCATGCGTGACAAGGCCGTGTCTATTATACCCCTTTTGTTCAACAGATGTCGAACCACAGCTTGTGCTTTTATGGCACTTCAAAAAATCCTCATCAGGTAAATGTTGATTTTATCAAGATAGACTGCAAACTACAGGAGGAAGTGCATTGAATGTTTAGTTTGTGTATTTTCAATTCAGCCATACACAGTAAAACATTCAGTGTTAAATCAGTTCTTGCAGAGTACATATTGGTTATTTTAAAGTGTATTGTAGGCCTACATATTTATTTATTTGTATTTTTATTTATTTTTTCTAATTTGAATTATTAAATATTGTACTGATTTTTTCCATACTGCTCGTAAAGTATGTTTAACATACCATTTAAGCAACATGATACAGGACGGAGTGTAGCACAGTGGGTAAGGAACTGGGGTCAGGGGTCGATTCCCGGGTCAGGACACTGCTGTTGTACCCTTGAGCAAGGCACTTAACCAGAATTGCTTCAGTATATATCCAGCTGTATAAATGGATACAATGTAAAAGTTGTGTAAGTCGGTCTGGATAAGAGCGTCTGCTAAATGCCTGTAATGTAATGTAATGATACATATTCTCAATTAAATAAAGTTGATGCACGTTTGATGCGCCACAGACAACAGTTTATCCTAGTCTCCTCACTATTGCTACTAACATGTAACACAATACATGAGATTCTACTGTACATGCATATCTTAGATGATGTGTCATGTAGAAATGGCCACGCTCAAATTAACAGTCTTGTGTGATTTCCTGTCTGCCCCATGTGTTCAATAGTCATATGTGTGCATTAGTAAAACCACCAAAATAGCACAGTGTCTGCATTTCAGTTAAGCATATGCAATTCACTAATGTCCAGGCACTTTTGCACTACTGGTGTCACCAAAACAGTGTTTGTGCTCAGTGTTTGTGGTACGTCCCCTATAGTGCACATCACAGTAGTTATTTTTGCCACGTCAGATCAGGTGGTCATAATGCGTAAGAGGAATTTTGTGGTTTCAGACTTCCAAAGAACCAAAGATTAAGTTTCCAAATTGTTATTGTGCAGAGATAAAACTTTGCCAGAACAAACCACACTTATCTATATCTGACCTGCCCAAGGTTGTACAACGTGTAAAGTTCAATTTGCATGTCCAACATCAGTAAAGACTTCACAGCACAGTCAAGCAACCAATTTGTATCATATTTTAGACAGATTTGTGAGGCAACAATGTGACACAGAATTTAGAGAGATATGAAAAGGCCATTTCAGATTACACATCCCAGCCCCCTCTAGAAAATTTTTATCACAAAACTGTGAACATAAAACATTTTTTTTCTTACCGCTCATACAGCCTGTGGATAGTATGTAGACTTTCATCAGCAACTGAAATCTGTGGTAACCCTCAGATATCCCATACTCAGTTTTGTTGTGTGTTTTAAAAATGTATTCAGGTATGTATTTGTTTTATATATTTTGTCCCTGTCAACATATGTAAAAATGTATCTATAAAGATTTTTTTTTTTTCTTTTAACGATACATGAACAATGTCTGAACACTTATGTACAATGGTTCTGGAAATATAAACAATTATTTAGGGTCTCATTAGTTAGCTATAACTGTAAACCATAAATCTGTATGAAAGTCTGTTATCACTTGCTATAAATCCCATGTAATAATATTGTCCATTGGTTCCAAATGTCAATTTTAGACCATTGAGATGTTTACACTACCTCTGTACACAAGGCTAAAATGGCTCTGCATTGGCAGGTGGTACTTGTACATGGTGTTTCTGTGGCATAGCCCACAATCACAAGCATTATAACCTCCTTGGTGAAGCCATAAAGTACGGTCGTGTTCTTCATATACTTTTCCCAGGGCCGAGATTCTTTCTAAAAATGGGACTGATAGATCAAAGTTTTTACTCATACTATTTATGAAACAATATAAGTTTTATTTCACACATGCGTGAACAACTTAGACATAAAATATCCTCCGGAGACCCGGCAGACAAAAAATAAAATAAAATAAATAATCATACAGACTCGATTCACTAATTTGGCAGAACATTTGAAAATATCAGAGCTAATGGCTGATTGATGAATGTGACAGGAAAATGCAGCTGAATACAGTAAAGCCAGCCCACACATTTGTACACAGAGTTCTCATCACTAAACTGAGACAGGAGTTACTTTGATTATGGGTACACAGCTTTATTTAAGGCTTTATTTAAACCATTTTCACTTTTATTTAAGCAAGCCGGGTCGTAATATGCCGCTAAGTAAGTGTACTCTCACGCAAATGACCAGGAATATGAGAGGATTCTCGGCAGACCACAAATAGCATATGGCCATTCATTAATCTACGAGAGAGCAGCGTTCCGCAAACACAGAGAAGCAATGAATCAAAATCATGAAAATTACGGAAAGCAAAACGATGATAACGCAACCATAAAATAATCTGCAGGTCAATGAGGCACATGCTTCAAGCATGAGACAGGTTTCCTGCCAAACAGTGTACCTTTCACCCTACCAGAAGCTGCCTGAAATTCCCACAAAATAATAATAATAATAATAATAATAATAATAATAATAATATTAATAATAATAATAATAATAATAATAATAATAATAATAAAAAAAAGCAATAATAATATGAAATAATATTTTTTCTTTGCTATTTGTCTTTCCTAAACTATAGAACCAGAGGCCTACATTATGAATAGATGATTATTATTGGTTATTTGCATAATAATATTGCACAATAATTAAAACTAGTATGAATGCAGTGACTGTTCTCCTCTTCAAAAGACTCAAATGGGAGGGGGGGGGGTGGGTGGGAGATGGGGTTACAGTCTGAATGTGGACAATAGCTGCAGTCGGATTAGGAGATCACAGTCAAAGACGTAATTCATCATGACGGCTTCAGCTGTACGTAATTGTGGCACGGGCTGAATTAGCTTGGCTGAGGGCAAACAAAAAGGATGAAACAGGTGTGGAACCAACTTTCAGCCTTGCATGAGCAAAAAAAAAACAAATAAATATAACGCTCTGTCAAGGGCGATGCACCTGTA
This sequence comes from Anguilla anguilla, assembly GCF_013347855.1. Taxonomy (NCBI): domain Eukaryota; kingdom Metazoa; phylum Chordata; class Actinopteri; order Anguilliformes; family Anguillidae; genus Anguilla; species Anguilla anguilla. The sequence continues at coordinate 29,681,627 of NC_049201.1, read as the reverse complement.
CCATTGTTATTCACAAATGGCTTTTAAGTGGAAATTTCCGCTGAAAGGGAGGGACAGACCCTTGTACTTATGTGCTCATTTGAACTAATATAAGTGTATTTATATAGATAAGTGTGTTTGCACGCATGTGTGTGTGTCCGTACGTGCACGCGGCATGCGTGCAAGCGTTTGTCTATGTGTGTGAATATACGAGTGAATATACCTATATGTATTTCACGGATCAAGGTTTCAATGGATAAAAGGCAACGGTAGCCTTTTCGCTAGATTACAACAGCGATGCTTCCAGTCACAGCTGTGGCTTCTAAATCAAACAAGGCTTGTTAAGGCTTAAGGCGCTATTTTTTTTTAACATTAATCAGCAACATTATGACCATCCATAGGCCATGTTCTACACTGCTGATATTGACATGGCTGCATGAACAAAATAATACTCTAAAACCATAAATCTGCATGCAGTAGTCTTGAGATGATAGGCATAAATATTGATTGTTGAAGAGATCTTCCATGTGTGCTTTAATTAATTTCTGACAAAAATCGAATACATTTGTAATTCTCATTTACATTAGGGGGACCATACAGTATATCAGACTTCAAAAAAAGAGGACAGGGACAGTGGGCATTGAGAACATAACACTAGGCAATTTGTTTATATGAGGTCTATGGAATGAGCAAAACCTAACCGGACAGTTTAGGGATTTAGAAATCCCGTCTGGATGGATATTTTTGCTCCAAAAAAGGAAAAAGAGGAGCCTAATTTGCATTCCCAGTCCTATCACTGTAAGGCAGGGGTCCTAAATCTTACCCAGAAAGGGCCGATGTGGGTGCAGGCTTTCATTCCAACCAAGCAGTTACACACCTGATTCTGCTAATCAACCACTAGAGTCTTTGCTAAGGACCTTGATTAGTAGAATCAGGTGTGTAACTGCTTGGCTGGAATGAAAGCCTGCACCCATACCGGCCCTTTCTGGATAAGAATGAGGACCCCTGCTGTAAGGCATTCCATGACTACAAATATGCATCTCCTCTTCAGCTCAATGCTGCTAACTGCTGGTTCTTTTCCCTTCGCAGTCTTAGTATGAGAGGAGTATGTATCAAACAGAGGCAAGATTTCAGGAGCCTACACAATGAGGTGGGTGTGGTCCTGCCCCTCCCTGGGTGATGCTGGGGAAATTTAGGGTTTTAACATAAAGTACGTAGGCCTGCTTCTCTACAGTCCAAAATTATGGTGCAGGTCAGTAGGAGACTTTTGTTAATCTTAGTTGAAACCACCAAAGAAGCCATAAAATATAACAGAAGGTATGAACCATCCTCTAACTTTTGTTAAATTCACAAACAAAAGGTATTACGTCAGGACTGAAAACAATGATAAAATAATGCAATTTTCTTTTATTTCCTTGAGCAACCTGCAAGTTTGGCAATCCAGCATCTGGCCTGAACTAGATAAGAGACAGGAGAGATCCGGTCATTGCCAGAGGCAACACAATTAACTCTTTCCCTTGGCTGTGCCCCGTGTGAAAATAACGGCATTGCTTTATAATGCCTATTGCTCATAGGTTGCATCATGTGTTGTTTTTGATTTCCTGTTGCTTCCCTCCTACAAGCATAAGCTGTGTTTCTCAATGTGTTGAGTTTCCATTTCCCACACTGTGCTGCTGTTCTGTGAGAGAAGAAATTAGGTCACCCGAGCGAAGAATTCTTCACTACCCTCACAAGTGACCAAGAGCATTCTGGGTTTTTTGCCACCTATTTTATTATTTTTTTACTTAGTAATGCTTGTGAAATCTGCTTTATGCTGTTAGCAGTTGCCTTCTGCCAAATGTTTGGTCTAAATATTCTGAAAGATGATGCATACACAGTCTTGGTTAGTAAGGCAATTATACTATAAAAATAATTATTTCATGTACGGTACACATACCATTTTTTTTTTCTAGGCTAGAGCATTCTTTGTCTGGAATTACTGAGAAATGAGAAGAGAAGCTAAAAAAGCCACATACTTCAGGGACTGGCACTAACAATACTGAGATAAGGACAGGCAGTAACAGTTCTGACATAAGGGAGGGCAGTAACAGTACTGACATAAGGACAGGTAGGAACAGTACTGACATAAGGGAGGGCAGTAACAGTACTGATATAAAAGTAGGAAGTAACAGTACTGACATAAGGCCAGATAGTAGGAGTACTGACATCAGGACAGGTAGTAGGACTACTGACATAAGGACAGGTAGTAGGAGTACTGACATAAGGGCAGGCAGTAACAGTCCTGACATCAGGACAAGCAGTAACATTACTGACATAAGGGCTGGCAGTAACAGTACTGACATAAGGACAGGCAGTAACAGTACTTACATACTGGCAGGCAGTAACAGTACTGACATAAGAGCTGGCAGTAACAGTACTGACATAAGGACAGGCAGTAACAGTACTGACATACTGGTAGGCAGTAACAGTACTGACATAAGGGGCAGCTGGCACTTAATCTAAGTATATGTTAACAGAACTGACAGTAACAGCCCTGAAATAAACAGTATATGGTAGCATTACTGAGTCACTAATAATTAAAGTTGTACAACCAAGTACATTCATAATTTATCCTTTAGGCACGTCAGATAAGTTAACACAGGCTACCAGGCCCCCATGCATAAATATGGACAGTGTTCAATATGTTCTTTACATATTTAAGATCATCCATCCATCCATCCATTATCTATACCCGCTCATCCTGGGCAGGGTCGTGGGGGGGTGCAGGAGCCTATCCCAGCGTGCATTGGGCGAGAGGCAGGAATACCCCCTGGACAGGCCGCCAATCTATTGCAGGGAACACATTCAAGAATATGGGCTTTTTATTTGATTCACCCTCCAATTTTCATTATTGTGGTGCGTCCGTCACCATTTCTGGGAACAGTGGGACACAATGTAATCACATGACCCTGCAGTAGTGCTTTCAAAAAAACACATAACTATGGCCTGATTATATACAATCATTTCAGTTATCACTGAACACAGCCTTCTGATTGGAACTTAAATAGTTGCTCAAGGTTAAAAATACTCAAAAACACAAACACGCACAGATAAATGTATGTGCACATGCGAATCAAATGAACAGTAAATAACAAATTGCATGAAATTGCATCCCCATTAAAGCAACTACGACTGGTTAAAGTTGTTTGAAATGCAGTGGTAATAGGAGCTGATTTATGACAAAGGGACCATGATGTTTTCACTGTGTTCATCATGGTAGCTGTTATACATCAACATGTCAGATTAGTTTGTTTCGCTGTTTCTTACAGACAGGCTGTTTCATTTCATAACACAAACCTCCCACTGCTAATATGAATGTCATTTTTGAATAATGAGTTTTATCAACAACCAGGGGTTAATACAATTTCACCAAGAGAGGTATTTTTTAATAAAACAGCTGATCTGCATATATTTGCATAGTTGGATTCTAAATGCTGCATGAATGCTATTTATCATTGGGGGCCATATGTGGACAAATCTATTTGATTAAAGAAGGAAGACGGAAGGAAACAGTAATTCCGTTTTATTAATAGCATAAATTATTCCCTAGTTATATATGGAACTGGAAGTAGATTTTCTGCATTTCACGTCAGAAACAGCAGACGTCTCTGTCACACACTGATTTGAGAAGCGACAGCATTGTTAAGATTTAGGCCTGTTTTTTTGGTAGGCATCTCTTATGCTGTTAATATTAACTCACAAGATAGTTTTTTTCTTCACAAAGACAGTTTAATGAGTTTAGGCATCACCCCAATAAACTCGCCAAAGCGCTTTTGTAAAAAGAACAAGCCATAGGGAAGGGCAAATGAATATTGAATCCAAGGCTTAGTCATAGGGCCGTGCTCATTTGAAGGGATTATTCAGGCAAGCAGCAGCTGCATATTCCGTGTTCAGAAAGTGCCGTAGGTGTTCAGTCTGCGAGGGGAAATTTGGAGCGAGATAGCGAAGCAGCACTCGCATATGAAGTCATTCTGCGAACGATGTAAATTTAGGACGCCTCCACAGTAGCTGCTAAAAGCCCCAGCAGTAAGATGTTTCTGTGTTAGTAATGGTTGACCAAACTGCAGCAAGCACATTTGGTACCGCCCAGAGGTTAACGTTTTGGAAACGTTAGCCAGTTTGCAGAGCAATCATGAACTGCACCACTTACCACTTACAGCACCCCCAGACCACCCTCCCCCCCCTCCCCCTCCTTTGTATGGTATGTTTTTAAAGTTGCCTTATTAATTTCCATCCTTATTGTTAAGCCTTTTTATTATTTTCTTGGAAGACTGTAAAATTTAATGTGTTCAATTAAATATTCAATTTTGCAGTATTGGAAAACAATTATTTTATTGTTCTTGGTTCACTTACTAGAAGGTCTTATAACTTACAAAATGTCCTTTTTGATGCAGTTCTTTCCATTATTACCCCCATCCAGCTATGAAGGCTGGATTCAATTATGGTACTGTTATTATGCAGCTAAAAAGCCCACCAAACCCACACAGCAAATTATAAGATATGCCATGATATGCCTATAACGTTCCTATGCCAATCATTAACATATCTGAATAAGTCAGTTAGACATCACCACTGATTGGTGAAAAACATTTTTTATGTAAATCATCTCGTTAATTATGTGAGAAAAGAGGACTTCAATGACTAACAAGAATACATTCTGTAGTGGGCAGCATAATAACATTTTTTTCAGAATATTCAAATAAAAAAAAACTCAATGGAAAATATGTGCTTAAAATATCATTCATTTTCTTTGACGACTTATAATGCAACTATTAAAAATGGGTCTTGCTGACTACTTAAATGTACAAGATCACTAATATGAGCATACTGTATTTCTCTGATTGTTTTTCTTATTTCTCAGCCTTATAATGGCTTCTTCGACTTTCATTGGCACAACTCCAGTCCTCTTGTTGCCAAATGCCAATGACTCCAAAGGCAATCAAAAGCCTAGAATCCAGACTAGATATTGAAAGCTCTCTTATACCTGCACTAAGGAAGCAACTGAATACACCTGACTCATCAGAAAAGCCTGTTAAGCCATCTGACCTAACATTATGGTCCCCATTATGGTACTTGTCTGTGTCTGTGTGTGTATGTGTATGTGTATGTGTGTGTGTGTGTTTTTGTGCCTGTATGTGATGGCAACAGACAGGTTGCAGATCGTGCGGTTATAACTAGAGGTGCTGAGAACTGATTGAATAATAATAATAATAATAATAATAATAATAATAATATAATAATACTAATAATAATAATAATAATAATAATAATTATTATTATTATTTAAGCGGAGGTCAAACAGTTTTGGGACAGCAGGGGGACATGATTAGTACTTAATGGTTTGCAGTGGGTTAGAAAGTGAAAGACAAGGCATTATTCCGGATAAAAGCCCATACTCCAGTATAAAAAATGCCTTCCTGCATACGACTCAGAGATTCAGAGGATTCCGTTAGGCCTCACGGTAATTATTTTGCAGAATACCTTGAACATGTGTGGACCCACAAGCCATCAGTGTGCGTCTGCATCTGGCGCATGCTCGGCCCTGCGAGGGAGTTGCCCCTAGTTACGACGCAGCTGGGGAGACAGCTGAAACGGGCCTGGAGTGCACTGTGCCGTATTACGGGTATGGAACCCAACGGACGCACCGACAGATGCCGGTCTTTGGAGCGGTATGAGTTATTTGAGTTAAAACAGCTGAGCACGCAAATGAACGACCGCGGTGGGGGGTGGGACGGATGCAGGAGGGAGGGAGCGGTGGTAGGGAGGGAGGGAGGGAGGGAGGACGGGCCAGGGCGGGTGGAGTTAGGTGTTGGGTGGAGGGGGGATGGTAGGCGGGCTCTAATTTGTGGCCTTGTGTGAAGCAGTGTGAAGCATCAGTAAAGGCCCTGGATTTTGTAGGTTCAAATCCTGGAAGGGGCTGTCATTTTGAATCCCATATATGCTATAGTAAGTGTCTGAGAGGAAAGAGGCATGAATGGATGGGTATATGTAGTCAGAGCGATAGAGGGATGGATGATGAATGGTGGGTGATGGAGAGAAAGAAGGGTGATAGATGAATGTCGGGATGGGTGGATGATGGATGGTTTGGATGAATGGAGGAGTGGATGATGGAAAGAGAAATAGATGGATGATCTGTCAAATGTGGGTTATGTACCTTTCTCTGAAAGAGCTTTAATCTTAGCTTTGCCTCTACTAGGCAAACAAATACCATCCAGAGCATTGTATTGTAATGGAATACTTGTTTAATGAGCTTTGGTGCCTTATAAGGAAATAGGGCTCATCCATAAATACATATACCAAAATGGCCAGATTTCAGAGTCTAACCAGTGTACCCATATAAATGGTGTTGCAAAACCTCTAAATACTTTATGGTACAACACAACTGATTACTCGACAGATTACGTACATCCATATGCACATATATTCTTGGTGTCAGTTTGTCTCCAGTAACGATCCTCTTTACCTGAAATCCTCAGTGGAGACATTAGGCATTTGATGGACTGTGCCCTGGGATGTGTAATACGAAGCAAGCAAATGAGGTTAGCAAACTAACTTAAGCTATAACCCTGGGTTTTCTGTATCACAAGGCTGACTTGACTCACTTTAAATCTGGGTATGATAACCTATGCTGCATGGCTGGCCTTGTCAGGTTATGTTCAGGCTATCGGATTGAAACATATAAAAGCACTTTCCTTTGACCAGTCAACTCCTTGAAAAAAAGGTGTCTCCATTCCTCGAGGATTCAATAGAGCTTGAGGGTGTTTTCACAGGGCAAAGATTATTTAAGGACTCAATTAATCTGATGACTTTCTCCGATGATACACTATAGGCCTATAAAAGATATAGATTCTGAATGGGGAATACAGTAGGCTACATATGCAAGCTTCTTGAACCCTACGCGTCCTTATCTGCTTCAATTAATTATGACACTATAGCCATAATTCTTGAGTTTATGAATGAATGAACTCTGTGCGATTACATCAGGCAATATGTTAAATATCCTGTATCAAGTTTAAGGTTTAGAAACTCTAAGAGCAGTTATCACATTAGAACTGTAGGACAATTAGTGGGTGTCGATATATTCCTTAGGCATGGTAGGTAAATAAGGTATTAACTAACAAATTTACACTATTAAATTTATTGCCAACCCTCATCCCTGGCTTTGTTGGTAGGAACGGCGTTTGACCATTATGATTGGTTTATGCTCTTCATATCCGTCCATATCAGTGATTTTTCCTCAGGCAAGAAATAGGCTAGTCGAGCACGGTCCATGCTGTTCTGCTATAGGTTCAATTTTGCAGACAGTGCCACTTCTATGGATTCACGCATCAGAGCTTGATCAACAAAGCCCGTGTTCACTAAGAAAGTTAATAACCAGCTTTGTGATACCTGTTAAACCTGATTGTGGTTGTTAGGTTTTGTGAAGCCAGCTAACACAAATGAACTCTGGGTGTGTTAAGCTTCCTTTGTAGTATACTCCTCTGATATTTTGTTATTATTCTGCCAATAAATAAATAAATAAATAAATAAATAAATAAATAGTTTTGTGGCCATGCATTTGCAGGCAATACCTCCACTACTTAAATATCTGAAAGCTCAGCAGTTGGCAGGCCTTGCTTTGTGAATCCCATTTAGGCTACATAGAACAGAATCAGCTTTTTGTAAACATCTCAAGTCAACTTAAATGACCATGTGATTTGGCCGCCATAATCCTCAGCTGTACAGAAAAGTGGAGAGGACTGGGTTTTCAGTGTGAGCAAGGCTTTTCTCGGAAACTTCGCGAACATGACCATAACAGCGCAATGTGGCACAGAGAGTACTGTATGTGGGGGAGGAATGGATGGATGAAGTGATAGATGGAGGAATTGGCAGAAGGACAGGGGGCAGGATTGGCAAATGGAGAAGTGGATAATGGGTGGATGGAGCGATGAAAGGAAGGGGCCGGAGTGGATGGATAGGGAAAAGGAGGGAAAGGTGGATGGACAAAAGATGGAGAGAGGAAAATATTAATAGAGTGAATGAGGGATTAATCAATCAATCGAATTGTGTTTGGAAACAGTACATTTGAAGCGGAAATCCACAGCTGAGCTCATTGCAGGGTGGACCATCGTAAAATAAAACAGCAATAATAACCCGACAGTATCAGGGACTCACAAAGGTAGTGACACATGCAGTAGAATAAAGTGCACACAAAACATGTAATGAAAATCTAAGTAACTGCAAGGTATTCTTTAAAAACATGGACTGTTTCAATTTATTTTATATTACACATGTAATCAGTTCTGGTGACAAATTTAAATTGATCTTCAAAGGCAAATAAAAAATGAACATGTTCTAAGCTCATTTTTCAAAGTGTACTGCAGCTAAATTCTATTTTATTTCTAGTGCTTTTTTATACAGAGAAAGTATCACAAAGACGTTTTACTGAAAAACAGGAAACAGTTGAATCAAACAGAGGTCTAAGCCAATACATTATAATAAAACACGGTATTGCATCTCTTTTTTTGTGGGTGCACATATCTATTTGTGGAAGCATTTTTGTGTGCACATGTTCCCATGTTTGACCATGCATCCGTGTGGATGTGTGTGCGTGTGTGTGTGTGTGTATGTTTGCATAGAGTGATTTCTTTACTCCTAGAAGCAGTTTTCTCTTGTTCCTAACGTTTGTGTTGAAATGGATATGGACACGGACACATGCGTGCGCGCTCAGTCCTGTTTGCCTGCACATCCGCGCGCGTGTGTCTGCATGCGCGAGCAGGCGAGGAGAGAGGTGTGGGGGATCAAGGGATTGGCAGCTATCTGAGACAGAGAGGCGAGAGCTGACATCTATCACATTTGAAGAATCTGGATTTCATCATTTCCTGTTCTTTCTGGAGGGACCTCGGCACCTGGTGCAGACAGCTGTACCTCATTTGGAATGCAATTTGAAAAGAGCGAGAGGGAGAGAGAGGAGAGACGCAGCTCTCCCCGACTCTGCCTCATCATTAAGGGCTGCTCAGCGGCCTTCGCTTGTTAGACGCACGGCTGAGAGTTAATGCCTCTGAGCGGGGGATTGTTACTGTTGTGAAATTTTCATGAGCGCTGGCAACAACCGAAAAGCCGCCCCAAAAAAAGAGAGCAAGAAGAACACCTCCTCGCATTCATTCAATACGTAGCGCGTTCGACGCGTAGTTCAAATTTCCGCTATTGCGGAATGTTTTCTCTCGCCACGAACGGGACGAAAACAAAAGCCGTTTTTTTTTAAGGCTGCCTATTCGCAAGCTCGGTGTTCTGTTTGCACACACTGCGTAAAGAAATGTGACGCTTTTTAGGAACGCGGGCTTATCGGAGTGTCCAACGGAGACTCTCGCTAGCAGAAGTTCTTTGACGCGGCGAAGGCAAAAGGTAGCGTAAACGAGCGTGTGTCTCTTTCGGGGAGCTGTTATGTTACTCCAAGCCTGATATCATTGACTTTGACACGCACATGTGCCAGGGAGGAAAAAAAAAACTATGAACTGGGATCAAAGGAAAGCTTTTTATCGGCACATCTGAGTCCCCCCACTGCATTTTGTATTCTACCAATCTGTTGAAACAGTTTGACAAATTCCTGTGATGGGGAGCTTTTCAAACAGCCTCGAGGAGAGCAAGGGAAAACACAGATTCGAGGCGAGGACAACTTCCGCAACAGCTACGCGGAGATCTGAAAGACGACAGGTGCCTAAAGAGGCGTTATAAAGACCCAAAGTATGGCACTTGCATTCTGCACATGCATATGTTTTTTATATTTAATTCTCAAAAACATACAAGAACTCACAAAGAAAAAACAAGAACCTGTGGGCTCATTTTCAAATATTTAAAAAAAGGAATACATATTCCCCTCTCTGTTGCTCTTTATTTTCATGGTGTTTTTTTCAAAATTGAATATTTAATTAAAACCGTACACCCCACACAATTTTAATGGCAATCATGCATTTAATTATGCAAAATTAATATTCAAATATATTGCAGATATCTCATTAGTCATGCATATGTGTGCTTGTGAGAGTCCACTGTGTGAATATTGTGTCATATTGTGTGCAAAATCTTTTCACATGCAGTGTCCATTAAACATGCTACTTGTGATAGCACACTAGTTTTGAAACTGCATTTAAAGGACAAGAGACAGCTTGCACTCAGTCAAACTTTCTGCTTAACTTACTGAAATTCACTTGCAAATAAATGCTAGCAGCACCTTTTTTCTTCACAAACTCAGTTAATTTTAGTGACCACTGAACTTGCCAAACAGTTTCATTAAAGTTAAATATGAGTGCTGATTGAATTGAGGCCAATGTTTCACATGAGTCACTATTTGGCACAAATGCAAACATGATAGGATGTTGCTTTTACGCTATATACATACCATTCTAGAGGCTCAGAAGAGGCTTAGTAACTGTTGGATTGTCTTCAAAATTAATTCAGGGGTTACAGTACCAAGAATAAAAATACCAGCTTTATTGATTTTTAACTTCAGCGTTATTAACAACGAATGGTCAACCTAAAACTTTGTGATTTAGAATAATGATCTAGGGAAATGGATGGAAAGGGAAAGCACGCCAGTACATATTCAGTCACCTTCAGAAATGAACAGGGATGTGCCACAGTGGTTAATCTGAATGTACCAATGTACTACTGATGTGGCTGACAGCACATGCTGCAATATTTGCATCTGTCAAGCAAGTGCATTGGCAACTTTTCTTTTCTTAAAAGGCCTCATTTTATAGAAGACCGACAAAGCAATGTTAGTGCCTGCTTTTAAGTGCATTTATGATAATGTATTAATTTCAGAAGACTTCAATTCTAAAGTTCAGCGTTAAATGTATTAGGCCACGAACAGTAACATAAATACAATGTGTGTCATTTAATAGGTGGCTTATTTTCTTTGGGAAAACAAAAATGAACAGTGCTCAAAACATCGTACTCCGTTTCTGTTGTAATGTCATTTTTAATTGATAAATTAGCTTGATTTGTTTATTGATTCCTTTGGAGTTGTGGTGGTGCTGAGGTGCCAGGGGAAGTGAACATTTTTAAAGGATACCGAATTGATCACAGTCAGACTTTCAATTTCCTACTGCAATTATCCAATAGACGCTCATTTAGCCTTCCTCCTATGGACTACTCATATAGTAGCTAATTGGCATGTTGAAACTCAACTCTGTGGCATACACACACACACACACACACACACCCACACGCATACACACACACACGCACACACACGCATACGCACAAACACAGCTGCATTTGTAAATGATAGCAATTGGACTGTCGATCCCTCTGCGACGGTTTGTGCTGTGTTAATGTGGTGTTTCTCGCTGTAGCTCTGCAGGCTATGTTTCAGTGCGTGGAGACTTGGACTGAGGCAAGCGGCACACCTGTCAGGTGCGAGATGCTCTTCGCGAAAACCCAGACCACCCCACCCCCCCACCCCCCAACGCACTCAAACTTCCTCACCAGCCCATACAAAAAATATAAATGCTAGAAAGCTGCATTGTGCGTAAAACTCGAAGCCCAAACAACGCAGCGCTCGTCTTTGGTCACAAAGACGACTGACGGCTACCAAACATAACAAAATCTTCTGCCCCCCCCCATCTGCCCGCCACAGTGCTTTATTATTACAGCTACGTTCTGACCCAGGAATCCCCTATTTCACCTCAAATGCAATGCCTCAATGCTGAAGTCATGCCCTAAGCATTAATGTCTGGCGAATTCCAATGTAAAATTACTATGGGGGGAGCTGAAAACTTAGAGCCATGCCAGAGAGGAAAGTTTGTGGGAGTGCTGTGTTGTGTGTTGCTTTTCGGGAAGGGGTCGAGAAAGGGGGAGGGGGGCTGGGTCACTGAGGCGCCCGTCTGCTCTCATCCCTCCTGTCAGATGCATTCTCTCTTTCTCTCTCTCTCTCTCTCTCACCCAAGCCGCAGACCGAAAGTGCCCGACCCCTCATCGGCGGCAGATGCGAGCCCTCGTGTCAGAAACAGGCAGCGGCACGCGGGCGCCGCCGAGACCCGCTCGTACCTCGCCGAGCCCCTCTCTCTCTCTCTCCCTCTCTCCCTGGCAGATGGCGCGATGCTGTGGGCGCTCTCCTTCCCGATAATTACCAGCCCTCGCCACAGATGGAAATGTCAGCCAGCCTCACAGGTCCCAGTTCCTGCCATCGCCTCCGTCCACGGCCCCCTCTTACCTAGCCGAGCCCGCTGCCAACACTCGCCATGTGTTTTGTGACTGCTGACTAGGCAGGCAACAAAAGAGAAAACTCGTCATGAATATTCATGCCGGGATGTTAGGTGTACCACCGCGCAACTCGGACAGTCCGGAGTTAAACATTTTTTTTTTTAAACGCCTGTTCTTTTTTTCTGGTTTTCCACAGAACAATAGCCAATCCGAACTCTGTCACTGACTGAGTTGATGTCGGTGGAGGGGGGGAGAAAAAGTTAAAATGTGTAATATTTCTATATCTACGGCACACACGGGCATATTTAGGAGATTAGGGCAGCGGTGTTTGTAGAATGGATTCATTTTAACAGATGCCAGGACTAACCCCCACTTATCTGTGATAAGGTGACCAGATGGCCCAGGCTGGCAAAGATGTGCTCTGAGTTATATTACGCTGGTCGAAGGTATCCCAAGAGAAATTTTATTTTGCATTCACGGTTAATCTGGCACGGCTGAGGACAAAACTACAGGGTTTTGTGTCCGTGGAAGAATTTATGGGGCTGTGTTTTTCCTGTGAAAACTCCAGGAGATTCTAGACAAGTGCACAAGCAGCATCAGAGGCTAATAGTAGGCTAAATCTGAATTAATTATATGGCTGCTCAAACCTTAGAATCAAAAGATTAAAACACAAATGGCTCATTTCTAATTAATTTTCTTGTTCAATCTAACAAATTACTCGACTAAATAGCAGTGTGTCCTTAGCTTCTAGTAAAGCGTTTAACCATACTTTATTTTTATTTCTTAATCTGCACAACATTAGCAGCTCAATAGTTGAAGTGAAAAGTCATACACAAGCATACATAAGCAACCAGAAAAGCCAAGTCTATTACAGTTTATAGATTATAGTACCAACAAGAGAAATACACTAAATGGCCAAAAGTATGTGGACACTAGACATCCAATATCCCATCCAAAATGATGGTAATTACTATGGAGTTGGTCTAGCCTTTGCTTTTATAACAACCTCTACTCTTCTGGGAAGGCTTTATACTAGATGTTGGAGCATTGCTGCTGGGATTTGCTTCCATTCAGCTAGAAGAACGTTAGTGAGCTTGGGCTCTGATTGGGCAATTAGGCCTGGCTCGCAGTTGGCTTTCCAATTGATCTCAAAGGTGTTGGATGGGGTTGAGTTCACGGCTCTGTGCAGGCCAGTCAATATCTTTCACATCATTCTCAACAAAACCATTTCTTTGTGTGCCCGGGGCATTGTCATGCTGAAACAGGGAAGGGCCTTCCCCAAACTACATTATATTACATTACATTACAGGCATTTAGCAGACGCTCTTATCCAGAGCGACGTACAACAAGTGCATTAGTTCAAGGTGCAGAGGTGCAAAAGAAACACACTAGAGTGAAGTAAAGATCGTAGTGCCAGAAGTGACCACATAGATCAGGACTCCAACCCTGTAGGGTAACCTGTTCAGCAAACAAACAAACAATCCTACCAAGTACAAACTAGCACTGGAATCACATTTGCCTAATCAGACAAAAACAATCCTGCCAAATGAAAACTAACATAATCGTATTAGCCTAACTAGGTACATTGAGCTAAACTATAGACTAGGGAGGGGTGGGGAGAGGTGCAGCCTGAAGAGATGAGTCTTTAGTCTGCGTTTGAAGGTAGTCAGATTCTCTGAAACTATTGGGGGAGAGCATAATTGTGTAGATTGTGATTGTATGCTGTAGCATTAAAGGGGTCTAGCTCAAACCATGAACCATGAAAAAAGCCCCAGAACAAGGGGTCTCCAGATATGTTTGGTCATATAGTTTACTGATATTATTTGTAGTGTATTTGCCTGGTGGAGTTCAAATCTGCTTCATCATTACAACAGCACCTGGTCAAACTGTAACATTGAACTTTCTTACAAAAGTAACCTACATTGTGCATTATTGCCATATACTCAATGCTCATTTACAAAGCTGTTGCAGAAGAACTGCATGTGCCAGTTCACTGGGCAATTTTGAGAGTGAGCCACATCATGTTTTGTGAATAGTCTTGTGGTCTAGCAATGCTATCCAACTGCCTCTTTGCGTTGCTAACAAGCTGGCTAACTTTGCTGGCTTGTCGTCACTATGTGGTTGTCTTGTAGTTCAATGGTTATCTTCTCTGCAAATGTTAACACCACTTTGAGGATCCGAACATTGAACTGAGGATGTATATATATATATAAATCGTATAACAATTCTGACAATACACTGGACAATACATTTGAGGCCAAAAAGTTTACAGACACCTGGGCTGAAGACATTCAAACTCAATTTTTTACAACTCCACACATTTCATGTTAGCATACATTTCCTGTGTTAAGTCAATTAGGGTATCTACTTTATTTCCATCAGAGCTCATTTCAAAATAATTGCTAAGAGACAGATTTATTTCGGCTTGTATGTACTATATCAGATTTTCAGTGGGTTAAAAGTTTACATACACTTTGTATTTGGTGGCATTGCCTTTTAATTGCTTAACTTGAATCAAATGCTTGGGGTAGCCTTCTACAAGCTTCTCACAATACTTTGCTGGAATTTTTAGCCCATTCCTCCTGACAGAACTGGTAATTCAGTCAGGTTTGTGGGCCTCCTTGCTTGGACACGCTTTTTCAGTTCTGTCCACAAATTTTCTATGGGATTCAGGTCAGGGCTTTGTGATGGCCACTCCAATACTTTCACTTTGTAGTCTTTAAAGGGGTACCATGGTGATTTTCACACTTTCTCAGTTTTATGTGCTATTTGCACAAGAGGCATTGAAGAAACACAATGAGTAAAGTATTAAATATGTCCGTTCTGTATTTTTGGAGAAATATGCGTTTTAAATTTATCGTCCTATTTTCAACCGGTTGAGAAAGTTGTCAAATTGGTGCGTCACGAACACAGTAACCACTCCCCTTTCCACGCCCCGTAAACCCATGGATAACTCGAGACCCATAGTTTGCGCCGCTGGCTTACAGGCAAGACAATGCAAATAATTTGACTAACGTTAGGTTCACTTAAATTAGAGTGCCTTTTAAGGACTATTAGATTATTTCTGGTTATATTCATTTAGCTAGCTAGCTAACGTTAGCTAGCTAGGTAGTTTGCTTTCATAAGGCAATGTTATCGATAACGTTAGCTAGCTAGTTTGCTTTTATGAGGACGTTATAGTTGTGCTTTAACTTGGCTAGCTAGATAGCAAAAATTATAATTGGATATAAGTCAACGTCCTTACCTTAGCTATCTATCGATACTTGATATACTACTAAGCTAGCTAGCTTGTGAAAATTCAGTCTCCCAAAAAGAGCGCGTATCATGGGGGTAGCTATGGTAATGGGGCACGGTCTGTCAATCATAGCTAACTGACAGTTCTCATTACCACGCCCAGACGGTTCGGGTGAACTTTTATAGTGGGAAATTTAGGCTTAGAAAAATACGTTTTAACCCTCTGGGGTCGAGAGCTCCGCCGGCGGAGCTCAACAAGATGGAATTTACTTTCGTTTCTATTTGGATGATTAACTTCACGTGCTGTTATCATACAGACGCAACAAAAACATTGACAGAAACCTTAGAATCGCGACTTTCCAATGCGCCCATTGGCAAATAATATGAATTGTTTTAAATGTTCTAAATTTGATTAATTAGATCATGTATGCTTCGTTAAACTTTACTCATTACTATGTGAATTTCGCTCAGCAGGAAGTCCGCCCAAATCGCATTCACATGTTAACAACATTATAATTACTCTCCATAGAAGGAGACTAAAGGAGGGGCGATGCGAGATCCATGTGAGAAATGCCAAGTCCGCGAAAGCGGGATAGAATGTCAAAGTGTCACCTAATTCACTTCTTTTGAGGTGAACATTTCATTTAATTTTGGAAAATGGTCCGTCCGGAAGCCGACACTGATGAAGAGCGGTGTCATTTCGAACAGCGAACTGATCCAGCTGAGGATCAACTTCATGCGTAAGTATATGTCTTATGATCATATTGGTAAATACGTGTACTGTATTGCAACGTATCTGTGTGTTTGTAGGAATATCCAGCAATATGCGCGTTTGTAAATTCCCACACTACGAACGATTTGAACTATTGCATCTCAAAATTATAGGCTAGGCTCTCTGCGTCTGGTTGTGTTAGAAGTATCAGGTAGACTATGTTTTTCGATCATATTGGTAATAAATAGCCCGTGGCGTGGCTAAGATTCTAAAACTGATGTCCTCGCACAATCGATCTTAGCATACTGTAAGTAAATTCGGGAAATAGAAATATAATAACCACTTAGCTAAACAGACCTAGCCTACTTCAGATTGAGGCATTGTTATTGATGAGTTGCGTGTAGTTGAGCTGGAATATCAATTTTAGTTGATTTAGTTTAGTTTTATTTTATTTAGTTTAGCTAATGTTGTTTCGTTGATAGCTTGCATTATTTGTAAATGTGTGCTGTATTACATTCTCTGTGTGTTTGTAGGAATATTCACTAATATGCGCGCTTGTAAATTCCCACACTACGAACGATTCTAACCATTGCTTCTCAAAATTATAGGCTACCTCTCTGCGTCTGGTTGTGTTTGTTTGGTTCTTTGTTTGTATATGATGTAACCATGTCACATTTCCTAAGTTTTGTTTTCATTAGTTAGTGGTTTGCCCCTTTTTTGCAAAGCACATTTAATTTTCACCTGTTGAAGGAAATGTGCTATATAAATAAAGTTTGATTTGATGTCACATTTCCTAACAATTTTGTTTTTTATCATATTTACAGAGATGCTGATCAGGAAACACGGCCTAGTTCACCACTAGCTAAGAGGCCACGCAAGCGTTGCAAGAGTACACCAGTCTCATCTCATCTTCCATGCGTATAGTTTGCTTCAATAAATGTTCTGAAAATCAAAAAATGTCTTTGTTTCTGTCTTCTAAATGGCTCACTGAGTCTTTGTCTTAGTGGTGGGGAGGCATGCGGCCAGGTGTGAATAGCCTACTTAGCTGGCAGGTCGTCCTACCCAATGCATATTCATTACAGAAAGGCCATTTGCCCTCCCATTCTCACCTGGTGTTGAAAAATAGTAGTCACAACACTAACTTTTAGCAATGTATTTTATATTTCTCATTGGATTTGCTAAAATATTTTGTCATCTTTTGATACCCAAGACCTTGATGAACACATTTCAGTGACCAAAAGTCTTAGTCACAATTGTTCAGTGTGCTTTATTACAACATTCCTGTGCATGTTCAAAACTACTGTTTACAGTTTGTGTGTTTTTAGAGCAGTTTTCAATCCACACATGATTATGACCTACTTACTGCTGCCATATTATTTTAGCTGAGTCTAGGCTGAAAACAAAGATATGAAACACTTTGGAATAACTGTATATAAAGTTGATGACATTTGCACAAATGTCAGAGCATCGCACAATCACCAGTGTGCCTCGTTTTACCCTTAGACCCCAGAGAGTTAAAAAGAAAGAGAGCGCTCAGTAATCACAAAGGGCCTGGTAGGCCAAGGAAGAGTTCATGGCCGACAAATTCTCACCATAATACAGAGAAACCCCCAAACACCTGTCCAACAGATCAGAAACACTCTTCAGGAGGCAAATGGGGATGTATCAGTGACTACTCTCTGCAGAAGACTTGAACAGAACTACAGAGGCTACACTGCAAGATGCAAACCACTAGTTAACTGCAAAAACAGGATGGCCAGGTTACAGGTTTCTAAGAGACCAAGATTCACTTGTGTCAGAGTGATGGCAAGAGCAAAGTGTGGAGGCCAAAAGGATCTGCCCAAGATCCAAAGTGCTCGCCTCATCTGTGAAACATGGTAGCAGTGGTGTTGTGGTTTGGGCATATATGGCTGCCACAGGTACTTAGGGTTGCCACCTTTGATTTGTGAAAAACCGGGACACTTTTGGCAACCTGACACTGACATTTCTCACTTCTTTTTCCATGTGCATTTCTCATCCCTTTTTGCTGCCTGCAGAAGTCCCTGCTGTCCCTCAATGAATGCTTTAAACTTTGAGCATGATAATTTAAAGTTTAATCTAACTTTTCAACCCATTCAGAAAAGTTTTCTCTTTTCGCCCAGTCTGAGTTGTGCATTGTAAATAGTTTTTTCTTTGATGCTGGTGACTCGTCCGATTTTGTTTTGTCGTCCTCCTCGTCCGTCTCTCCCCCCATTTCACAAAACCGACAAAATAACTAGAAAGTTTCAAAAAAAAAAAAAAACTAACGTTACCTCTAGCTAACAACTGAACTTACGGTGGGGTCATGGATGTGGATGCGAGCGGCAGACCGACAACCTGGGCAGTTGCAAGGCAATAAGGTAAGCTTTTGTATTTCTGCTACCAATCAAATAAAAGTATAGACATGTCCAATCGTTGCTGTGTTTTACCCGTTTTTACCTGTTTACGGACACAAGATTGGATGTATAAACATAACCAGGAAGAAAACAGAATAGCAGTAGAAGGAAACCAAATGAGGTTTTATTTGAAACTATGAAATTCTAAATTAGAAGTACATTTCCACAAAAAACCGGGACAATTCGTGTCCCGGGAAAGAATATTAATTTTCCGGGACAGTCACTCAAAAAAGAGAACAATCCCGGGAAAACCAGGATGGGTGGCAGCCCTACAGGCATTGGCTCACTTGTCGTCATTGATGATGTACTGTAATTGCTGATAGAAGCAGCAGAATGAATTCTGAAGTGTACAGAAGCATCTTATCTGCACAAGTTCAAGCAAATACCTCCAAACTCACTTGGATGGCACTTCATCCTACAGCACGACAATGATCCCAAACATCTGCTAAAGCAACAAAGGATTTATTTCAAAACCAAAAACTGGAGCTTTTTTGACTGGCTAAGTCATTCATCTGAGTCCAATTGAATATTTCATATGATGAAGAAAAAACTCTTTAAAAAAGCCTCTGAGACAAGCAGGAGCTGAAGATGGCTGCAGTGCATGCCTGGCAGAGCATCACCAGACTCAGCACCTGGCGATGTCTATGGGTCACAGACCTCAAGCAGTCATTGCATGCAGAGACTATGCATCTAAATACGAAACATGACTACTTTCATTTACATAATTTTAATATGTCCCAATTATGGTACCATGAAATGGGGCGCTATGTTAAGCTTACATAAAAGCTGAGCATCTTCACTTTAACCACATGTGAATTGTTTGATTACAAATATAAAATTGTGTAGTACAGAGCCAGATCAAGAAAATATATATGTCTTTGTTCCAAACATAATGGAGCTCACTGTACATATATATTTTCAAGCAGGGGTAACAATGTGTAGATCATAGATAGGTAGTAGCTTGCTTTTAGACCATTTACATGGCATTGGAAAGTCTAATTGAGATTATTTTTCAATGTTTTTAAGGTAAGAACCGGCTTTTTTTTTAGAAACAAATGCACTCTTCGCATTTGTAATTCTATTTACGTACATAGAAATGCTTGTTTTCAAGCATTACTGAAAACTCCACTGAATTGAAAATTACTTTCAGTTCAATGGAAGCAATGCATTGCATTTTCCTAGCCTATGTACAAAGTCCACGAAGAGTAGATTGATTGCTTATGATTTCGGTCATGTAATTTCCATTACCGTATCATTTGCAGTTGTTTGACCTGTTGCGGTCAGTTTTGGGATTGTAAAATGTCATTATCATCAACCTGGGGTGTGAATTTCAGCCCTCCTTTTGGGGAGGGAATTATCTTGTTATTCATTTTGTTATATCAAGTGGTTTTACTTATCAAAACAGGTTTTTAGCAAAGAGTGCAAAGAGTCAAAGCTTTACAATGGTATATGCGTTATAGTGCTGCACATTGAATCAATGACTGTTAAAAGCAATAATTTAAGACAATTTTATATTTGGGTGCCAGCGTATAGTTTCATGACCACTGGGCTTTAAGGGTTTAAATATTTGAAGTAGACGTATTAGTGTGGCCTGTTAAATCTGCATATCATTTCTATTTACGGACTAAACAGCAAGCATGCGAGAGAGCCATGAATAAAGGTACAATATTTGTGATTGCGGTAATCTTGTGGTAACATTTAGTTGTGGTAATATGGTGGTGCCAAACCTTGATGGAATTCACCAGCCTTTTTTGCAGCGTTAAAACTTCTCACTTCCCAATAGGGGTGCACTGATTGATCAGCCATGGATCAGAACCAGCCGGTTTTCACTCCATAACACGCAATTGGTGACCAGCTGGTTTATTTTTATTTTGGCCAATCTGTATTCTAGTTTTATGACGTAAGGAATGTGTGCAGAGTCCATGCGCAAGCTGCATTGGAATGCTGCCACTATATCTTTCCCAAAATGTCAGCTGTCTGGATACAATACAGTGTGTGAAGCGGTCATTAAAGGTCTGTTTTTTACAACCAGGGTCTTATTTTCCTAATATTTTTCATCAGTTCTATTGGTTCTGATAGTATTTTATGTAACTGCTTCATTTCCAAGCTTTAACCGAGTTTTTTTTCTTCGGATCTTTGATTGGTTGAGCGAGTAACTGGCTAGAGGGAACACATGGACTGAAGCATACGAAAAATGGACTGGATTTTCATAGTTATTTGTAAAACTGCCAGTCAAAATTTATTTATTTACCAAAGGTGGGTGGACGCTGTCCACCCGCGTCCACCCCCAATTTAACCCCTGCTTGTAATAGTCTGATGAATAATTAGCTTGTGCAACATGTTCAGAATTTTTATTGTCAAAATAATCTTATGAAGGTAATTCATGTTAAAAAGGTGAAACACATGGACTCTATTTATACCTGTTGAGGAGTTTACTGTGAAATCGACTCTTCTGCATCGACTTCGGCAGATGTCATTCCATCCTTCGCTGTATTGAAATGTCTCCTAAAATAATGTGCTGGTGCAGATGATGATGTGCAGCCATCAAAATTCACTCTTCTGGAAGCAGTTGAAAAAACATTCAGTCACATTGAATCAGAGCTCCTTCACTGTGTAGCTATGATGACAATATAACAATAATAAAATTAATAATATTTATAAAAATAATAATAAATGTGTCTGAATGTATTGGTAACCTGTAGAGCAAATAAACAATCTTATGTTTTCTTTGTTACTTGTTGCTTATATCGGCTAATAAAAATTCATGATTAGTGCACTGTACTTTCAGACTGAATTTTACTTCTGTGAAAGGAAAAAACCCAAACAACAAGGACATTAAACAAATCAAAAAGATATCAAACAAAACTCACTTTCCTCATTAATATTTGTCTGTTGAGCCAACTTGTGCTTATGGGGTACACACTGGATTTTCTCCTTAGAACTGCTACCAGTGGGAGAGAGCCCAGGTTTAAGCTGCTGGTAGTTGCTCCACTTAAGAGTGTGCTTATTGGGATCACAGCTCATTTTTAACTCCCTGTCTGTAGAGCAGGCTGGCAGAATCTGAGAAAACCCCCTGAATCCCACTTCAGCACAACCAACCCCCCCCCCCCCCCCCCCACCCCTCCACCCCCCCCCCCCCCTACACACAACATCCCATAACCCCCACAGGACCTACTAACCTCTCATCAGCACAGTTTCTCTAGTACACTTGGCCGGCTTGCTCCCACTGAAAAAGACTTTGATATGCTGGTTTCCCATGAAGAATTGAGAAGCAGGAGAAAATCAAAGGATATGTTGGAAATAGAAATGCAGAGAGAAAAAACATCTAATGTGAGAATGCGGTTGGAAGAATAGCAAAACAAGAGCCTTTCCAGAGTTGCCCAGGAATGGCAAAGATGCTACAGTTTTAGAAGATATTTGACATGCTTTAATCATTCAAGTTGATTCATACTGTGCAGTACATGTTCTTAGTGTCCTGAAGTGAGGACAGAATTTTGGAAAGTAAAAGAAGGCCAGCACATTTCTTTTTTTCAGAAGCACAAGCCTTCTTGCTGTCCTGTCTGCTCCATCCTACAGTATCTATCTGAATGTACAGTTTAGCTTTACCCTTCTGTAAAGGGGGGGTGGGGAATATTTTTTTAAAGCAAACAACCTCCCCATTCACCTGCAGTCATGCTGTCTCTTATCCAAACCTGCAGAGAAATCGGGCATGCTCGATGGTACCGCACATGTTTTAACAACATATGAAGCAACCCGTATCCACGTACCTACTCATGGCGAAGATTTGCAATGGACGTTTCTGTCCGGGCTGAGAAAATTAGCCGTCACGCCCGAGCGACAGGGCTTTCAAGAGCAGGAAACTGCCTTTCCAAGGAAGAGGGAAGGGGAAACAATGACAGTGGTGCGGGTGCGCGAAAAATAAAGTGGGAATATTTTAATGCGATGACAAAGCGCCCCGTTGGCAGCTGATGGCTATAATGTCCAGGTGGCTCGGGTGATGGTGACAGCCACAGAGAACCACACAGCTGCTGAGCCCTCTACCCACGTCAATTAGGGAGGGGGGGCTGAGGGCTGAGCATTTCCAACACAAAAGACACCAAAGGACACACAGAGTGGTATGTATAATACACAGGATGCCAAAGCTAAAGAAATAGCTACAATACATTTGTGTTTGTATTACACATACAGTATATAAAATCCATTCATGGACAGGCCCTATCATTATGACAATCCCATTCTCCATGATGTTCTACCATACAGTACACATTAATATTTTGCTGTACACAACACAGTACAAACCTCAAATTATATACCATATAATACGCCCCCATATTTTTAAATTGTCACAATATTCGATGGTATGCCCCAACATTCTACCACATTCTCCAGCATTCGACCAGCCCCAAAAACATTATGAATTATATCATACGTACAACATTCTACTATCCACCAAATCAGCATGTTCCCAACATTACACTATTTTCAACATCATTTTACTTAAACATTATATTGCCTTCCGTTGTTAATTTCAAAAACACTTGTATTTACCTGTCAATTTCACTGACTCCATTTTCATCACGTCATGTATGCTAAAGGCTGTCATGTCAGGGTTGTTTAAAGGTCAGGAGCTATGATGCAAATTGTCACATTTTCTTTAAATGAGAAGTTTCCTCAAAAGTTGATTTCATTGTATTTTATTGATTCCTCCACTGTTGGAAGGTTAAAATAATATAATTCTAAACTGTAGTTGTCCAGAAATCCTGTGTGCCGTGTCTTGCATCCAAGGCACATTGTGCACTCTCTTTTTGTTTTGTGTCGCCACTACATTGCCCACAATTCCCTGCAGTCTTTTTATTTTTTAAGGTGTAGATATTACTTCAGTCTACCTTTTATTAATTGGAATAATAAAAATGACCTCAGCCTTTCTTCAGTATTGCACTTCTCTTGTTTGATTAATACTTTCATTGCAGGCCTAACAAGCAAGATACGAGATACCTTTATCAGCTGTATTTGGAAAGAAATCATGAGCCCATTCCATGTTACAAAAAGAATAGCATTCAAAATTACACCATTTCTTAGCTACATTTATCAGGTAACAATTACAAGGTTTAGTACTGCTATAGGTGACTTAGGTGCATTAACTGTCTTAACTACTGCTTGTATTTTTTCCATAGATTGCGTTGTTGCCGTTCTCGTTGTTTAGTGTTAATCAGTTTAACCTTCAAGGTCCAAGTTGAACTATGCGGTTGTTCCCTGCACTTGGACCGGTACTTCTCTCCAGGGGTTTCGTCATACTTGTTCCTGGTTATGGTTATACACTTTGTTGTACGTCGCTCTGGATAAGAGCGTCTGCCAAATGCCTGTAATGTAATGTAATGTAATATATTTGCTCGATCGCTTTGCATAGTTAGACACAGATCCGATTAGGCATCCAAGAGCTAACGACTGCAGAGCTGTACAAATTGTTTTAGAATTTAATGGCTGAAGGTAGAATGGCTGGTTAGATTATGGTTTGCTAGTTTTCTTGCTATTTAAATGCTATCAAGGCATCTAAACCAGTTGTCTAAACACCAGTTCGTCCAGCTAGCTATCTACAGTATCAAGCTAGCAAGTGACTAGCGCATTAAATAAAACTAAGAGACACATTTATGATTAGAAAGCTAGAAAGTTGGCTTTTCACTGAGCTTTCCGAATGTTTTTAATTTAGTTTTAACCTGGAAAGAAAGTTTCTAGAATGGTGCGCTGAAATAAAGCCCCTTTACATTTTTTGTGACTGTGATGTATGGTGCGCCTTTTGATTCCACTTTGAACAGTAGCTGTTATCTATAGTTGTGTTCATTGCAGCAGACGCACTCTTCTTTTATCATCACGACTTCATGTTTTCCACATGGAGGCCAAGCTTTCAACTCTGTTTGTGGTTCAGTGCTAGCTGAACTTCTCATTGTCCCAACCTCTCATGCTCTCGCAGTTCCCTTGCCAAAACAAACAATTTCAATTAACATCCTCATCAAAGTCATACATCCCATCCTTCTTGAAAATCATCAAACTGCTTGCAATGCCAAGTTTCACCAGCCATAATAGGTAACACAAAGGCTGGTTCCCTGTTCCTGAGAGCAGGGAGCAGAGGGCTACGTCCATCCATATATTATTTAACTTGTGTATTCCTGGTCGGGGTCACTGGGGGAGGGAGTCTATTCCAGCATATATTGGATGCGGCTCAGGAATACACCCTGGCCAATCCATCGTAGGGCAAACAAGCCACAGCTGAGTTTTGAACCCCGGACCTTATTGCTGTGAGGTGATGGTGCTATCCATTGCTGTGCCTGAATACTAAAATTTTAAATCCCCTCCTTATTTCCTTGGGTGCTGTGCTCTGAAGAAATAATGAGCAGAGGTATGTATGCACTTCATACTCCATCTGCAAATGACTGGTTCTTGAAGGTGGGCACGGCTGCCTTGGTAATGACAGTGGGGCACAATTTTCCAGGATGGGAGACTGATATCTGGAAATGTACTATTAAATGTTTTAAATGTTGACATTTCCAGGCAGATAAATTTATCAGAAAAAAATGGATTTTAGGTGAAATTCCCCTATAAATTCTTAGTAAATCTGACCTGCTGCAGACATAATAGACCTTTGCTAATCCTCACTCAAGAACTACCATTTTGGATTTTTTCCCCCTGATTCTCAGTGGCTTCCACTCAGGTAATCCCCTTCCACTGAAACCTGGAATGACTGAAGCAGGCAGAAATATTTCCACCTCTGCAGCTGCCTGGATTGTGTACAGCCAGGGTCGTAGAGAAGGGATTTGACTGAGCATCGCAGGAGCGGTTGACCCCGTGACCCTATTACAGCTTGTGCATCAGGGCTTGAGTGGTTGTGACAGGCACCCTTCCTTAGTTTCCATTTCTAATGCCGTCCTCTTCAGGATCTGAGCAATTTGCACACTGTGATGGTCTGTCTGTGGCAGTTTAAAACAATGCTTGAGTCTTAATATGAGAGGAAATATTTATTTTTACATTGCAGGATAATAGAATAGGGCAAGCTATCAATTATATAAAAAGTCCCAATATCCAGTCAAACTGTTTACCATAACAATCTACATTAACACCATAACTATTTAAACATGCAGCAAAGCAATCCACGAAGAACAAAGGAAAAAATGTTCAAAGATGGATTTAAATTGCTTTCGTATTTTAGAAAGGAATTCAGGTTGCGCATCTTATCAGGGAAAGGTTTTATTTTTTGCTTTCCTCTTAAATCTTTCAGCAAAGGTCAAAGTCGTTCTGCATTCAGGGTCCAGACGTTATCTTACTATGCTGATAGCTCTTATGAAAATTGCATGTATGGGGTTAGAGGTCATGGAAGGCTTGATTCTGTTTTCATGTTCTTTGCACCTCAAGCTGGAGATGTCTGGGTACGAGCTGCTTTTTGCAATAGGCCCTGACAGCGCTCTGTGTAATTGGCTCACTGAGGTGATTCGCCATTTGGATGAATGGCATATTCCTTGGGAAATTCTGACACTAGAGGTGGATCGGGATTCTTGCTGCCTTGTATATTCCAGGAGGTTAACCTTGGGAGAGGACTGAATTGAATATAGGATATTTCTCCATCCCACTACACATGGAGCTAAACAGAGAGAAAACAGAACACAGATCTACAGTATAGTTTTTTTTGCTAGTCCCTTTGTCTGGTACTGCCATACAGGGTTTAATGGACCCTGCATACCACACATTTTAATTGCAGTGTAGCAAGTGTGCAACTCTGGATTTACACACTATACTAGTGGTAACCAACCCTGTTCCTGGAGATCTACCGTCCTGAAGGTTTTCATTACAGCCCTCACAAAGCACACCGTATTCAACTGCTAGAGATTGTGTTGAGCCACTAATTAGTCAGGTGTGCCAAATTAGGGCTGACATGAATGCTTACAGAATGGTAGATCTCCAGGAACAGGGTTGGTTACCACTGCACTACACTATACCACCTTGCAGGGGCTACAGTGAGTGCCGAGCTGTCCATTTAGAAAAATGAAGTCCTTTCTTTCACAATGGAGACTGCACAATGTTCTGGGTCCTAAATTCAACATGAATGTGTGAAGCCAATGCATAAACAAATTGCTACTTTAAGTGGGAGACACTTAAAACTTGAGGAAGACACTTAAAAGTTATCTAATTAAAAAACTAAAAAAAGAAGTACTGCTTGAATCTGTGAATGACAGGTGCTCATTGTTAAAGGAGGAAGGCAAACGCTAAATCCTTTGGTGAAAAAAACACCTCTAAAAAGGTGGATAAACACGAAAGAGGAAACACCAAGGAAAAAGGCCAAGGCGCTCTGTCTCAGAGTGAAAAAAATAATAATAAGCCTTTATTAAATGGGCTAGAACAAGTAAAGAAAAATACCAATGCATTTGAACACGTGGGGCTCTATTTTCCAGAATGAAAGTTGAATGGAGCATGGGCGTGGTCAGCGGCGCATGGGTACACTGGCCATGGCTGCTGAATGTTAGTATTTTCACAACCACAGGCAAGTAGCGCACAGCTCAAAGCACGCGGCGCAGGTGGAAAATGGGCTGGATTAAGCTGAACATATTATCAGTGGATGTGGTGCAGCTGGATTCATTCACAGGCAAAAAATGACCTCTTTTCATTCCTTTTAAGAGCCGTGTGCCGACAATTTTCATGGTCTATCACTGTGATGGAAGACAAGGAAAAATATATTCTATTAAGTTTCTCCCAAGATGTTCTTTTACGAAAACTGCAATGAGCTGCACTAAAATTGCAATGCGCAAATATATTAGTAGATTTAGTAGACCAATTAGTAGACCAGTTCCACAGATCATAATTTCATTTCAACAGCTATTTGCTTATAGTCCTTCTGCTGATCACAAATGTGCCATAACTACTGAAATTGTCCAAAGGGAATATTACTGAGAAGAAATGGAGGATGGAAGCTGTCCACTTCTAATATGGTATTGCAATCTGTGAATTTGCTTTAAAAAAATGGTGGCATGCCATGGAGATCTTCATAGGTTTTTATTTTGGGATTTTAATATCCAATTCTTATTTCTGGAGAATTTCAAGCCATCACAAGAATTTAAACATCCATGGAAGTCCAAAAGATCTTCCAAGTCACCATTATACATAAATATTGTATTTATAACTCATCAGTCTATCTCCCATACCAAATAATATTGCCATGTTAGGGACTGGGTGGACCCAAGACAAACTTATTCTCCCACAAGTCAAGAAGACAGAAACAGGGCATGGCCATAGGTGCTGGTTTAGTATTATTCCTTGGCATTCTTGGCTATGTTCATTTACCTGTTTCTTTGTATAATTAGACATGCGTGAAATGTAATTAAGTGTGGCTTATATGCTGTGTGTGACCTATTGTTGTCATGACCCTGATGAAGATCTAGTAGTATTTTTTTTTGCTTTGTTCTAGCCCATTTAAAAAAAGGATTTCTATTTATTTATTTCACTCTGAGACAGAGTTTATCCACCTTTTAGAGGTGTTTTTCCCCCAAGGGTTTTGTCTCCTGGCATTTGTCTACTTAAAAGTTATGTGTTAGACTGAATTCCCCTTGCAAGTCTCTGGGAGTTGCTCTGGATGAGAACATCTGCTGGAGTGGTCGCCACATAACGTAAGGCGAAGTCTGGGTTCGGGATTTGTATTTCCGGAACCCCTGCGGACGTTTCCGGAAGCTCACGGACACGAAAAAGGCCCCCGTAAGCAGAGGGGGCCTCGCGGCCGCAAGCCCGCCGGTTCCTCCGTTGGCTCGTCCGGAGAGGCGGCAGGATTCGGCGGTCTCATCCGCGCGCGGCACACAGATGGTTATTACGGAGCTGCACATAAATTGATTATGTTCAAAATGAACTGTTGCTGTCAAAGGCAGCCGCCGGCCTGGCCCCGCGAGTCCGCCTGCCCGCTGATGCATAGGATCCAGCTGATGAGCCAGATGTTGCTCCGCGCATTTCGTTTTGAGGTCAGCACAAAAGCGGTTAAGGGCTGCGCTCCCTTTCACACTTTTGCTACCGTCTTCCCACTTTTCGCGTCGCGCTGGTATCATATTTATTACAGAGGGATTGATTCCACACCACGTTTTTACATTCTGTTTTCTATTATTGGCTATCATTGTTTCATATATTACCCTGCAGTTGCATTTTTGCAGTCCCCCCAAGGAAAATCAGTGAGCTTATAAGATGTCTCAAAAATACCTTAATACATGAAAAATAAGGCAGTATTTAATTTAATTTTTGTTTTAAAAAGTGGATCCTATTTTAGAATAATGTGAATGTATGTTTGTTTTCCTTTTGGTATTTTCCTTTTTATTGGCACAAACCACTCTTAATTACAGTGGGAATCTCATATTTTGAATGGGAATTTAAAATAACCCACTTTTAACACAATGAACTGAGCTCTGACTTACTGTTAAGCTCTGCTTAATCTCTAAAAGTCTTAATTTCCTGTCAAACTTGTATTGTCAGTCAGCCAAAAATCATAGCATCAGCTAGCATTATACTGTAAGTTAGTCTGTTGGAACCATTTTGGTTAACTTCACCAAGGTATCATAAATATAGTGCAGGAGTTTAGCAAGGTATGATTCGAAAGATGTGATTTTGTTTACAGAGGGACTGGCATTGCATTTTGCTAAATTACTTAATGATACAGTTTGTATGCTGTATTTTCAAGATCCAGCAGCAACATAATGACTTTAGCCCGCCTCACCTACATGCTCAATCATGGGGAATTCCATTGTGGAGTCAAACAGAAAATAAAATATGCCTTCAACATGCCAGGCAACGATGTAGCCACAGAAAGCTTGTGCCAAGCTCATTTTAGGACGTCCCTGAATGCCGTAAGATTCCAAGCCATCATTAAGTCTCTGCATATGTGAGTGCGTGTGGTCCATGTTTTCCACCCAGGGATGAGCCTGGAAAATGTGGAATCAGCATAAACGTGAGTGCTGTAGGTGGCTGCAGGTATCTGCACTGGACTGACCTTGATAGGGTTCCAGATTTAAATGGGTTCTTTATGCATGGCGGGACACTGGATGAGGGAAGTTGCAGATGCAGGTGCTGGAGTGGGCCCTCTCCTTCCCAGGGCAACGTTTCCTTCAGGACTAGAACTTGGGCGGGACTGAGAACAGAGGAATCTTCTGAATTCTCAGCAATTAAATCACCAAACAGGAACAACATGGCAGATGAAGATAAAGTTCTTTGCTACACTGTATGAGAAACTGACTGAAAATTTAATAGATTAGCCCACTTTAGTAGCATCATTTAAGAATAGCATTACACTTATATATTTCATAGGCATTTATAATACAGGTATTTATACAGCATTAGAGTTTGGCATAGATGATTTGAAGAAAATTCATGTTTCTTGACGAAAGAGAAAAAAAGTGTGATTGGGAAAAGGGAAAGTACCAGTAGAGAAAAGTAAACTGAGAAAAGGACAAATGACAAGACCTGGGAAAAGATGAGATGTGACTAGTTATAGGGGAAAGGTAAAAAAAAAGACAGTAGACAGATTAATGCTGAAGGTACGGAGGAGTTAAAGGTAAAGGTGAATACTGTAGGTACTGTGGAGAGGTGAATAGCTAAAGGTAAAGGTGAATACTGTAGGTACTGTGAAGAGGCGAACAGTTAAGGTAAAGGTGAATACTGTAGGTACTCTGAAGAGGTGAACAGTCAAAGGTAAAGGTGAATACTGTAGGTGCGGTGGAGAGGTAAACAGTTAAGGTAAAGGGGAATACTGTCGGTACTCTGAAGAGGTAAACAGTAAAGGTAAAGGTGAATACTGTAGGTACTGTGAAGAGGTGAACAGTTAAGGTAAAGGGGAATACTGTCGGTACTCTGAAGAGGTAAATGGTTAAAGGTAAAGGTGAATACTGTAGGTACTGTGAAGAGGTGAACAGTCAGAGGTAAAGGTGAATACTATAGTTACTGTGAAGAGGTGAACAGTCAAAGGTAAAGGTGAATACTGTAGGTGCGGTGGAGAGGTGAACAGTTAAGGTAAAGGTGAATACTGTAGGTACTGTGGAAAGGTGAACAGTTAAGGTAAGGGTGAATAATGTAGATACTGTGAAGAGGTGAACAGGTAAAGGTGAATACTGTAGGTACTGTGAAGAGGTGAACAGTTAAAGGTGAATACTGTAGGTACTGTGGAGAGGTGAACAGTTAAGGTAAGGGTGAACAATGTAGATACTGTGAAGAGGTGAACAGTCAAAGGTGAATACTGTCGGTACTCTGAAGAGGTAAACAGTTAAAGGTAAAGGTGAATACTGTAGGTACTGTGAAGAGGTGAACAGTCAAAGGTAAAGGTGAATACTATAGGTACTGTGAAGAGGTGAACAGTCAAAGGTAAAGGTGAATACTGTAGGTGCTGTGGAGAGGTGAACAGTTAAGGTAAAGGTGAATATGGTAGGTACTGTGGAGAGGTGAACAGTTAAGGTAAGGGTGAATAATGTAGGTACTGTGAAGAGGTGAACAGTTACAGGTGAATACTGTAGGTACTGTGGAGAGGTGAACAGTTAAGGTAAAGGTGAATACTGTAGGTACTGTGGAGAGGTGAACAGTTAAGGTAAAGATGAATACTGTAGGTACTGTGGAGAGGTAAACAGTTAAAGTTAATGGTGAATACTGTAGGTAATGTAGAGAAGTGAACAGTTAAAGGTAAAGGTGAATATTTCATGCACAATGGGGAGGTGAACAGTTAAAGGTAAAGGTGATTACTGTAGATACAGATGAAAAGTAGAGGTGTAGGGTGATGAATATCTGCTTGGGAAATACATACTGTATGAAGATAATGCATTTTGCATAGACTTGAAGGCATTTTGTTCGATCTTCAAATTGGCTTCCACAGCATGACATCTGAGCATGTGCGCAATTCAATCCTCAGGTTCGCAATGCATGTCAAACGCTCTTTGGGGCATTAATATTAATGGGGTGTATGGTGCTGGTCTCTGCGACACGCGGCTGCTAATGACACCTTCACAGCACCACCACCCCCCCCTCCCCCCACACCGCCCCAGCCCTCTCGCACCCCAGATGTAGCGGAGCTGGAGCTGCTGTCTCTCAATCTGTGGGCCCCAAAAGAGGCCAGGAGGAGCCTGAGTTCTTGCTTTTCTTTCCTCTCATCTTGCGGCGTGAAGTCCAGCAACACGGCAACACGGACAGCCTGTGTGACCGGAACCAGGGAAGACAGAGTCCTCGTGATACCCGCTTCTGAGGGTATTAACTGGGGGAACCAATTCTGTGAATCTAGCCCCCAAAATATCCACCCAGATCTCTGCCTACCTCTGATCTTCCCCGCCCCCCCATATGCCCCTCCCCCTTCAAAGACAACCCAAGAGCAGGTCTGGGCTAAGCTTCAATTAACCAAGCTGACCTACATTCGCAGCGTTGCCAAAGTTAATGTTATACCTGTGATGAGGAAAGCCAGAGTAGTCGTTTTTTTGTTTTCTATGATCGCTTCGTGCTGTCTCATGATTAAAGCAGACTGAGCCCCGATTCCGGACTCCACCTGCTGTCACCCCGCGTAACACTGACACTCCACGGGTCAAAATGAAAGAGGGGCGCAATCGCTGGGTGGAAACCTATGATCATTTTGCGGGATTCAAATGCGTCTTTGTCACTGTTTCAGGCTGTTCGAAAAAGTATCGTACATTAAAATGCTTTGATTTGATTATAAAGTTATAAGAATGACTGCAATAACAGGCTGGTGTGTGACTCCCCCTGTTAGGGAGATGCAGCACTTCCGGGTTTGCACTGTCTCAGCTGGTGTGGGGCACTCTTGTTAGGGAGATGCAGCAGTTCCTAGTCTCTTAGCAGCCAATAATCGTGCAAGTACATTTTCATACTTGCGAAACAAGTCTGCAAATACACGCCGGAGTTACACATGAATCAGTTAGTGATGAAATAAATCATAAAGCGATACTATTTGCAATTGTAAAATCTAATCACTCTTAGGGAGGCTGTCCCATCTCACTGAATTAAGCTTGCAAACTGAATACATTTGTGGGTGTTTCTCAAGCATTGCAAGTGCAATGAATCTAAATGGAATGAGATTACACTACAGTACATTACAGGAGGATTTGATGCAAAAGAGAAAATATGAAGTGGCTAAACATTTCCCAAGTACCACTGGTACAGAAACACAAAAGATGGAATATCCTTACATAATGTTACCAAAAAATTCATATTCAGCTAATTAGAAAAAAATACATTTTCCTGGATTAAATGCCTTATCTTGGTTTACAGGAAGAGTCTGAGACCGTGAAGTATTGAGACGGCGGAATGGAGTCCGTGAGCCGTGCTCTGATTCGTCGCAATGTGCGTTCATTGTTTCCTGGGCGAGATTAGAAAGGAGCAGGAGGGACTTCTTGCGATTCGCACGCGCCGCGTCGAGAAAAAGCACGGAAATATCACTTCCTGTGTATCAGGGCCGAACACCTTGGTGGATATCACAGAGGCCGGGCAGACGGGGAGGGGGGGGGGGGGAGAAAAAAAGCCGAAATTAAATTCTCCGCACTCAAACGGGAGGAGGGGAAAAAAAGACAGATTTTTTTTTTCCCAGTCACCGCACCGGCGGTTCTCATTGTGCTCCGTTCTGCGCGGCTAACAATATTATCTGCGCCGGGCCGAGGCGGGCGGCGCCGGTCCTCGGGCTTTGTGTTCCCGCCGAGGGTGACCGCGCGGGGTCCCGGCTGACAAGCGGGGGGGACGGGGGGGGGGACGGGGGCCGAGCGAGGGCTCCGCCGGGCCTCCGGTGGCATTTGGGGCCGTCCCCTCCGAGGGGAGGGTCGGAGGCTGCGCAGCAGGCGGAGAGCAAAAGAGCGAGGTGTCTCCCGGCACCTGCCCAAACATCGGGGTGTGGGGGGGTGGGGGTTTGGGGGGGGGGGGTGGAGGAGAGGGGGGGGGGGGGTGCGGGGCCACGAGTCACGGAGCGCAGCCTCCAAGCACCACTCCATCTGGCCCGCTCTGAGAGGAGGATGTCTGAGACCGAGCGTCCCTGTGAAATCTCTTTCCCTTTCGCTCTCTCTCTCCCTCTCTTTCCTTTCTCTCATCGACTGCCTCGCTCTTACTGTTTTCTCTCAGGCACACAAGAGGATGCACTCGCATTGCATGGCCCTTCATGCACACGTGTGTACACATACATATAAACAAACATGTACCGTGCAACCACCCCCACACACACACACATACACGTGTGCACACAAATACAAATGCATATTCACACGCAAACATACATGCACACACATGCACACACACAAATACACACGCGTGCACATGCGCACACATGCACGCACGCACACATTCACACACACACACACATACAGACACGCACACACACACACCTCACACACACACACGCACACATGCACACACCATAGCACCAGGCAGCTCCTTGGCGCTTCCGTGCCTCGTTTCCCTCTCTTTTTTGGGGTGAGTGAAACCGTGCCTCTCTCTGCCGAAAGACTGCGGATTTTCCCCGTGTCCCCCCGTTGCAGATGCAAATCGGAGATTAGCATACCGGCGAGCCCCGTAATTAAAGATCCTCTGCTCCGCTCATCGATAGCGCTGACCTGTGCGGCGGCCGGCCTCGCTGTGGACGCTTTGATTAAATCAGGAATTCATTGTCCAGGTGCCGAGCTTCCTTTTTTTTTTGTTCACCCCCCATCGTGCCCCCCCTCCCGATCCTGAATAATTGACTCAGCTGCAGCCTTTGTGATATAATAACCGGTTTACTCCGCTGAATGACATTTCGCCTGCTCCGCTCCAGCATAAAGCTAATTGTTCTGAAGAGAAAGCTGCATGTGTGAGTCTAATGATAAGACTGGGGCAGAGTTGAGCCCCTTGCTCAGCGGTTGGAAGTGACATTTTATCTTCTCTCCTAGCCGGCGCCGCTCCTGTGTCTTACACAGGGCCTCGGGCCACACCGTATTCTTATTACTTTTCAATAACGGCAACAGCCCCCCCCCCCATCCCCCCAACCCCCCACCCCCCCACCACCAACCCTTCCCTTCGCTCTGCACAGCTTGCCCTGCAGAGCAAAGATATGGCCTTTAATTTATGGCTAGAGCTTCCTTTTTCTCCCTTTTCTAAATGAGAGGAAAGAAACAGAAAAGAAAATAAGACAGATCTTTCTTACACCTTCTCTCTCCTCTTTGATAACTTTCCCTTCTCCGTGTCACTTCTTTTCCACGCGACCAAGGTTCTCGCTGGCCGCCATTGTTGCCGTTTCTGTATCGACTGAAAGCATTTCTGATGAAACGTTTAAGCGAAATACCCTTCTTTATTCCCTCCCCCGTTGAATTAAAGCAGACCAGCTACAGGGGAAAGCACACTGTGGAATGAATCACAAAGGATAAAAGCATTGGTTTGGTAAAGCACCTCCTTCGGTTGCTGCTGATTTTGACCTTTGAAAATAAATAAGTTGAGGTGGAAAATAAATGATACAATTGCCCAGAGGTACAAGGCCAATGTGGGATAAGAAAATGTCAAAAAAAAAAAAAAAAAAAAAAAATATATATATATATATATATATATATATCAATATTTCACAGAATAGTGATAATGTTGACTTCACTGTAGTGACATTAAGTTTGCCTATTTCTACCAGTTGTTTTTATTATTCATTTTTTTATTTTTTAAATCTGATTACTATTGGATACCATATATTTTGCATTTTGAGTGGCTAATTTGGGGAAGGTACTCTTTGCAGACCCTATAGCAGGGATACTGTAATACTGCTGGTTATCGTTTCTACCTGATAGTTATTCGAATTGTTTAAAACCACTGACTGGCCAGAGAGTTAACTGACTTGGAGTCCCAGGTTTAAATCATACCTGATTAGAGGGGAAGAATGAAAACCTGCAGTGCTACTGGCCTCAAGATCCAGTTTCGAGTATTTCTGCCCTATAGCCTTGACTGGGGGAAAGTCAGAGAAAGGAAAGGTAGGGAGCATGGGGGATCATGGGTATGCAAACATCCTGAAAAACACATACCAGTAAGCATGAAAGGTTTAAAAAAAAAAAAACAGATTTCTTCCACCATTTTGTATTCCATGTTTTCAGGTTCAGCACCACAGGAGTGGAAAAAAATAATCATTTTATTATAAAAATTATAAAAAAAACATTTCTGGCCTGTGCCTGCCTTCTGTTCCAAAAGAATTTTATTGAAAAGCCGTATAAAGCCTATGTACAAATAATATTCTGCCTTCACCTCTGAACTCCCCAAAGGTACATGAAAAAAGACAAAGAATGGAATGTCAGAATTTCAGCTGCTAAACTGTAAGGTTTTCACACCCGCAAATTCATCCTCCGGGACTATGAGAGGACAACACTTTCACAGAAATTACTCTGCATTTCTTTCAAAGTCTCACTTTTTACCATCGTATTGAAAAAGTGCCTCTGTTTTGTTTGGAAGGCTTTCACCAGGAGCACAATAAAAGATGTGAAGTAAAGGATTGATCTGGACACATTCGGCTGCACCGATCACAATGCAATCCTGCTTTTAAACCGACCTTGCCTGTCCGCTCACAAAGAGCTTCTCACGCAGGGCAGCAAAGTGTACGGACGATCAGATGCATATTTATGACCGGAAGAAAAGCTGCGTGTACAGAGTATGTTTAACCACAGTAAATAGACGGGAAGGCTTTTTGCCCCTCATTGTGCTCAAATCTTTGTGCAAGGTTACAGCACTCTCGTCTCAAAATTGAATTATATTCTTTTTATAGAGCCGGCTAACTCACTTAGGTACTGGAACCTGAAACATGAAAGGTCTTGTATCGATTGCGCCTGAAGAGATTTAAATGAGTGTGGCAGCGGCTACAATGTAAAGTGGCTCGGGAGTGTGAATTAGGAAAGACAGAGAGACTGCATGAAGTGCATCACTGCTGGAGCCTTGGATTCGCCTGAATAGAACTCAAGGATAAAAGAAAGAAGAAAAGTGGCAACATTGGTGTGTTTCTTTACAGAGAGAGAAAGAGAGAGAGAATCCTTCTTTTGTGTTTGTTGTTGCAGAAACCATTGCACTCGGTGCCAAAAGTGGCAATTTTGCTAATGTAGCATTTCTCCTAGTGAGTTTTATTTACAAAGATAGAATGCATCTTTAGTTTATGTAGAAACTAGACCTTTATTTATATGAGGAAAAACCAGAGGAAGTGTTGTCAGAGCCCCTTGGTTTCCATTGTTTTTTTATTGGATGTAATGGGGTGCTTTTATTGGAGGTAATGGGGCATTTTCTATTGGATGTAATGGGGTGTTTTTTACTGGATGTAATGGGATGTCATTTGCTGCTCAGGGTATGTGTCGGTTACAGTGACAGATACCTGCAAGAATCTGAAGCAGGGCCATTTCCTGCTACCCACTCATTCACACTGAACACGATAATGCAGAGCAGTGTCAAAGCACACTCAGATTTTATTCAGATTTTGCATAACATTATATTCAATTCTTAAAAAATATAATTTTAGGTTGTATTACATTGTTTTGCTGCATGTATAATACAATCAGACAGACGGAAAAAGTAATGCTGTGCTGAAGCTGCAAGAATCCCGCACAAAAAAACCTATAAAATTGTAAATATAAAAGTATGGAAGCCTTCACCTACCTTTGAACATACTGACAATGTTACCTTTTCCCTGTCAGCACTGTAGATGGCTGTCAGAACCTACTGATATGTGAAATATTGAGCTGTAACCCATGCAAAAATGGGCCCAGACGAAACTGAAACCTTGCCCCCTCGATGCACTTTGTGCAGTCAGTTTGACAGCTTTTCAAACCTTCTTCTCATTCATTTGTAGGAAAGTGGTTCCAACTTCCATCCCATTTTAATATGAGAATCAAAGGCAGACAAGAGTGGCACCCTCCAAGGCCTCCAAAGCCAACTGTTGGCTGTGGAGGTTGCCATGCCACCCTTGCATACCAAGGAAGGAAGCCTATATGCAGATGAGTTGGCGGCCTAGTACAGTGCAATTCAGTATAATGCGTATCATGCATATGCATAATGTTGTGGGGTATCTCATAGTGATATTAAGGACTGCAACATATCTTTAGATGCATTGCACGATTGTGAGACTGACAGGCATCGTCTCATGATAGACATAAAACAGAATATCATGATATGCATCACAATGTGGCATTGTATCTTGACTAATATTGTGATATGCATTATCACAATATGATCATTTTAATTGCATTGTGCAAACAGGCAAACACACAGCTTTTTGTTTCATAGTTATCAAAAAGCCCTGGGATTCTTTATTCCATTAAAGTCCTGAGATTTGTCATGAGGTTGAGCTTACAACAAGGCTACAAACAAGAGACTACACAGGAAGGGATAAGCATGGGAATTGACATAGTGACTACTCTCTGTGTGAAACAAATTCTACCTAATTCTACCTAATGTCTACCTTTTGCTAATTTCCATTTATGTCCCCTCATTCTACTTGGTCACTTATTAACCCAGTGTGATCTCTTCAAGACAAATATTGTTGTACGAATGTGTGACCATGTGCCGTAACTGAGAAAAAGGTCCTACAATGTTTTTCTTCCTTTATGAAAATTGCGATTACATCTTACATATTCTGTCTTGAACAGAACCTGGTATTTCAGAACACCTAGCATGTCTAACACAGTGTGTCTTTCCCACCCAGTGGCAAAACAGTTTTCACTGAATTTGAAATAATCAAAAGGTCTTACTTTCTCAGAACCCTCCAATCCAGATAGCACAGGGATCATGGACATGCATAGGTTCAAATCAGATTTTCTCATTCTACTTATTAGTCTTTAATCTCACAGTGGGTTGCTTCTCTAAGATACAGAATCTAACCCTGCAGAAGGAGGCATTCATTCACTGTTGATATTATATCGACATTTTCCTTCTCGGTTCATTCTTTTCAAAACGTGAGCGAATTTTGCATTTGGAAAGCGCATCCTCTCTGAAGCTCATGTTTTTGTTCGGGCTTTTTATGAGAATTTCTGTTGTTACTTCCTATAAACCACAATCAAGGTTGTGCAGGAGGTAATGTGAACTTGGAGGGGTGGAGCTGAAAGCTCTCAGAAACCTCGACGAATAAAAAGCATCGCTGAGTTCGCTGTGCCCCGGTCACACATCACCACCAAGCAAGAGCTTTCCAGAAATACCAAAACGGATTCATCATAATAGCATTTAATTAAAAGCACAAACAATAATAATGTTATGGTGCATAAATGTTGCATGCTATTACTTAATATCAATGTAATAATATGCAACATTTTAATAATAATGTTGATTGTAATAATACATGTCACAATAATAATATGCTACCTACTTTATGCGTATTATACATTTTATACTTGGTTTTATGAATACGTACAAATGACAAGAATATATGCATATATTAATTTTGTAGGTGATGAATAACATTAGAAGCAATAAAAAAACAGACAGAAAATCAATCATAATAGGATTCCACGAAAGACCAGGAATCTAATTATATGTAACATACAAGAAATATGCTTACATGCTGTATAAACTGTCCATAAATTAACTTGCAAATATACGCAAAGGCACCAACATACATCAGTTCACATCATGTGTTCATATCATATATTTATATATTCACAGTTAAAGCGGCGATCAGATATAGGTGATACATACATTAATTGTTCTTAGTGATGAACTGCCTTTTCGAATCCCACACATTTGGCAGCAACATCAGTTTTCAGTTCACATACTTGTATTAGATAATTGTGATGTATGTAAATCAAGTGACCAGAGAGTAAATGCTATGCATGTATGTATGTATGCTTGTGTGTTTGTGTGTGTGTGTGTGTATATTTTTTATTTTATTTTTTCATGAATTTATTTGAAAGTATAAAAGGTTGGCTGACTGCAGCTAAACTATGGCTGTAAGCCATGAGGAATTATGATCATTTTTGTTTGGGTGCTGAACCCCCGGTAGTGTAAATATGAGATATGTGTACATGTGATCCTGACCAAGAGGCTGTTCTGCACTGAGGGTCAATGAGAACAGAAGTACACTGGCACCACAACTAAAGCCCCACTCTGTCTAACCCCAGGCCCCTCTATAAAAAAAAAAAAAAACTTTACTGGAACATTTTAGGTTGCAGTAGGGTTGTGTTGAATAAAAGTGCAACATATTTATAGCATTTCCGTTTTATCCCTAAGTCACAAATTTCCCACAATGTTGTAAATAGGTTCATACGGCACTTGCACTTTTTCTCTAGGGCAAACCACTTTAAGGATTCATTTGCAACCTGACAAAATTACAGAGACACTACTTTTTCAGCACTTTTCCAAAAAAATCTTTTGAAGAAATATTTTGTAGCTGGGGCATGCTTTGTTCTAAACTTCTTTTCCAATAACAAATCAAAAACAGCCGTTTCACCTTTTTTGTGGCCATATTGACTCAGGGAATCATATGCAAACCAGGGCTCTGTTAGTGACTCTGGCGACAGACGTCATAACCGAACGCTCGATGAGCAGGTGTTAGCTGTTGCGGTCGCTGTAAACCAGTGCTTCCCAAACTGTGGGCTGGGACCCACCAGTGGGCTGTGAAAGAGGTCTGTGGGTCACGAGATGGGATCAGTGCTGTGAAGAAGCTTCACTGAGAGTTTGAGGGTGTTTGGTGTAAACAAAGTCTGCGTACGTATGGAGCCCGCGCAAGGCCCGATCGAATCCTACCGCGATGACGCCCACACGCTTCCCTCAGACTCTTTACTCTGAGAGGACCCGTCCCACTTTTGGAAGTAGAGAAACTGATGCAACAGAATGGCAAACAATGAAAGCCACGCCCGCCGCTCTCCGACCGACGCGGCTACCTGCTTCAAACGGCGAGTCTCCCAGGCATCCCAGCGCTTCCCCGAAAGGGCCCCCGCGTGACACCGCGTTTAGCCGAGCGCGCCGGCCCCCCCCCCACCACCACCCCCACCCCCCCCCCATCCGGCCCGAGCTGTTGTTTGAAGTGCGAGCGCAACACCTGCACGCGTCTACCGTCGACAGCTGTGAGTGGGGAGGCGGCGCTCCTGAGCCGGAGCTCGCCGAGTGGGAGGTGAGAACAGGAAGTCTGGAGCCGCGCCGCGCCGCGCCAGCGAAAAACGCCCCCGGCCGCTTCGCCACAGCCCCGCCGCGCAGGAAGTGGCCTGGATCCAGCCTCCTCCTCCTCCTCTTCCTCCTCCTCCTCCTCCTACTCTTCCTCCTTTGAAAGAGAGGTAGTGAGAGAGAGTGAGAGTGAATGCTTCTTCAAAGGGCTACCAGAGCTTCGACCTGTCTTGTTAGCTGGCTGGACCAGGCCTCAAAATGTGAATGTCTTCCGAAACTGGTCATGCTACATTTCAACACGCAAAGCAAATGAGTCACAACATTCTTGAAAATATATACGTGGGGTGTATACCAGACATAGGTAGTGTATCGCCCAAAATTCTGCTCCTAATTCGCAAGCAAGTTATTTTCCACTGATTGTTTTTTTTTTGAAGACATTATGATTTCATTTGTGACACACCCAAAGTGATTTAAGGGCTTAAATACTTATCCTTTTGTCAATAAACTGTGCTTGCAATCAAATGCAGATCCTAAGCTTTACTTGAATTCTTTAAATGTTGGAGAGTTGTTTTGGCAACTTCTGTGTTCATGAAAAAAAAAATTGAAATTGAAATATATAAAACCCTGCATGCTGCAAACCTCAACAATTCTTTGTCAGAGTCATGTACTTAAATAAAAAGGTCTAAAGGTGTAAAATAAAGTAGAACTCTGAAATGAAACTACTGGAGTGAAAAAAGCGGTTTCTTTTTTCCATTTTGTCAACACACTATTATGCCTTTGACACATAAGTTTTGAACCCTTGCCATCAATGGCTGAAATAGGATGCATACAATGAATACATGGAGCTGGAGGAGATAAATCTAAAATTAAAGTATGAAAGCACTGGTTGTTAGGGGTCAGGGGCAGCTAAATTACATTCTATATCTCCAACACCCACACAAAATCTGCCTCGGGGTATACAGGTCTCTCACTTAACAAGCAGAAACCCTTCGTCATTTTTAAATGGGGTAGGACAGCACAGAAATACAAGTGCTTTGGCTCCAGCCATGTGGAACAGAACATTTATTAATCTTACAAATCCAAAATACTTATTATAGCAACTTTGTTGCACATGAAACAAGAGCAATCAAATAAAATCACACGCAAAATATTATTGAAACATTTGGCCTTATTGAAAATTATTGTTACAATAAGGTCAGTCTAGAATTAACCATTACTAATCATGATCTAAGTCACTATATGTGCTTTGTTAATGAATTATTGCTGGCATTAACATAAATGAACTATTCATAAATAATAAAAAAAATATTGTTATGAGTACATTTTTATTTTATTTTAATTAAGCTGTTTGCTAATCTGAACAAAGATGGAAATTAAAGGAAATTTATTAGTTACCATGAACAAAAATTTAACAAAATATCTGTTAAAAGATACAAAGAACAAGTATTGTTAAAGTTTATTCATATATGTTAGTTCACTTATTTCTTCATGTTAATGTTATTTGGTCACGTAGGCATTAACTAATGTGACCTAATGCAACTTTATTGTTAATGTTGTGACCAAAGTCTTGAACAAGATTGCAGATAGTCTATTTGTGCAAAAGCCTCTAGGTACTCACAAATTTATGAATTGTTTTCAATAATGTCTACTTTTAAGTTGATTATAGAATGTAACATTGATCTCTGATGCCATAAGATTAGCCAGATCAACCATGTGAATATCACTTTTTAGTAGAGGGTTAGCCGTAGCTTCTAGTCCTGCAGGTTGGTGGATAATCAGTTATGGTGTCTCGCCCAGGGACGGATTTGGACTGGCTAGGGGGTCCTCTGACCCATCATGCTCTATAGATTCGTCTGGTCATCCGTGCTCTTGCAGTAAGCCTACATCACCAGCTCAAAAAGTGCTGTTCTCTGGTGTAAGGGCGGGAAAAGCAGAAAGAGGGACAGCTGTGATTTGCATGTCATTGCGAGAAAGTGAAAAAAAAAACAAAAAAAACACACACACACACAAACAGAACTACAAATCCCAGCAGGCTTTGCTGGTGGAGACTCGCCAGCTGTCCACAGTTTGAAGATCAGATCCCACCCTGTCAGTTAGGAACCTGCAGAATAATAAGGATCATGCCTGCCTGCGCAGCTCTGCTTTGTTCTTATTTTTAATCTGAGAACAGTTTCCCTCTGCTGGCTTCAAGCTGCGTTTGGCTTTTGCCAAGTTCTGCTGATGTGCGGCATTTGTTCTCTCAGACAGAAAATAAGAAGCCGCGTGCCCTGCCCCTAAAAAGAAGCTGTCCAACTCCCGCCTTGTGCTTTATTTAATCTGGTGCAGGGGCCTGTATGCCTCCCGAACCAACTGTCACCATCATCAAAAATGCAACGCGAAAAGCAATTAGCCATTTCTGAAAACTATCGAGGGCTGTGGCACTCTTTTTGAAATTTTCCTTCTGACGGTTGGTTAAAAACCTATTTGCTGACCTCTTATATAAATAAGATATATTTAAAATAGACAGATGGAGAGAATTCATAACTTCCTGCCAAGGCTAATGACATGCAAGTTCTTTCTTCTGAACCAAGATGTGTTCTGTTTACAT
This sequence comes from Anguilla anguilla, assembly GCF_013347855.1. NCBI lineage: Eukaryota > Metazoa > Chordata > Actinopteri > Anguilliformes > Anguillidae > Anguilla > Anguilla anguilla. Next base: position 29,638,420 of record NC_049201.1, on the reverse strand, counting down.
GGAAAATGAGATCTTCTGAAAAAAAATGAGATTGCATGATTGTAATGTGATTTCTTTAGCCTATCTCTCCATTTTAGTTGCCATATATTGGGCACTTCCAGCTTCTCCCTATATTGGACGTGGCTTGATGGCTCAGCGAGAGTAGTGGCTCATTGACAGCACAACATCCATCACAATGCTAGTACATCCGTTGGCATGACGGGCTCCATTTTTTATCGTTAGGCTTCCAGGTTCAACGGGATGTTGACCACGCAAACTCCTGGTTTATGACAGAAGACTGGACTTAAAATGAACAATTGCTCAAATGTATGTATATTTCTTTTACAATACCATTTACCATCACGTAGTTGTAAAGAAGGTCATAGTGAGCCATTTCTGGGACCTTACATGAACACAAATACATACATACATACATACATACATACATAAATAAATAAATAAATAAATGAATAAATAAATAAATAAATAAATAAATAAATACATTCGTTTTGCTAATATTTTAATATCTAAAATCATCTTGGGTGATTTTGTAATGTACTGAACACGCCAACATATCCTACATATTAGTAAAGAAAAACTAATAAGAATATGAAGAAAATAATCTTTTAGTGAACAAACAATGATGACCGCCCATCTAAGGTGTGCATACAGTGTTCATAAATATGCTTTAGGCATATTGAATATTGCATCGATTCAGATAATTACAGAATGCAGAGCTTTGCTTGAAAAGTCCCACAGATGAGATCCAAGGCTGTTTCAATGGTTGTGTGGGCAGGCCACCTATTATGCTTTGGTTCAGTCTGCTGTACACAAGGATGCGGGTTTATATCCCCCACCAGTAATCATGCAAAAAGATCCTGGACACATCAAAGCTTCTACAAAGGGTCAGTCAACTGAGTGCTAATTGAAAAGTAATAACTTTCAGGAGAGGCATTGTGAAAGAAAATGGACAAAGTAGGACCAAAGAAGCACTTCAGAGTCGTACAGAATATAAGCATGAAAGGTGTGCACTTTTACCATAATTTTCCAAACATGTATTCAACTTTATTTTAAGCGCAGATTGATCATTGAAGAGGTTTCTTTCCATCAAGGCTTACATACCTCTCATTTCTCATTTACATTTGAGGGTTGTGGGGGAGGGGCGGTGGGGGGGGGGGGGGGGGGTGTTGTGGTGACTCTTTAGTCTATGAAACTCTTAATAGGAAGCCCGTGTTGTAAGTATGTCAGAATTAATTAGGAAGCAAATCAAATTGGTAGAACTTATCTTATCTTGGTAGGTATTGCATATCGTTCTAATACTGCCATTAATCCTGAATGTTCCTGAATGTTTTAACCAGCCTTCAGCTATTCACAATGTAATAGCACCCCCTTCAGTTCATGACAGCAAAACGTTGCCTCTTGTGGTGCCGCAATTCTGTTGTTGGTTCTTTACAATGTCTCCAGATTTCATTTAGACTCACACATATACACCAGGACTTATGCTGTTGTTCAAATATTAAATTTCAATCACCATGAATATTCATTATGCACAGTGAATGATTGATATTGATAAGTGTGTGAAAAAGCAAATAAAATTCTTAAGCACAGAAACACTCTTTAATTGCTTAATGCACATTTTGCTAGGGAAAAACATGGGCATGAGGAGAATCTTTAGTGCTAATAATGATGAGTTCCCAAGAATCCCTACATGTTTTCTCAGTGGATGCAAGACACCTGAGTGCGAACTAACAGCAAAACATTACCTTGATTCATCAAAAAGAAAAAAAAACGGGGAAAACAACGTAAAAAAAGCTTCCAACACTAATGGGTAAACCGAAATGAGAGGCTGACCTGGCATTCAAACAAAGCTTGCACCTGCATCGTTACAAAACAAGCTCTCCTGTACGGTTCTCCCTCTCGCTCGCCCTCTCCCTCTCCTTCTCTTAGTTGCTCCGGGCCTAATTTTTTGCGCGTCTTCGGAGGGGGAGGGAGGCTCGCGCGCGCGTTAATTGCGCTTACCCCCGCCGAAGGAGAACAATGAACTGGACCCGTTCGGGAGCCGCGTGCCAAGTTCGGCGGATGACACAGCGTGGAGCGCGAGGCACCTGGCCTGCCTGAAGGGCAAGCCGAAGACTTCCCCTCCTCTCCTCTCCGCTCCGCTCCTCTCCTCTCCGTCTCTCTCCTCCCTCATTCTGAGAAAACAGCTGCCTGCGCAGCTCTGACTCACACAGATATCTTGCTCTTCTTGTCCAAGCTGGTCCATCAATCATCACCCCCCCCCCCCCCCGCCAATTCAAAGAGGGGGGGGGGGGGGTAAGGGTTAGAAAAATTCTAAATATCCAGCGTCATCCATAACTCTTCTTCACCAATATTGGAATACACAGATACATTAAAAACCAAAAATCCATGAGATGTTGAATTCAGAAATTACATTTTTCACTGTTTCACTGTTTCCATTGCATGCACTGACACACACACACACACACACGCACACAGACACGCACGCACGCATCATGCTGCGTTTCCTTTTCCAAAAGATGCGATTATGAACAGGGAACGCATGTTTCCTGCAACAACACTAAGGTCTGTTATGCCTCGATCACATAAAACAAAGAAAAGTTAATTTGCCAGTAACCTGTAGGTGGCTTTTGAGTAGCACGGGGGCACTTATTTAGTGATGGCAGGAGGAATCCTCGCAAAATTGTGTGTCCCCCACCATGTTGGATGAAGCAAATAGTGCCTCTACTCTGTGGACACCTGTCTTTCTCTCCCTTACAATCCCAGCTGAATGAATGTTGTGCATCACCAGGGAGATGCTGAACATTAGCGTCTTTCTCTTTTCACAGTACATTAGCGAGTTTCACAGTTCACTGTAAAGCGCTTTAAGATCATGAGATGAAAGGTGCACTATAAATGTAACAATCTATTGCTGTCACAGGTGATGAATTTAAAATAGCAATATCTGGGCTGTGAAGCTCAGCCTACAATCAAACTGATCTGGTTTTACAGACTAAGGTACTCCATTTGTGGGATTTACAATCCTATAGCAGAGAAGGCTTATTTTCATGGCTATCACACCTATTCCATGGTTCTGCTGACTTAATGTTTTGGTTTGTTTATTGTACTTTCCTTCATTTTTTCCTCAGTTTTGGCAAAAGGCAGTCCTCATAGACGATGTGAAAGAAATGAGGAAAAACTTGCACATCTAGACGCTCGAAGGCGGCGGGAAACATTCGACCGCTGTTCTTTTTGAGGCCAGCGCGAGAAGGTTCGACTCACAAAAACCGCGGTGCCAAATAGAGAAAGCTGCAGAAAGTTTAGACACTGTGAGTAAATATTTAGCGCGCCGAATAATCTAAAGTTCGCCGGCGGGGCGGCGACGGGCGGCCCTGGCACCGCGCGGGCGCGGGTCGCGCCGGCGCCCCACCACTCGGTCAGCGCAGACGAGCTGTGGGAAAGCGAGCAGCTGTGGGAGGAAGGAAGGAGCATAAGGTGGGAGCGCGTGCCAAATTTCATCATCCATTATGAATCGCTCGCGAAAGCGAGCTCCGCGGCGACCTGGGGGCTAGCTTCTCCAAACACGCTCGGCTGCCGATCCCGCCGCAACGACGGCGCGTTTGGAGAGAGCTCTTTCTTTAAATAAATGAGTAAATAAAGAAATAAATAGATAAATGATACCCTGCGCGGTTTTCTATTTTAAGCCCGCAAGTTAATTGCTCGTTGTTGACGTTTTGGAAATGTTTCGGTTTTCCAATAAACGGATTCCTCTGGAAGAAGAAGAAGAAGAAGAAGAAGAAGAAGAAAAAAACGTGGCTGGTATTTTTCCATTTATCAACGTTGCGCGAGGTATTGGGCAAATATTTTAAGCATTTCACTACACAGAGCTGCGGGCACATTTTTGATGAGCCAAAAATAAATAAATAAAAAAGTCATTTTTATTTTGCATAACAGCACTATTATAAAACATGATTTATTAATGAATTAAGTTGTTGGTTACTTCTACCCAGACTGGTGAACAGGGCTATCATGGCATGATATGCTGTATAAATAAATAAATAATTTGAAATAAATAAAGACCAGATACGTATAACCGAATATAAGCTAATTCAGAGAGACTTTCCAATTCTCTCTTCTCAAAGCATGGACAGGACAGAGAAAGAAAGAGCAACCACAGGGGTAAGGTGAGAGTGATTGTGAGACTCGTGATGAATTCACATCCCAGTGACACACAAATTGTGTTGTACTACAATTATAACATGATATGGGTGCACATACACATTGTACTGTACAGTATGTGAATCAAATGCATCTTTGAGACATGAGTAAGTAATGGATTTACTTTAGCACAGATGAGGTTCAAAATGTTAGCACACCTGTAGTAACTTTGCTATCCATAAGGTGTGTAGGGTTGGGGGGGTGGGGGCTGGACAAGTACAGACATGGACTGTAACCAGAAACCGTGACAACGGATTCAGGGGTAGCCAGCCAGAAAGATCTGGCCGTGGTGTAGGGTTTAAAGATCGATTAGGTGCAGAAGAGCTGTTCCATTAACTGCCCTGGAGGCCAGAACCTAGGCTTTAAACGTGATACGAGCTGCCACAGGCCGCCAACGAAGTGAGACGAGGAGGGGTGTGACATCACCACACTTGGGGAAGTTCCAATTAGACATGCACAATTTGGGAGAAAATTGGTTGGGGAGAAATAAATAATTAAAAGCTCAGAATAGCACTGCGTGCATCGATGGAGAAGACTTTTTTGGCTAGCTCCTAAGCACTGGCCAAAGCAGCATCGCGATTGGCTGGCTCCTATAGGAGTGCCTGTATGGGGTGCGGTGTCGCAGAGAGCATTTTGGCAGCCTACGTTAGCCGCGCAGCAGTCAGTCTCCACGTGCATTACAGGGCTAAGGTAACACAAACTGATTTGTATATCACCGGGAGTGGAGAGTGTGTCTGTCGTGTAAATTTAATTAAACAGCAGGTGCAAAAATCAGGTCATATGGCTTTGATGTGTCCCATGTGAGAATGGCAACTAGACAAAGATTCTAATACGGGCGCCATTTACATATTTTGTTTTTTTTTCAGGCGAGCCCCCCGCCTGTGCGAGACAGCGGCCTTCACCTTGTAGCGTATTAAACCCCTCACCCCCCCTCCCCCCCCAGCCTTGCCCCAGTCCAAATCAAATGGGATTTAAATGAGCCATCACCTTTAATTTAGGAAGATCTTCACACAGAAATAAATGAAGCTCTTCAGAACTGGGGTCCGCGTGTCTTATGGTCGTGATCGCGACCATTATCGAGATCTCGCCCCGGCACACGACGCCGGGATTTAACTCCGAGCCGAAGGGTATTCACCGTCCGGGCGAATCTGCCAACCCGGCAGACCCGGAGCCAGCGTTTCCTCATTATGATCGAGGAAAGCTCGGAGGTGATGTCATGCGGCGAAGCTGAAAACCTGTCCCATATGGGTCCGTGTGACCGGTGACACCTCTTCGGGCCCCCTTTGATTGCTCTGACTGGCGAATATGTCGGCGGTCGACCCCGGTGGCAACGTCTTTCTTTTTTTTTTAACGAAAGTGGCCGATAATTACCACCCAGGATGTGGCCATCTGCTGAACCCGCTAACCTGCTTTAAAAAAGAAAAGAAGTCTACCGGTGACAGAGACAGACCCCGCATGCAGGAAACAGGGGCCTTGCACTTGGGAAGTATTGAACAGGGTCACAACCAAATATTTTAAAGTCCCTCATTCATTTTTACATGCACTGGTTCAATTTTGTGTCAATAATCCAGCCACTGATTCTGATTCCGATTGTAAAAATGACACGCGGTTGGCCATAGTGACATCCAGGGAGCGAGCCTTTCAGTTGGAAGGGTATAATTAATAATTAATCTCACATTGCACCAAAAATATATTCGCATACTTTTCCCAGAAAGTATGCTGAACTGTTCGTGTGTCTACTGCTCCAACTTGTCTGTGTTCAACTATCCATATGCTGTTGTTATGATTATTACAAGGATTTAAAGACATTTGCAAGGGCACCACGCTAACCTGAAGTTTTAATTTTTGAGAGAGAGAGAACGCTTGAGTAGCGAATGATAATCTAGACAGCAGGCAGACAGTGATGGCCTACAACACTGAAATTGTGATCATTATCTTTGCTCATTTAGCAGACAATAATATCCAGAGTGAGTCACAAACACATTAAAAGGCGAGGGATGCAATGCATATCATAAGAATATTGCAGGCTAACAGTCGTGAGAAATGTGCCTCTACTGCAGATTTCTTTAGTTTACGTAGCCTGTGGTACGTTTATAGTCCCTGGCTTGCAGATGAGTCTATTGGAGAAACAGATACACACTCTGCTGCAGTGCTCCTTACACAGATGAGGGTAGCATGACCATGATGAGGACACTCAGGATATTACGCTATATAAATTCCAGTTCCAAAATTGGAGATTTGAGGGCGATGGGACTAACTAAAAAAATGAAGGCTCTGCAGGACAGGGGCAGGGATAATGATGCAGAACCAGAAACTTTATCCTTTTGACATATAAGGTCCCTTTTTTCTACTCTTGTCCTGTTTTTATTTTCGTTATCTTATTGCATTTCCTCTTTTGCATGTGGTACAATTGACGCATCGATGATGCGAGTGCATTTGAGTTCACTCATTTCAGGCACGTCCAAGCATGGACGACGGTGTGAACAACAAACACGATCATAACTGTGTTTTCTCCGTAAACTATTAAACCTTACTTACGTAATACTAAGATGCTTTCGGATGCTTTGCGTTGACTCTGTGATTGAGGGTGACACCGAGATTCTCTTCAGAGTTCTGGGTGGGGCTGCGCAGGGTCACGTGGAGGTCTTTTGAGTGGAAAACGGTCGGTCGGCAGGTGCAGCAGGTGTGGAAATGACTAGCCTAGGGTGATCATTTGTCATTCAGGCGGAGCCCTGTGAGTCAGTCGGGAACGTTCGGTAAGCAACGAGAAGCAGCACATCGCTTATGACACACAGAGCCTCAGCATAATAAACACAATTCAAATTCAAAAAAGAACTGAGCACATTATGTGGCGTCATATACCCCTCCTTGCATTCACCATAAAGAGAGGTCTTACTGTTCATATGTTATTGTATATTCCATTTAACCTAATTGGCTTGCATTAGTTTGGAGTCAGGGTCGTCCACACTGGGCATTAGGATTCTAGATTCCAAAGTCATTGGGTGGAACCAATGCATGTCTCATTAGGCTACTGGAGTATGTTTATGGGAAATGGAGTTGTTTGGAGAAAGAGAAATGGTCTCGGTCATTTTTTCACTATTCTTTTTTTACTAAAATTTGGCAAAGCCTAAAAATGAGCTTAGCTACAGTGTAAATCTATCAATTTTCTATCTATTTGTTCAGTCGATCTTCCATTACTCTTTCTAGCAATCTCTAACTCTTTCTAGAAATCTCTCACAGCAATTTGTCAGTTTGCCTTCTGACATCTACCAAGATGTTGTCAGTTTATCTATGTATATCAACCCATCTACATCTTTACATACTGTTAAGTCCTACTCTATCTGTCCATCTCAAACAATCTATCTATGGTAATTTACCTATCTATAATCTACTGTCAATATATTGGTGGAGGAAATAATGCTGTCACTGAGGCTTCTGAACTCAATGTTCCTCAGTTCAGTTAATGCAAGCCCGTAGAACGATTTTGGTAAAAATGTACTCAATCAGTTTGGCCCCTTTCAATTTCAAACATGTTCCTGCATCTGCAAGTGTTATAAGCAAATTCCTCTAGCCGGCCTGGATATGAGGACATGTCAATGCCAGACCCCCCCACCCCCACCAAAAAAGAGAGGGGGGGGGGAAAGCAGGTTTTCCCCTGGAGGGCAGATGACATAGGCTAAACAAATATGTTCCAGGTACAGTTGGATGACTGCAGGTGAAGTGCTGGAGGCACTGGTGGGGTGGGGTGGGGGTGGGGTGCAAGGGTGGGTTTGGCGCAGTGGGGTCGGAACCAGGCAAAGCTAGGGAGCTGACAAATCTAGGGCACATTATGGCTCTAATAATTTTAAATGTTCTTTATTTTGAATTCATTTGAAATACTTTTAATCAAAACCAAAAACGCATTCAGGCCCAGGTAGAAACAACATGGATCGATGATACCTCTGGTCACATCCTACGTAACAAAGTCCCCTTCAGAACCACCTCCACTACCTCTGTAGTAGTATAGTGCATAGGAATACATTACATATATAGACTATTCACAGGTGGACACTTTCTGCAGATTCAGAGTAAGTTCCTTGCTTAAATAACAATTGCAGCATCACACGAATAGTTTGAACAACAAACCTCTAGTTAGCTTTCCAAATCTCTGGGCCACACCTGTACTTGATAAGTCACTTAAAGGTCTTAGCTGTTAGACTGTTAGATAATAGTTGTGTAATTTGATGTGTTATGATTTCCAGAAGGTACAGGCAAAGGCATGTCCTTTCCAACCTTGGCCCATACTGTAAAACCTCTCATAAAGGAGTCTCAAACATTTTCATCTCAAACCCCCTAAAATGATCACCCTCTGGCTGAAGATGCCCCCACCCCTCCCTACTACCTCAGTAAAATGGTTAAAATGACACCTTTATCCAACACTCACCGCAGACTGCAATGCAGAAGCTAACACCTGAGTGCATGGAATCATGTCTAAATTTTAATGTAATTACATTATATATTAGCTATGTAACTACTGCAATATACATTTTTTTAAATTGCAATGATCACAGGTGTGTGACCTTATATTATGTATGAAAGTCTATAATGTGTAACTTAAGAAATATATAATTTAAGAAAAGCTATACCTAAATATTCTAAAACAGGAAAAGCATTTTTCATTTTGTGAGAGCTTGCACTTGGCTGGTGAATGGAAGATAACTGATGTGTATGATACGTGACAGAAGCACAGGTGTAGATTTAGGTTGGGAGGAGGGGTACAAATCCTCACCAATGTGTCAAAACTTAAATTGTCTCCTGTAATAATTTCCTTCAACTTTATTTGTCCATTCATTTTTATCTGCACCCCAAAAGGTTAACTGTTTCCACAACCCCTTGTTAGTCAGTTAATATGCTCGTTGGTCAGAGTCCACTACCTAGCTAGCTAACATTTGTTGAATATTGTGGTCCTATACTAACTGGGTAATGATTACATCAATTCAATTCAATTTTGTTTGTATAGCGCCACTGTCACACAGATGTTTTCCAAAGACAGGAAATAGGAAAGATTGTCTCAAACCCGGCCCCCTAAGAATCCAGAAAGTGAGGTAAAAACTTCCCAGCGGGAGAAAATATATATTTGTTTTTATGACATGTTTGATTATGCCCATCAGCCAAATTTCGATACTGGTTTTGCAGGTGACAAAACCACCAGGGAAGGAAAAAAGGAAAATATACATCAGGAACATAAGGGAAGAATCAGAGTCACCAGGTAGCTAGAATCAGATCACTTACAGTTAACTCACAGTTGATAATTATACTTAGCATATATTCCCTATTACTAATTTATTTAAGTTAGCACAGCCAGGTACAATTAGACAGCTCAGGCATAAACCATCTTTCATGGAAGCCTGCATATGTATTATGGTGCGTGTGTGTGTGCGTGCATGCGCGCACGTGTTTGTGTGTGTGTGTGTGTGTGTATGTGTGCACATGCATGTGCGTGTGTGCCTTTCCGCTCATGCTGGGAGGGCAGAAACATTGGTAGACTGTAAGACAATAGTCAATTGTGTCTCAACTAATTCTAAAATCAGATCTAATCGAATGTGTACTAGGTGACATTCCTATTTCTGCACTAGAAAGTAAATAGAAGCAGAATACCTATATGAACAATAGTTAGCTTCAGTAGGATGGGAGAAAAGGACAGGCAGCTGGACCTTAATGAAGCAAACATAATGCACAGGTTACACAAACAGAATTGCTCATGGATAATTTGAGATGAACAGGAGACGCATAAGAAAAGCAGTTCTTATTGACTTGTTGCTGTGCTTACAGATTTCTCATGGATTTCTCCTTGAATCTTGCAGTTATCTTGATTTCAGACAAATAAAAAGCATTGAAGTGAAAGTAAATCAAGAACATTGTAAGAGCTTATATTGTTCTCTTAGTGAGACCAGCAGGGTTATTTCTCAGAAACAAAATTTTAAAAGTATGAGAAAATAGTCGAAATCTCACATGGTGTTGAATGGAACATATTTCTGACTCAGGGAAGTCAGTGAGATAAGAAAATATCTTATTTCAAATTATCCTTTCCTCTGGGTGAACTCCAGCATTAGGATATAGATAACTAGCGGTCAGTCTTTTTCTGCCTTTCAAAATAAAAGAACAACCTTGAACTAATTTAAGAAAACAATCCTTTAGTTCCGGCATGTTGTTCTGTTCCTGGAAAGGCTCGCGGGAGGTCCTGTTGGGACTATGCAGGTTGATGCAATACTGTATGTCCTTCCTAAATGATACCAAAATGCTAATTTGTTCAAAGTAATGGGCTGTCCGTTAGTCTGCGGAGTCTCTAGAGTGGGCGGGCGGGGTGGGGGGGGGGGGGGGTGGGGAATCAGCACTGATCCTGAAGAGTTACATGGTCTGGTGGTTATCATTTTCACTTTAAAAGTAGCAATTGTTTTTGACTAAAAAAAGAAAGAAACCAGGTGAAGCAAGATAAATGTGTAGCAAACTGCTGTAATTGATCAATGTGTTGAGTTACCATAGAAATCAGCAGACCCTATAACTCCTCATGAGAAGGACAGCCCTGCTCTGCTAGGTAGCTTGATGTATTGGCACCTTCTGGTGTGATTTATAGGTATGTGACCCTTCACACAGAGCTGTAATCAGCTGTGGCTGAGAAGACCCATCACTGCATTCTCAGAGTGACTGTGAGGTCATGATTTTTTTTTTCTAGATGCAGATTTATTTTTGATATCATGTCTCCAGAATTTAATTAAAAACCATGTGACGTATTTCCCATTAGAGGCCATGTAATGTAGGTCAGCGTGGTACACTTGTAGGTTACATTGAGATGTAGGCATAGGAATGAGTTTGAATTATTTGTGGCTGGTTGCTGGGTGGCTCATCCAGTTAAGATACTGTTCCAGTGTGTGAATGAGCCCCAAGGTCTAGTATCAAATGTAGACCATGCTGGTGATGACTGTGACAGGCAGCCAATCAAAGGGAGTGCATAAGACTGAAGCAACACCTCTGACGAGAAGCGACTTTGTAATCGCCTCCATCATGTCCGCAGGGCATGCTGGGATAGCTGGCAATGCGAGGTAAGCCGGTGGAGCGACCGGAAGGACGGGGAACATGGTGCGATAACCAATCAGATGAAAGCTCTGACGTGTAAACAGTCTCCGATTTCTAGTTTTATTTCTCCGTTCTACATAGTTCTGTTCAGGAAGACTCGTAAATTAATTAATAGACTTAATGGTTAATGAGCAAGGGTGTGGGTTATCGCGTTATAGCTGTCATGAATAAAATTCTTGAGTTTGTGCATTAGCCTCCCACTGATTTTCTTAAAATATTTGTAGGTGTAAACAATCGAAACAGAGGTGGAGGGACCAGAGCACTACTGTTGAGGTGATGACCCAATTGTCTGGAGTTTGGTAATCAAGATTGTGTTCCCGCTAGCTACCAATATTTATTGTTACAACTGAATTGGGAATTGAGTGCACAGCCAATCAGACAGCACATAAGCAGAGATATCCAAAACTGTTTAACTGTGTGGAATTAGCCTCAACTCAGTTTGTCCCCCAAACAGAGCTCAAGGAAAAGGATTGCTCTGCTAGCATCTAATAAGGGCTAGGTAAAATTTCATTGATTTAACTGTAGGAAGCCCCTGTGTGTGTGCCAATTGCAGGCACGTTGGCCATTCCAAGCGACAGTGCTGGCCAATAGAAGGGGGATGGAAGGAAAAGGGCCAAAACAGCTGGGTGCACAGCAGCCTCAGACAGCAGCCTCAGCCTCCCAGACTGAAGGCACTCCTACATTTTAGGACCTATTGTCTATGGTTAAGGCTACGGCTGATGCTGATTAGACCACCTAACCTCTGGGAATCCCTTTCATCGTCCAGCCCTACAATGATGGAGTTAAGCCTCTGTTACAGCAGTGAGTAATTTGCTCATAGATCAGGAAGGCTGCCCCTGTGTTACGGTTTTGGTTGGAGGCTATGAAGGAGCAGCTTGCTCATTAACTCACCAAACTGATTTCCCTCAGAGCAGGTCCATTTAATGGGAGTGGGAGGCAATGTATTAGCAGCTCAAATTTCAACTACACAGGTCCATTATCTACAGCAAGAGGAGGCTACTGGTTTCTCCTAGTAGCAATAGATACTGTGTGTTCACTTGCTGGGTAGACGCATTCCCTAGCAGGAGGAGTGATGCTGAAACTACAGTTTGTATCTTTTGGGAACAGGTGTTTTCACGACGGGGATTTCTGAAACGACTGGAAAGTGACAATGGAGAACCATTTATTTCAGATGTAATGCTGCACCTTTGTACTTTCTTATGGGTAGAAAGACACTTCCACATTTCCTATCACCTGCAATCTAGTGGTATGGTTGAACAATTTAATTGCACCATAAAACAAGTCCTCGAAAAGGCTGTAACAGAGGCAACAGAAGAACTTGGAAAATCTGCTTCAAATGGGGTTTCAAAACTCCCGGGTGCTCTAATGGCTATTAAGGCAACACGGCTACGTACTACTGGTTATAGCCCTTTCGAGCTCACGACAAGCAGGCCAATGCAGATTTCCCATCCTTCCACTTCCTCTTCCCTTCACTGCAATAGCCACACATGACGAGTTTCTTACCCAAGTGCTGCAGGCACTTCAGAGTAAGCCTCTCAATGCTGCTAACAAGATGGGAGCAGCCCATCATTACACAGCACAGACCTATGTCCCCACATGCAGAGTGACTTTTTCCAAATTGGGGATCAAGTAATGCTTAATTTTTTTAAAGCGGGAGGTTGGGAAGCAAACTGGGAAGGTCCATATGAGGTCATGGACAAACTTTGCAAGTAAATTTGGTGAAATTGGCAATACAAAAGCGGGGTAGGCCAATACAGTATTTCTGGTGTCATGGAGATGAATGCAAATTATACAGCAAAGCCGAGCTTGACACCAATGTCAGTGTGAAAAAAATGATTCAAACTGCATAAGAATATACACTCACACTTGGTCTTTCTCTCCCCTACAGAACTAATCAGGATGACGACAATGGTCCTGGTATACAGGAGCAGACTCTGGTTTGGGGGTCAGTGCTAAGTTCCTGTCATATTCATAAACAACACAATGTGTCAAACAAGGACAATTTGCCTAGTTGCAGTTTAATTCACCGATTGGACTTCAGACATGGTGGAAAGAAGGTGAAACATTTCCAACAGACGAACCATGGAAAGTGTTAAGTGAATTATTATATAGACCACATATGACTGAGCGTGGAAGAATGACGCCACATTTTCCAAGAATAGAACAGTTCAATGTGACAGTAAATGCATGCGATTGGACACATTGCGATGCCACAATAACTACTTGGGCTGAGGGGCAGGAAAACCAGGGGAGATGGGAGGTATGATTCAACATATTACGTTGGTCCAACAATGATGCACCTACATTGATATGGTTAAAAATATGAAGGTACATGAGAATAGACAATGTCAACCTCTAAAGGAATGGGAAGAACTAAGTGGTTTGACTGGCATAGAGGTGGGGAGTGCTACCATCTGGGCCCACAATTGTACATGTAAGTTTATAAAAAATATCACTAACTACATGTAAAATAGACAAACCAAGCAAATGTCCCCCGCTGCACCCTATTCCATGAGAAGGCATACTTTTTGCACCGAAAAAAGTTTCAAATTATGTAAATATGGTATTCACATATGCTATTTATGATTTGACAAATGCAATTGTCCTGTTTGGTCAGTATTGTGAAAGGTATGAACTGATAAGGTGCAGCGTTGTTTAAAACAATAGATTATACACAAAACATGCTGCTATGAAAAAAACACTCATGTAAATGTTAAGCAGTTGTATCTATTAACTATAATTTGACACTGAGATGGAAGTTCATCCATTAGAGGAGATGGAGAGGGTGGTACAGGTGGGTTAGCATCACTGGTGTATTCTGAGTCACCTCACAGGATTTCTCTATGATAATATAAGGTGTAAATCACCCCCTGGTTTCTGTCTCGCACCAGCCTACACTGTTCAGATGAGGAACATTCCTATACCTACCTACACCTGATGCCGGTGAGTTCAACATCCTGGCCACGTAGGACGATACCTACTTGGCTCCTGAATCAAATGTGTTTGCAGGTTCCCACGCTAGGTGAAGAAATGTCTTATGGAGAGTGATTCAACACGTCTCAAAGCTAAAGTGGCCCAGGCAGAGGCCACAGTCCTGAAGCCATACGGATGGCCTGGTGAAAACAACACATTCTGTGACTGGACATTCCTGGAAATTGTAGAGCTAATAGTAATTATTGTCCTCAAAAATCTCATACAGTGTTGTTAATGATATAACTTGAAAAGAAAAAAAAGCTGGAGAACGTCATTGATAGAAATGAAATGGGAATGGCTCAGACAGAACCGATAATTATAACAATTTTTAACGTTATATTTTTTGTTTGTTTGCATTTTTGTATATACATTTTCTTCATGTTAACTTTTTATTGAAAGGTTTAAAAAAAAAAAAAAAAATTTAAGTAGGGATCACTGGAAGACATGGGAGCCAAGTACACCCCCCGTGAAGTGTCTCACAATATAGTGGGCCAATCACAGATAATCTAGTCTACCCCCTAATCCAGCCAGATTATCTCCCCTTCATATGCAGTATCTTTATGTAACATCCTATACCCCCTACCTAAAACCACGTCTCCCTACCTCAAACCTTGTTTCTTCCCCATTTTCTGTGATGTGTTCTCATTCGAGGCAATGACCATGATGGTCCTGTGTTTCTCCCTCAGTTGTTGGTTCTTGTTGGTCTTTACCAGGGGAACAGACCCTTTAGTTCCTTAACTATATTAAAACAACCTATTTTAAAACAGAGACGTTCCTGCATTTATATTTCTACTTTAAAAAGTACAGAGGAATAAATAGAACTCATTTAAACATTCCAGTGATTAATATAGTTCATGAACTGAGAAGGATGAAAATTTCAATCTTTAGTGAGTTCAGCATCTGTGAATTCATATAATAAATTGGAATATTGAATATTGTGTCAACAGAATTTATGATGCAGAAACAACTGTGACACACATTTTGTGTAGCACTTTAGTTCCCTCCTGTGGCCAATAAATGTATAGCTTTCCTAAATAATGAATTTTGGGCCACATTGACAAAAATGGCCATCTATATGTCACAAGGAGGTGGAAAATGAATCCAGGTATGCTCAAAACAGCTTTGATCATGGGGACAGTACTATAACTAACCTCTGTAACACAAACAATGAAGAATGATTAACTTGCAGGTTTACATTAAAAAGCACCTAAAACATGGTAGACTCCAGTTATAATGTATATGTATATGGATATGTATCACGCTATAACTTTAAATACAGAGATTTTTTTCTGGAAGTATTTGTAGATGATCAACCAGGGAAAGGATTCAGGTGGCCATTGCAAAGGAATGTATTTTATGATGCCATTCTGATTATGTAGCACACTAGAGTAGCTGTGTGCACATCCAACCAGTCATGTGGCCAGGTGCACGATAAAAAATGTGAAGATCGAAGAAAAATGGATATCCGCACATTGGATTACAGCTCCCAGTATTTTATTGACTAAAAAGCAAAGCAACGTTTCAACCCAACAGGGTCTTCATCAGGCAAATGACTCACATGCTTTGCTTTTTAGTCAATAAAATATTGGGAGCTGTAATTCAGTGTGCGGATATCCATTCTGATTATGTGACATACAAATACATAAACTGCGCTGCAAAATAAATAAATAAATAAATACATAAATAAATAAATAAATAAATAAATAAAAATGAGATCTTTCGTGTTTTACTCCAGTAATGATACTTTAAAAAATAAATAAATAATAACTTTTTTCTCTCAAGTAGAAGATATTTTGGCCTTATTTTTGCTTGTCAAGTGAAATTGTCTGAAAGATTATTGGCAATCTTTCTGTCTTATTTAACAGTGTAATAGAAATAAGATTTTAAGTTTGAATATAAGACCGTTCAAATTCTTATTCTTTGGTTTTCGGAGTATGTGGAGTCTTTGTTACTGGAGGACTGAACTGCTTACACTGGCAGCGCAGGCAGACTGTAGGCACCCATTTGGCCAGGGAAGTTGCTCTGGTGCCATCAGGTGGACCAACAGTGATTCAAACCCTCCTTGGGGGGGGTAACTCTCAGTTATTCACAAGTTAAGAAACCTGTATGTCCACCCTCACCTCCTACTCTTCCTGTACATCATTGAGCCAGTTCTCGTATATGCTTACAGTCTCCAATAGGAATGAACCTTTCACAATCACACGTTCAGGCACCAAAATGATTGGTCTTGCCACTCCCTACATGTCTGATCTCATCTCCACAGCCATAACATGCAAGGCAAACATAATTGCACATGACTCAGAACACCCACTGTGCTGTAGCATTAACCTTCTCCCCTTGAGTAGCAGATACAGACACCATGTGCAGGAGAGCTCATTTCATCAAAAGCTTTGTACTTTCTGCCATACATAAATTGAACAACACTCACCTCCCACTGTGATTCCTGTTTAACCACAGCTCAATATTGCACAGCTCAATATTTCTGCTTTGTTGCGGTGTTGTTATGCCATTGTGTTCTTTGCTGTATGGTGTATAATTGAATATGTCATGTATAATTGGCTTTTTTATAATTGTTTTTTTTGTGAATGGTGCCGATTGTGAAAAAGAATTTCCACAGTGAGGACACTAAAATATTATTGGCAGAAATCAATTCATTAAATGGGCAACAAGTGTAAAATGCCCAGAGCAAGTCTGGTCAGGAAACTCTTTGTCGGCCCTTTGTCGGCCTCAGTAACCACATGTGCACATACTAATCCAATCACATACACACATTACAACATGTTCTGATACTCACATGTCACTAAGTGTTCAGATACAGATACTCAACCAATTGCTTACTCACATCACTACACGTTCTCATACTCAACCTATCACATGCACACACCCCTAATAGAGCACTTAAAAAAAAAAAAAAACAACAGTCAGACCTCTCCCGTGCTGGCCATTGCCTGCGCTGCTCTTTGCATGCTACGCTTGCAGCAGCTTACAGAATTACGCTCACCTGCCACCAGTCCAGTTTCCACCTTGTTCTGCTTGCAAATACTGGGTGGGTATTGGTAGTTCTCCCATTTAGTAGGAGAGATTTATTGCGCTCCCTGTTAGGTTGGCTAGCATATGCTGGTGCATGGACAGACCAGAGAATGTGAGAAGAGTAGAGTGGTGGGAAATGTCGCTCCTTGTTCATGAGTTTGTTTGCGCTCCACTGCCTGGCTCCCCGTACTTTTCCCAGCTCCACTCCAGAATCACTCACCGCTCACAGAAGGAAAGCTATCACTCAAAATGTGCTTAGTTCTTCTTCTTTTTTGTTTTAAAGCATCACTAAACCCAAACATGTCTAATCCTGAAAATATTTTTAACCAAAATTTGTGAGTTGCCCTGACCAAATTCCACTTTATTAGGTACACCTTGCTAGTACCGGGTTGGACCCCCTTTTGCCTTCAGAACTGCTTCAAGATTTGACGTGTTGTGCGTTCAGAGATGCTCGTCTGCATACCTTGGTTGTAACAAGTGGTTATTTGAGTTACTGTTGCCTTTCTATCAGCTCAAACCAGTCTGGCCATTCTCCTCTGACCTCTGCCATCAACAAGGCATTTTCGCCCAGAGAACTGCCGCTCATTGGATATTTTTTCTTTAACGGACCATTCTCTGTAAACCCTAGAGATGGTTGTGCGTGAAAATCCCAGTAGATCAGCAGTTTCTGAAATACTCAAACCAGCCCGTCTGGCACCAACAACCATGCCACGTTCAAAGTCACTTAAATCACCTTTCTTCCATATTCTGATGCTTGGTTTGAACTTCAGCAGATTGTCCTGACCATGTCTACATGCCTAAATGCATTGAGTTGCTGCCACATGATTGGCTGATTAGATATTTGCGTCAACGAGTAGTTGAACAGGTGTACCTAAAAAAGTGGCCGGTGAGGGTATATATATACACACACACACACACTGCATATATCTCTTCAGAAGGCAAAAGATGAGAACCAATGGAGATGAATGAAATGCATTAAACAAAGTATTAATGGTGATGGTTTGGGTGGGGCCAAGAGCAAAGCACAGATCACATAACATTGCCCTGTAACTGAACAAGCTCTAGGTGGGCGGGGCTTTTGGGGGTTTACCATGCTTTACTTCATAACTTTCAGGTGACCTCCGTAGCCGCCACCTTCTGAGTACGGTCCATACCGCTCTTGCAATCCCCCCCATATGGGCCCTCCAAATGGCTGAACTTAACGCACAGGGACAGCTGGTGGGAGACAATGTATCACCGGGGTTATTATTTGGCATTTGCGCTTTCATTTTGGGCTTGTGGGTCGGTGCCCTCACCCAGCATCCGTCGAAGAACAGTAGTGTAACAAAACCGGCTAGGCCTCTTTGGAAAAGTTGAACAAAGCGCTGGTGCACAGGTGGTACAGAGCTAAAGCGTACACAAGCTTAGCCGGGGATGGACGAACGGGAGTTCACATCAGCTGTGTTTCCGTAGGCTTTCAATTTCTGTCATCTGTCCTTATGTGTAACTTTGAATTTCGTTTTTTATGCAACGTCATTTGGAAATAATAATGATTCAATCTGTCATGCATGAAAATTTGAGGGGCACAACGACATCATGCCATGGCAGCAGCGGAAAACCAGTCGCTGGATCTGAAGTGTGATGTATTGCAAGCCGTAACAGGAGGCATGACAATCTCCAGTTAAGGATTCAGAAACTTGTGAAAATTGTGTTCCGCTGATAACTTGGCGTCCCAACGGGGTGAGAGAAGAGATCTATAGTTGGGAAGGCCTACGACTCAGCCCCCAAGAAATGTAGCCTATTGAGCTTTGGATGGAGATACAAATCTCTCGCCTCATCTTCCAAAAGCTTATCCATTTGCCGACATTTTGAAAGCTTTTTAGCAGTGTTATTCGTTAGGAGACAAAGTGGGGTCGGTGGATTTTTCAGTTTCCCCTCATTCACAGAAACACATAGACCACAGAACAGCCCGCAAAATTGCCTGCTCAAGAGGGGATTTTCAAGTAACTGAAGTAAAACTCATCAAGGTGGATTAGCATGTAATTTGTATGGACTTGGTAAGTATCATAAATTTAACAGTAGGCACGACTATCACGCAAAGAATGTAATTCTTTATCTGGGCATCAGAGGGCAGAGTTGTATCAAGAATAGTATTCCTGTTTATGTGTCCTCATTAAGACCATTAGGAATTACGACAAATTCAGCATTCTTACAAAATTTATGCGGTGTCTATCTTTGGTCATTGGCACATGGAATCCAAGGTACAAAACTCAGGCTTTTGTTCAGTACTTACAAACCCACAAAGTCACTGGAGATATTTCTCACATAGAAGCCACATACCACAAATGTGTACATTTTCTTTAATGTCACAGTGTTAGGTGGCACAATAGATACGTGTAAATACATAATTTTTTTTCTGCAGGGAGAACTACAATTTTGTATATACAATACGTTATCCACACATGCCAAAATACAAGATTACAACTTTTTTTTTTTTTTTTTACAAGTAGAATTCCTTCCTCCTTTCAGTAAATACAAATACAATACGTAACAATTATAACAAAATAAAAGAAAACAATTACGTGTTACGTATTAAAAAGGCAAACTAAATAATAGTGAAAGGCAATTTCGTCCTTGGGAGGAAGGAAAAGAGATGCTCACATTTTATTTTATTTTTTTCAGATGAAATGTCAAGCTGTGCTCTAGTGTTTGTGCAGGCCACAGTGGTCTTTCTTTTATTTTTTATTTTTTTGAAATGTCAGAGCAATTCTTTCAATTCTGTTATAAAACCAACGAGTTGCCGTGAAACATATGCAGTGAGAGAGGTGAGACGTGTTATTTTTAATAGAAATGACCTAAATCTACCAACCCTTCACGGAAACGCCCAGTGTTAAATTATCTCAACACTTACATACGATCAAGGAAAAGTATTCTATAAAAGTATTCAATCATTTTTACACTGAACATTTGGTCATTTAATGAATGCACTTGGCCTATTAAAAACTAAGGAGACCTAGGCTTTGTGCCATATGAATTAAATCAAACATCAATGTGGAATAAGTAGCTTTTTAAAGTTCAGTTTGGCTCCGTATAATGATTGCTGCATGATGTTTTAGCCCGCTGTAGACCTTCCTTTCACTGGACGGATTGCATCCAAATGTGTTTGGGACGGAGGCGACGTTTTATTTAAACACGTCTGTTGATAAAAACATCCGTTACATGAAACAGGAAAAAAAAACTTAAATCTTGAAAGAGGAATTCGTAAGAACTGAATCAAAGAAAGAAAGATGCTGCCTAACCTGTACCAATCGTTCTCGTTCGCTGCCTAGCCACCCTCTCCACTTACAATTCCAGCCCTCAAGACAGGTACTCTAGGTAAAGGTAGCCCTTACGAATACAATTCTTCAAAAAGTAGAACAGAGGTACAACAAAATTACAGATCCACCAATGAAAAACAAAACCAGAATTCATTTTTTTTTTTTTTGCGATAATTCTCAAGCCCCCATCAGTTCATGTCAATCTAACCCCAGTTTTTCTTGATACAAATGGACGTAAACCTACACACTGGTTATTCCAATTCAAAAACAAATTTCCCGTCATCACCGCGAGATACGCTTGTATACATGGCACGATTGTCATTATGAAATGGACCCTTCTAACAGTGCAAATCTCCGACCAGCCTTGCTCACAGCGACTGAAGAAACCTCAGACTGAATACAGAAAGACTGTATGTGGAAATCACATCTAAAACAATTATGTGGGATCGGGGGAAAGAACACTGCATGAGCCTAGAAATGAGGGTCCCAAAAATTAAGGCATAGCTACATGTTTCAGTTTTGGCCGACTGCTGCTACGAAGGACCACAGTTGCACAGTTCAAGTGTCCGGCAGTTCTACACACCACAGTTCAAATGTTAGTCCTCTTTCAAGCCTTAGAATTAGTGAGAGAAGGTAAATCGAATCAATGCATTATTTGAATTGGCAGAACCTAAAGGTTGCAGACACTACAAATCTCCTGGCCAAGAGTTGAGTAGACCTGCTGGCACTGCTGCCCTCCTGGCCAGGACTGGATTGCTCTGCAGGCACTATTGCCCTGCTGGGCCAGGGTCAAGTAGCCCTGCAGGTACAGGGGCCCTCAATGGCTCCAAAGCTCACACTCAGGCATAAACAATCGGGCCAGGGAGCTAAAAATAAGCATCCCAAAAAGTTACGAAACCAAGCAATTCCACGTCTGAGCCGAAATTAATCTCCTACTGCCTAGAAATCCCTCCAGAGTCATCGCACACACCTGCACTAAATGAAGAACCATGATTACTGGGTTTGACACCACCTTGTCTTAAAAATAAAAAATAAGATTCATGACTTCCTACCATAGCAGGAATGCAGGGTATGCAGGGTTGAGGTTGCTACATTATTGAAGGTTGCCTCGATGCAAATTAAGTATCAGCATGCATGAAAAAAATGCTGTGAGGCCAGTTCAACAACAACAACAACAAATGTTTTCAGCCATAATTTGGTGTAGACAATGAGATATGTGGTGACACAAGGAAACTGTTGAGGAATTTTCACCGTGTATGAAACTGCCAAATGCAGACGCCTGAACAGGCATGACTTGGCACTTCTAACTAACAGGCTACCGTTGTTCAAAACCACAAACATACTGTAGCAATACCTCACTAAACAATGGGTAATGGGTGTGTTATTAGATTGTACAAACATGTGATCATTTCAAGCAAAGGATTAAAATAAACTGAAAAGGGTAGGTGAGGCTAGCCTTTCAAGAGAAAATAATTCAGGAAGTACAGAATCATAAATCAATGTTAATCCTGAAATAATCTTGAACTTCCTGCATAAAGTTGACAAGCACTTGAAAAAGAACCACTTTGAAAGAGTTTCATCGAACATACAGAGCGCATCAACAGTGAAATCAACGTACCTTTAAAAAAAAAAAAACAGCAGCTCTAAAGACCTTTTCAGCTAAAATAAAAGAAACAAACAAACAAAAAAAAAAAAAAACATGAAAGCAGAAAACATCTTGTTTGTTTTTATACGGAACTCACGAAACCACTGAACGTGTATTTTGGGCTACATCTGTGGATGAGGATGACCTGCGTGGACTGAGCACGCTCCTTGTAATCACACGCAGAGAACAGAGTAGTTTACAATACCACCCACATATGGGTTAAATTCTTGGCACGTCCAACCAAGAGCATCCCCTGGGTTTTTGGCTTTTCCCAGAACTACCCAAGGTGCTACGTGTTGGAACAGCTACAGTGGTCCTGACCGAGTAACTCAAGACAGAGGGCTTTCACCTGATGAAAGGATTCAGAGATGTTCTCAGCGTCCCTGATATTATTTTTAATATACCAGCCCGTGTTTGTTTCATAGTAGTGACAGAGGTGCATCTGATATGATGCAATGTTAATGCATGACACAGTCACATTGTTTGACTGCTAAACCCATGTCGGATATGAATTAACTTTATTAAGTTCTGTACAACTTGATTTATATATTGTATATACACAGACATACACGCTGCAGCTAAATGCTGGGTTTGATAAGAAAAGTCCTGTTTTGAGCAAAGATTCTTCTGTTTGAGATTAATTACCCTGCAAATTATTTACATTTTGCATGAAAGCCCTCTTAAAATAAAAACAGCCGCATAAGAGCTTGTGACATTATTTTGCAGCACTCGTTGCAGCTATATCTTGGCTGACATAGCCCAGTTGTTGAATTCTAAAGTTTCTTGCAGTTGGTTTTACACCACGGTTGCATATTACTGTTGCAAGCAACAGCGGTTTGGATATTTACACCAACTGAGTTCAAAGCTGGACAGATACGGGTGACTGTTTTGACACTGATTAACAGTGAAATATTTGATATGGAACTATTGAGACACATATTCTCAAATGTCATCAAGCACAGGTTATGAACCGTACTAGTTTTGATGGTAAACCATATCACAACATTGTAACACCGATTACTTCAATGAGACATTTTTTCCCTGTGCTTTTTTTAACAGGCGACGTGAAAACCTGATTCCAAAATGGCACGCTACATGATTTAAATTTTACATTTTAACAACAACGTTTAAATGTCTGAAAATGATCATTATTGACCTTAAAAAACTGTAGCTTCATAGAGGTGATGGAGGAGGTGCGTTTCGGGGGGGGGGGGGGTTCGACAGAAACGTTACAGAGAAATGAAACGCAACGTCGAAACCACTGTTTAGGGTCAAAGGCAGAAGCGCTAAAGACGAAAGCAAGACGAACGCGTCCCTCTCAGCTGCCGAGCGCAATGGAAATGCTGGTGGGGTGGGGGGGGGTGGGGGTGCGAGCCTAGAGAGGAAAGTGAGAACAGACATCACGGGGAAGTCCGAGAGAGGTGGGACAGTGACGGAAGACAGCGTGAGAGAAAGAAAGAGAGAGAGAGAGAGAGAGAGAGAAGGGTTCAGGAAAGATTCACGCGTCCGCCTCCGCCCTCTTTGGCAGCCCGCCAGCCCGCCGCGCCGACTACGCCCCGCGGGCCGATGTCTTCTTTGGCGCCGTTCCCACGGCCGCCCGCACGCCACGACGACGCCCTGGATGGGGCCCACGGTCCCTCTGCGGCCAGTCCTCCCGTCCAGACCCGGGGGGGGGGGTGGGGGGAGCGGACAGGACGGGATGGTCTGTAAAATCATGCGGGAAACGTCCCCTCCCTAGTCGAACCCCGAAACAAAGAGCTCCGGGCCGGGAGGAGGTGGAGAGGAAAAAAAAAAACCAAAAAAACAAGAAAAAGGAGAAGCAGCCCCTGCCGGGCGGGGCCGTCCGGGGGCCGGCCCTCGTTAGGTGGGCAGGGGGTCGTCGTCCCCCTTGCTGCACTTGCACTTGCAGCACAGGACGAAGGGAGTGGCCAGGAGCAGGAAGGGCGAGGCCACCAGCAGGAGGAGCCCGAAACCGGCGAAGATGCCCACCACCTGCGGAGAAACGGGGAGTCAGTGCGGGACAGGCCAAAACCCATTCACTGAAAAAAACGTGTGAATTTTACAGTAAAAGTCTGTAAAATAGGCTACGGTACGAAACTGTAAACAGCTAAAATATAAATAATTGTATTATTTACAGTGAGACACCATTCAACATTTGTGAGATATACAGCCAGCTACCGTATGCTTAACATACAGGTATGGTTCCCTTATTTATAGGGTAAACTCAGTCAGCAGCATTTTACTGTTAAATTTATAATTATTACAATATTAATATCATTTCTTATACCCTATTTTTTTATCTTTCCTTCCAATTTGGAATGTCAGCTCTTCTCTTCAGCCGTAAGAATACATAAAAATGAGTAACACTGTAACCTCATCCAAACCTAATCTGGTAACTGAGACGGTGACGGACAATATGCGCATTTGCATTTACGTTATATGCAAAGCATAAAAATATGTGCAAAAATGCAAACTCGGGATTAAAAATAGTGATGGACTGCGTTGACGTAACACCTTCCATCTCAATCTCACAGCGATTTATAGCGAAACTCATCATCACAATCATCACAAACCCAGCGTGAGTGATAATGGCAAGTTAAAAAAAAAGTTGTCGACGAAGGCGACGACGGCGGTGAGGGGGGGATGCGTTCTCTGAACGGGCCGCCGCCGAGGCTCGTGGGAAAGCGCGTCGTCGGGGTTTGGGGAGCGCCCACCTGCGTCCTGTGCCAGATGACGGACGCTCTGGAGTGGCCCAGCTTGTTCCGGCACGGCCCTTTGTCGTAGTGGATCAGGAGGAAGTCGTCCTGCGGGGGGAAAGGACTGTGACTGACCCGCGCCCAGCCCAAATTTCACTAAGACCCCCCCTCCCGTCAGGGCTGGCCGAAGCTCTACTCCAGTGGTGTCAAACTCGTTGCCATGGAGGGCCGTGTGTATGCAGGTTTTCATTCCAGCCTCAGATCTTGATTATATAATTCGTTAAATTATTTGCTGAATTAGGGATGCAGGTTTGTGCACAATGGTGACCCGACGTCTATGGTGACCCGCATTGTCTAAATAAAAATGTTCTTATATTCTGTGCTTCAATGCAGTTAAACGCATATGGCTGAATGAGTAATTGGACTCAATTAAGGCAGCATTAATTGGTTGGAATGAAAACCTGCATACACACGGCCCTCCATGGCAACGAGTTTGACACCACTGCTCTACTCGGTGATTTAGCGCGTTTACTTTTTAAAAATGGAAACGGGAAACGTGGGCGTGGAGACGACGTGAGACTTTCTTGTAGAAAGGTGTATGCTGGTTGGCGGGACTCCAAACGGAGTGTAATAGCTGTGACAGAAACAAGCTTGGCAGTACAGCAAAGTCCAAAGCATTTTTTTCATAATTTACACTCGTGCAGTAATATCGTTCCATACTATGAAAACACTACTATGCTGTACAGTACAGTAAAATAATCACCCAATATGCACCATACCTATGAGTGAGAAAAGCAGAATGAAAGGTATTCATTTTTCTGATGGCCTTGTGACCGGAGTTACAGAGGGACTGTCAGAGCCTCACTCAGTGCCTCTGTGGTGTGGTATGGTGGAGTGCGGTATGGTTCGGTACAGTTTGGTGTGTTATGCCGCACTTGTTCCCAACCTCGGTCCTAGGGACTCTTGTGTATGCTGGTTTTTGTTACAGCCCTTCTCCCGCTCAATTAAAATGTTACACGTGTGTTAAAGCTAGTTCATAATTTATTCCTCATTATTAAAATGCAGGTCTGGCTTGTAATTTTTTTTTTTTAATCTTTGAATTCTTCATTATGTACCAAATGGAATGTTTTAGTGAACAGGTGTCCAGACTTTCACTAATTAGGAGCCTAGTTACTGACCTCAGTCTTTAAATTTTTTTGCCTCTTTTCATGTAATTGTTTGCAATACTGCACAAGAAGTACTATGCGAACATGGGTACTTTTATTCTCCATGGCACGCATAGCCATTTTTTGACATAATGTGGTTTAAGAGGGTAAAATAATCCCTCAAAACATGAAAAATGTCTAATTTACAAAAATTCACTGCTTGTAAAAATTCTGAGATTGCAACTGTGGCGGGAAGAAAAACCAGCATACGCTGGTTTGAGAATGTACTCACGTCCAGCGATTCCAGGCAGTACCAGCAGAAGGCGTGCTTGCAGTTCTTGCACATCATCTGGGCACACCCCTCGTCCCTCTCGATGTAAACCTTACACTTCGGACACCGCTTGATCGGAGCGTCATCCTCATCCGCCTTATAGAAAGAGCTGAGAGAGAGAGAGAGAGAGAGAGAGAGAGAGAGACAGAGAGACAGAGAGACAGAGAGAGAGAGAGAGAGAGAGAGAGAGAGAGAGATAAAGAGAGAGACAGAGAGAGAGAGAGAGAGAGAGAGAGAGAGAGAGAGAGAGAGAGAGAGAGAGAGAGAGAGATAATTCGTTTTCATTCAGATGATTCTGCAAGCATTCCGATGCCATGTTCTTTTTCGACAGCAGCACTCCATCACACGTAAAAACCGCAAACTGTTTCCATGTCAGTCCTGTACCCCGTGACACTGCTGTAGTTAGAGTCATTGGGTGACTGAGCGCAAAATTTGGATTTATCTGGTTAAATCTGACAGGCATACTGAGAAACATGCAGCAAAATTTAGAATTAGAAATTGTCGGTTGCATGTGGCTTCACTGTATGCACTGGAATCTTTCATAATGTTTGATCACTTGATCTTGTTTATTGTAATATAATAATCATTTTTACGTTCCTGAATCCTTATAGAAACTTCAGTACAGGTGTGCAGCGGGCCAATTCCTTACAGGGTTTTGCGGCAACTTCACACCCTCCAGTACAGGGGAGTTGAACAGCCCTGCTTTAAAGGCTAGCATGTGCATGTTTCTGTTCCACCCAACTGTACGAGAACACATTCACAGCCAGACCTCCAGGAATATATTATGTAGAAATGTCTTGAGCTTGTGGCTCAAGTGCAGCTTCAGCAGTGTTTAATAATTAGCTAAATACGTCAACCTGAGTAAATCGCTGGGTTACTTAATTACGAGAGCACATGACTGTGTGTCCATGTGTGTGTGTTTTGAGAGAGTAATCACGTTAGTATGTACACGCCTACAGAGTGAATGATGACGACAATGATGATAATGATAATGAGGAGGCGGGGTTACCTCGTCTCTCCAGGCAGGAAAGCGGTGATCGGCTGATTCTCCTGGCACGCCTGGCCCGGGTGCCACCGGATCTTGCAGGCTGAGCAGAACTCCAGGCTGCAGACGGCGCACTGCACCCGCTGAGGCAGCGCCGCGTCCGTCTCCTTCAGCTGGCACACCGCCTGGCACGTCGAAGACGGGCACCAGGTCCGGCAAGGGTCCAGCAGCACCTCTGCAACAGAGTCGCGATCACGTACGGTCGAGTCAAGTCACACCCCGCAGGCGAAACGCTCGAAAGATGACAGAGTACAGCTTCACTGACCGCGTGGTTATGATGAGGTTACGGTCAGACATGTTCAAGTCATCACAAAACACAGACAGCACTGAACGGTTACAACAACTGTACGGTAACAAAGCTATGGTCAGGTACAGCGAAGTCAACCCCCGATAGCACGCAAGACCTAGCAAAACCTTTACTGACGATATGGTCATGGAGAGGTTATGGTCATATGGTTATGAGTCAGTTATTCCTTGGCAAAACATTATATATAAGCACTACAGAGAACAGTTCACCAACCACATGGTTGTGGTTAGGTTAGCGGGTAAAGCATGAAACCACTTTGCATGCTGTACAGACAGGTCGCCAAACAGCATGTTTGACACCATTGCGTGTCACGCGGTCATAACACGAGACGCATAGTGGCATCCTGGTCACCAGGAATGCCGTGGAACAACACTGGCATTGAAGAGACAAGCCACAGGAGGAAACGCCAAAAATAAACAACCTGCAGCACAGAACCTCCTCCCCCTTTCCAAGGCACGTGCACGACACACCTCTACCCACACAAACCTCAGAAAACACAAACCCTCTCCTCATTCTTCGAAGATCCTTAAAATCCGGGCCGCCCATCCCTGTTCCTGGAGATCTACAGTCCTGTAGGCTTTCACTGCAATCCTAACAAACCACACCTTGTTACACAGCTGGAGACTTCACCGAGCTGCTCGTTAGTAGAATCAGGTGTGCCGCATTAGGGTTGAAATGAAAACCTATGGGAAGGTGCCGTAGATTTCCAGGAACAGGGCTGAGCAACCCTGCTTTAGATGGTTCCTGGAACATCACAGCTCATGGGACTGGAATGTAAACAAATTGCTAGAATTATGCCCATCTACACCTGCCATTCGCAAAATTGCATTGCTCTAGTGGTGTCGAAGATGGCTAACCCCTATTGCCGGCGTTTGACCTATCAGACAATGGTTGTTGTGGGAACAGTGGGCTGAATTACGTGCTTTGTTCCAATCATCAACAGCTTCTCAGGGCATTCCTTCACTTATGCTTTCACAGTTTTTCTAGTTGGTCGGTTGGTTGGTCAGTCAATCTGTTATTTCCATCGTTCCACCAATTCATCCATTTACTTATCTGTCCATCCATCTGTCCTTCAACTGTATGTATATTAATCTAACAATCTCTTACATTCATTCTGTCCATATTTCCTATACATCTATCAAGCCATCCAGTCCATCAGTCTATACAATCATCCATCTGTCTGCAGTCTATGTATCGTTCAGATCACCAGTAAATACAGCACAGGGCATAGACATCTGATAAGCCATACCAGCAGCATCTGCAACGTGCTACAGGCTGACATCTCAGCCTGTGATTTAAGACACAAAGCCATCAGTGTGACAGCTGAAATATCAGTCACGCATATAAACCCACTTTTTAAGAGTCATCACAGATTCGTCATCTACTTTTTACAACACCTTTCCCCAATGATTTTCATATGGTAGTCACAGAAAGCGTATTGCTTACTGTCGTCTAATAAAAGGAAAGGAAACTAAAATGCAAGGAAACATCTGTTCAATTATTGTGCCATTCAATGAATATTCTTAAGCAAGAGATTGCTTTAAGATTTTGCGAAAACCACAAAAAGGCAATGGCCCACTTACCCTTCTCAAACTGCAACTTCCTGTACTTCTGCATTATTTCCGTGGCAACCATGCACTCAATCTGTTGGAAAAAGAGCCAGCGACCTTCATCATTAGTGAGACCAAAGCACACACTCCAAGTCCAATCTGAAGTTACATTTTGTATTAAACAAGGACACCTCAAACTTTCTCTACAAATTTAGGTCAAAGTGAGGTTGGTTTTTCTTGAGTGTGCATCTTTATTTTGAAGTTCCTTCTAAGTTGCTATTCCTTGTCAAGGACTTTAATTGCTCTGAGCCTTAAAGAGTTCTGGTAATGGCTCTCTATCTGAATATTCATGCGGTGGAATGTATTTTGCTCCAGATCGACTCATACAATAATCCTACACTTATCCTTTGAAACTAAAGAGTCAGTGCTAATGACTATTAATGACACCTCCTTTCGCTATGAGTCTTCAGACTCTAAAATTCAAAGCAAAGCGGGAGAAACATCTTGTAATTTCGATTGATTTTTGATAATATATAAATGAGAGATGAGAGGACAAGGGATATCTAGTCCTGTGAGTTTAAACTGAAACTCGGGCTATAGATAATCAGCTTTTCATCTCTCATGTAGAGATTAAATGAAATTCAAAAAGCGATCCTCCACCAGAGGGTGAATTCAAAGTGAAATGTATTCATGAAACTCAGCAGCAGCAAGGTACCAGTAATTGGCGGATGGGCCCTCCAGGCGACCAGCTGTGGCAGACCTGAGTCAAATACGTCTTTGTTTTGGATTCAAATACTTTTCTGTGCTCTATTGATCTTGCCTGGTGTAACTGAGCCTGCCAATATAACCAGAAGGCAGGGTTTGCACTTTTTGTGAGTATAGCATTGGTTCCAATACACCAGACAAGATCAGTAAAGCATAGAAAAGTATTTGAATCCAAAACAGTATGTGACCCAGGTCTGATTCAAATCAAAGCCGGCTAGCGCTTGCTGTCAAAATGACTTCCTGCGTCTGACCTAGTCTGGCAGATTTGAGTGGGCAGGGCCACACCTACGTGCGACACACTGCTGTCTCTTCTGCAAACGTGATCACCGTTCGGGTGGGCAGCTTCAAATGGTGACTTGGAAGCGTTCAATTTTTTTATTTTTTTTTAATCGTAACTTTTATGCCACCTTTTACATTATGGGTCAAACCAAATCCCAGCAGTTTAAACTGATATAAAATTACTGCAATAAAAATTTTTTTTGATACTGTGCGTTTGAAACATGTATGGCCACCAAAATGACCCACAAATAATCTGAGATAAAAAACAAAAAAGGCTGTATTATTTTCTTAGGTATCACTTAGCTGGGGGTATCTTTACCATTGTATACAAAGTTGGTACAGGTTGATCTGGCCAAATTAGAAAAAGTCATTAAAAAATAATGTCAACTGGTTTTCGAGACATTAAACCCTGAACGGGGTCAAACTGACCCCAAACATAATATGAGGGTAAAAGGCATCCAAAGGTCGCGAGAGATCAAAGCAAAGCGGCAGATCAAAGCAGGATTAAGAAAAACATTGTTAAGACGGGCTGTGACTGTAACCACACGCTGATGCCTGAAACTAAGCAGCTCCCTTTTTGTTCAAATGGCTAGTTTGCCTCCAGTTTGGCACCATTAAGTGGATTTCACAGGCTCTCTCAACCCCGTCCAACTAACCCTGGAGCAAAACTGGCAGCACTTCCACCCCAAACTCCTTTCTCCTCTGGGCCGAATCTGCAGTCCGTGAACAACGAGAAGGTTTTACGGAGACCTGGATCATAATCTCGAAGGTCCAAGCATTGTGACTGTGGGCAAGACCCACCTCAGTCTCTTGTAGGTGCCCCCTTTTTGGACAGGCAGAGTCTGGACAGCTAATAGCGGTTTCGAGGCCCTCTTTGATCAGGAGTTCAACGTACTGCTTCAGGCACTGCGGGGGGAAGAGCAGAATGTGGGGAACATGTTGACAACACAGGTCATCAGAAAACCAGGAGTGGGGATGCAATTATGTTGTTCTTTCATGGTGAACCTGAAGATGCCAATGCAATTAATTAGCACTACAGGCTGAATGGAATTTCACATAATATGACAAAAATAACACAGGCACGATTCTCAGGTTCTCATTTCTAATTCTAAATTCAGACTTTTATTCAAGAGGATGATTATACAATGGGTTTTTAGAACTACCAGAAGAAATATGTTTGGACTGTGACCGGTGAATTTTCCGAATCTTTGGTTCTGAACCCTCTTAATTAACCTTCCGATACTGCAGGAAACATCACTGAAGTGAAAACTTCCCATTCAGAACAGGACTTTAGAAAACAAACCGTTTTTCACGGTGCTGGATAGGCTTTTCAAAAAGCATTACCTAACAGAAAACCAAGCACATTGTGGAAAAAGGGAAAAGAAAAAAAGGCACTTTCAAAGCCTTCAATTTTTCAGTCGGCATTGTTTTTGGTTTTGGGGGACCCAAGAGAGCCAAGAAGTGTTACATACAGTAGATTGGAGACAAAATTGAAAGCTTTTAAAGATTTTGTCTGGTCAAAGTGACCATTATAAGGGCCATATATAATGGACTGTACATAACACTGTGCTCTGAAATCTAACTTCAATATCCAGCACTTGGCAACAAGACAGGTAGAAATGGTTGTACAAAACACAACTCATTGTAAGTGTTGTTCAAAAGCCACCTAAATCAAAAGAAGCTAAGTGGTAGGCACCTGAATAGAGCACATGTTTAAGACCTGCTTTGTTTCGAGCAGCTGCACTTCAAATAAAAATGATTTTGACCAGAAATTAGAGAAGTCTGAGCTCAAACAAGGAGGCTCAAACAAGAGCTTTTAAATGTAGCAATGCAATCAACTGTTGGTTGAGAGGAGCTGTCGATGTAAAAACTGACTTGGGCCGCTTCGTTATTTTTACAGATAAAAGGAACGACTGCATTTAATCTTTTACATTCTTCGGCCTCCTCGGTTTATTGTCCAGCGAGTCACACAAGCGTGATTAATGCTGCAGTGGTATGCCAAACTGTCTCTATGGAAAACATTTCATGGACGTTTAGATGTTCAGAACCTGGAAGAACCACCTAGGACGCACAATGCGCGTGACGGTCGCCTGTGCTTCATTTACATGGTAACACTTTCGTCTCTGTTGCTGCTTTCAATGATCAACAAGCCAATCGGATCAGCTTGTGAGAACGCAGAGAAAAGCTGAGTAGGCTGTGGACAGTATCAAGGCCACCCAGGGCTAGTTTCTGAAAAATTGTCAACTATATTCTTTGAAATTACCATTGAAAACATTCATTATATAGGGCTGGGAGCGTGTAAATAATTCTGATGTGTTAACATTTTAAAAGCACATTCGAACACATTTTAAACATACATTTTAATAAGGAAGAGGAGGTCACAGAAAATGTGTTCACTCATTAAGTGGGGGCTGGAGGCTCACTGACTGGGAACAGTGGGACTAAATCACCTGAAGCTCCACGTGTTTTCAGCAGCTGGCTGAAAGGCATTTTCAAGGCCCACCAGAGCACATTACAGTACATTACATTACAGGCATTTAGCAGACGCTCTTATCCAGAGCCACGTACAACAAGGCAATCAGTTCAAGGTGCAGAGGTGCAGAAAAACACACTAGAGTGAAGTAAAGATCGTAGTGCCGGAAGTGACCACATAGATCAGGACTCCAACCCTGCAGGGTAACCTGTTCAGCAAATAAACAAAACAACCCTGCCAAGTACAAAACTAGCACTGAAATCACATTTGCCTAATCAGAATAAAACAAAACAATCCTGCACAGACCCCAAGGCCCAGAGCAGACCGGTAGGCCCACACCGGTAAATTACCGCTAACCACGCATTTCCCGAGGGCGGTTAGCGGCGAAACGGGTCGCGGCGCTGGCGCCGCCGCGCTTACCAGCG
The DNA here is from genome assembly GCF_013347855.1 of Anguilla anguilla. Classification (NCBI taxonomy): domain Eukaryota; kingdom Metazoa; phylum Chordata; class Actinopteri; order Anguilliformes; family Anguillidae; genus Anguilla; species Anguilla anguilla. The sequence goes on along the minus strand of NC_049201.1, from coordinate 29,605,153 downwards.
TGCAGAAGACACATTGGCACTGCGAGATGGTGGTCATTTGCTCCAGCGGGAACTCGCCGAGGCACAGTTTGCAAGACACGAGGGGGTCCAGGGCCAGGTCGCAGGTGGGACGGTACCGGGCGGTGGTCATCGTGCACACCGTCCTCCTGCAACGCACAAGAAGAGACGCCGCACCTGTCACAAAAAAAAAAGGGGGGGGGGGAGGGGGGGGGGGGGAGGGCAACGTTTAAACATCCCAGTATGCTTTGCAAGAGAAGATCTTCAAAGAGAGAGAGTTGTACTATCAGTGACACTGCTACATCAGGTAGAGAAAATAAGAATAATATCAACATGAAATGTCATTGAATGCATCTTATTTCATGTTTCTTAGGCCTGATTTACATTTCGTCGCACGGCCATTTCGACAAGTGTCGTGACAGTGAAAGCATCGCACGACATTTATACTTCGGCAACGGCCTGTGGGGAGGGTTCTGTTGCCTCCAACAGGGGGCAGCAAAATAAGGTAAACACCAGCTGCTTATTCAACTTGAACGAAATGAAAACCTACACGACTGCATTTAGCGCTGCATAATTAAGCACACGGCGGTCTCGTCTTCAATTTAAAGGTAACGAGTCGGCAAAAAGCAGTTTAATAGCTAGGTCCGCACCTCTACTGAAGTGCTAACGGATTTCCGAACTGGGCTATTTTCAGCAGTGTTCTTTAGTAGGCTTGGATGGAGTCGGGTGAGGGAATCGACTTTCTTCAAAATGAATCGATTCATAGCTCTCAGGAACGAAAAAATAAAATGCATTTTGAGAAGGGTGACCTTTTTGCACGGGGGAAATAAAATGTTCTGTCACACCAACTCCGCCCGCTGAAGTGCGTGTGCGTGTGCAGCTGTTTATTTTCGGCTGCTTCAGCACGGCTCTTCGACGTCTATTTCCCCCCCCCCCCCCCCCTCCCTCCACCCCTGGAGAGAGAAAGCGAGAGCGAGAGCCCTGGGTAGCTTAAGTCTGGAGTGTTTACAGGAAGTGCCTCTGCGCTGCCTGTGTCGCTGTCAGTAGTCTCACCGAGGCTGCTAGGCAACAGGGTCGCCAGGGCAAACGGAAAGAGTGTTCTCAGGGAAGAGGGCTGCAGAGGGCTGCTTCAGAGTGCACACAGAAAGGGTTGCCAAACTGGATGATGAAAGGGAAGGGGAAGCATACGGCACAGGGGTGGAAATAACACTTTTGATGCAACAGCAGTTTCAGTCAGGTCCAGAATCATCAACTGCCTAAAAAAAAAAAAAAAATCAGGGACCACAGCCATGCAGCTGAAGAGTTTGCGTTCGGTCCTTTTAAAAGCCGGTTAAAGCGAGGTTACGGACAGGTTCGAACGCAGAGAGGAATCTGCCAGTTGGTGACATTCTAACTGGATTGGACTGGCTCGCAGTGGGCAGCCGAGAGGAAGTTTTGGCCCGAGGCCTTTGAAGGGTTGCCAGAGTAGCAGCCAGGTCAGGGTCAGCCCGGTTTTCTGTTGCGTAACCACTCCGCATGTCCAAAAGACTGTAAATAGGAGGTGGCAAAGCGCACGCACACAAATACACATAAACACACACTTTCTCAACACCTTCGATGCCAAATCTGGCCAATCCTCGCCTATTTAAGTAGTGTTCCACTCAAGGCTTTATGACAGATGTGAGCATCACAGAGACTTGTTAAATGCTTTAAATAAAGACACTTGTACCACTTATATTAGTTTATATTCAAAATTTAGGTAGAAATAAAGTGCCATAAATACAATTATCCTGGTGACAATGCAAGAGTGATGTCGTTCTCTTTTATATTAAAATGAAATACTGAGATCGGGTAAAACTATATAGGTCCTGGATCATACCCCTTGACCACAAGTGTGCAAAATCTGAGGGTGATGTGTGAAACTTCTAAAAATCTATGCAGCAAAATGTAAACAGTGTACCTTGGTGTCCCTTAGGGTCTCCAAATCTATCCAAAATGTCTAAATTGTGCATTGCTGTAAAACATAACAATCATGTATTTCACTACAAGCTGTTTTGACTAATGAACTCACTTCTGCATCATTGAGAATGACCATCTTTTCATCAGTACAGGGTCTTAGATATCTAGGTGTCCAAACATAGACATGCATTTTTAACTAGACAGGAATGCACGCCATCAGCTAGCCTAAACTTGTGAAGTCCCAGAAGTAAGCCTGTACTGCACATGTTGAGGGCAAAACATTGGAGTTTTCAGTAAAGTGAATGGGGAATATTAAACTTCTGAAGGCAATTAAAATGTCCCCGATGGTGTTCTGAAACTCAGTTAAGGACAGTTACGTTTCATAGGAAAAGCAGATCGCAAAAATATGTAAAATGTAATAAGATATGAAAATTTTTAGTAAAAGTTTTTAGGAAAGTATTTTCCCACGACTTCTGGACCAAAACAACCATTGTTTCACAAACTGCTGCACTTAATGAAATTTATGATCACAAAAAATGGGCCGATGACATTTTCTTTGGTAGTCAAATCACCTTTGTTTTCCACATTGAATTCAACGGGCAGCAAGCTCTTTTGCCCTCAACATGCGCAGTAAAGACTGTTTCATGTTACTTCCTAGGCTTCACCGCCTGGCCCCTCCTACTCTCCAGTTCATACGTACTCTCTATGGATCCAAAATCCTGTCCAAAACCGCTCTAAAAATGAATAAATACTTTTTGTCCATTATGAAGCATATAAATTAGCCCCCCTTATGATGGTTTAAAATGAAACATAACTTGGAAAAATAATACAACAAAACCTGTGATACACTGTGGTACACATACCTAAAATGTATTCATGTAATATATATTCACTATTTCATTTTTTCGGTACTGTACAGTATGAAAGCTTTTGCATCACATGGGGATGGGAGAACATTTTACAAATGTTACTATTTGTGATCACTCCAAGGGAAATTTTCATTCATCTAGCACATATCAGCACACAGTAAATTTTAATGAGGATTTTCCATGCCCTAAGTGACAATCAAAGGCCATGGAGTTACTAATACCCTACATTATGAACAATAAGCCTTGTCCCCTCCTCTTGAATCTTGAATAACATTACGGTCAGAAAAATGTTGGCAATATTTTAGTTTCACAGTAAATCAATGCATCAAACATAACACATGACTGAGTCACCTATGAACGTTTACACTACAGTATGTGAGGCACATTAGAGAATAGCACAAACCTCTGGAAAGACACTCAGTTTCATTGTGAGTGGTATAAATGCTACAAAAAGCAGGCCACTATGAAACACTGATAAAGGGATAAAAACACAAAATCCAAAAACAAAATGCTGAGGTTTCCTACACAGAAAACATATTCTATTTTATGTTCTAGAAACATTCCACCTATCTACTATAGTCAATCAATGACCATTTGAAACATGTTCAAACAATCACCTGTTGCATCAGTGGTCTTGCCCACATCCCTTTCTGGCCAGGGAGAGGGATGAACCCTTCCGATTAAGGAGCCATTGCCAGGTATGAGCTGTTACACAACTGCACAATACAAACACGGCCACAGAGGACTTTCATATCTTTCTACCTGTCTCTCTCTACTTCCCTCTCTCTCTCTCTCAATCTCGCTCTTCCCCTCCCACTCTCTACCTCTATTACTTTATGTCCCCCTCCTTCCCTCCCTTAGTTTTCTCACTCCGCCTCACAGGTTCACTTTCTTGCTCTCTGTGTCAGCACGGATAAAATGATTCACTCATTTGCAGTCAAACTGACGGTGGGAACCCAAGCACAAAATTCAGATTGATGTGCTCTTGGCTTGGCGCAGTCCTCAAATAAGATTTGTTTTGTCTTGTTTTGTTTTGCCAACTCCACAGCGACCGTGGAACACCCACCCCGGTCACACATCAAAATGGTGGCCGGTGCTGCTTTGAGGGACGTGGCTTATCCTCTCCACGGGGACTGGAACTGCATCAATATAAAACGAATCGATGACTCATCTGACAGTCAAAACCCAACGCAAACACCCCCCTGTACGAGAAGGCTGCCAGTCTGCATTTTAAATCCAAAACCATAAAAGCAAAATATATTTTTCTATATTATTTAAATGTAAGTGTGTTTTTGATTGGCCCAGACAGTTCTGAATATGCAGAATATTTTAGATGCTTATATAAGTTACTGGCGACCTGTGGCTTTACAATAGCTGGTTTGTGATCTACAGCAGGAAAACAAACTTCAAGTAACTCCAAAGCAGTGTGTACAGCGAGCTTAAAACTGTGGGTCGTAGCCAACTTAGCAGTACAATAAGGACAGCGGTTGGATTTAGCACACTGGGCAGCTCCTCTAAAAGGTGCCAGATAGCAGTGGAATGCTCTGTGGGGCTTCCATGGTACTAAGGAAGATTGGTGTTTAGTTCACGCCATTTTAAGGTAATTCCATCAGCTGAACACTTATATTGTGACTTTGTAATCTGCCATCATGCACTGGGCAGTTTCACAGTCTTTTGTCTAGATAAGACGGCATATGTCACAACCACTCTTTTCACCAGTTTAGTCCAACTAACTTAAACTTAAGTTAATTTTAATGCCGCAAAGTGAATTATTTCTTTTTGTTTTCGATTCTGATAAAGCACTGTGCACAAACGGAAACGGTTCCAAACAAAAATAAAATTAAACTTGCCAGTTATTGTAAAGCCAGGAGGTTCTAAAGCCAGAAACTTCTCTTAATTTTTTTAAAATCATTCCTTGCAAGCAGAACACATACACTAAATGTAGCCTAAATAATATCAAAAGACTCCAGAATATAACCTTGTTAAACAATGAAGTGGGTAAAATTTGAGGTTGTTCTCTATTTAAAGACACTGAAAACTCCAGGCCTAAACCACTGGGTTAGATGCTAGGCAGACAACACAGCCTATGTGATTGGGAAATAACCATTGACAGGTAAAACCCTGATTACATTAAAGTCGGCCTTGTATTTAAATGTATTTAATATACATATCAGTGCATGCTCTGTGCCAGAATGGAATGTTGTTTAACATATGTCATCAGGGTTGCCAACCTGGGGGGATTTACCGGAAAGAAAAAAAATTCACAAATATAAAATACAAAGCTGACAGTAAGCGCGGAACGTTAGAGGGGAGTCGGGGGAAAGGCCGGAAAATCTGTGAGGGATTCTGCCGAGGACAAAGACCCTTATTGCGAAGGGATAAAAATCGCAAGTATCGGGGCAACACCGGTTAAAATGTAATGTTTGGCCAGATGGCCAGCATGGAAAGTGGGGCAGAGTCCCACGTTCGAAGAGACCGGGAAGGGAAGGGAAGGGAAGCCCCCGTAACGCCGCTGCATTATTTAGCTCCCATCAGCAGAAGTGGGTCAAGCTCAGCCTGCCGGGGGGGGGGGGGAATATGCGCAAGAAGTGAGTCACCTGGAGCAGCCGGCCTCTGCGAGCGAGCACTTCATCTCGCCGGCGTCTGGTCTGGACCTTCCGCGTTCATCCGAGACGTCCGGGCGCTCTCGTATCCTGCGGCCCGCTGTTCTTAAATTAGCACGCTCGTATGAGCGTAGTAATACACGGCCTTCCTAGAACTCCCGTCAACGATTTTTTTCTATATTCTGAGGGCTGGGGTTGGTCGAGAAGGATTCGCTGCATAGCTGTGGCTTTCGTTTTAACAGCTGCTGAGCAGTTTTTTTGTGCAACTGCATCGCGTCACATCAGAACAACGACACAAACTCTATTTATAATCTATCTGGGGCTAATATTAAATTTGAACGTGCACCCTTGCCAGCGCTACTGAGGCACGGGAGCCTACTGCTGCTGGAGCTCACGTTGGGGAATTCACCAAAAGAAAATTCTCTCAACAGGATGGCAAAGAGGCTTTTAAGGTGGATACAGGTTTACAGTCTTAAAACGGATGTCGAACTGGAAATTTCAAACAGCGCTCTGGGGACCTGCCCCTTCTGACGTTTCGCCCTTTGAAAGCAGGCGACTTTGAAAATACGAGCGAAAGTGACACAACAGAAAAAGAAAATGGGTCACCTCGGCTGCCGAAGGCTTTGTTCTCGGATTCTCAGAAGCAATTCAGTCCGCCGGCATCTGATGTAAGAGAAGCGAAAGTCTTCGGGCCGACGCCTTCGCCTTCAAAGGTCAAGAAAACTGTGAAGAGAAGGTCACACACAATCATCAGGAATAATGTAAAAAATAAGGCAGTCATTACCAAAAGAAAAAAGGTATTTTAATACTGTAAGCATTAGCCTACATCATTATATTTGAATTAATGCATGACTTTGCACATTTCCCCATTAGAAAAGGCCAATTAAAATAAAATAAATCTGGCCCACAACCTGAGGCTGAGCATGTCCAGTTCCCGCCCTAATTTGTGTGAAACCACAGACGTGTTCATGCGCAAACCCCACTGCTGATTTGGGAGTGTAGATATCCACGGCTCTCTGCCGAAGCACGCAGTGGCACCAGCTGCATCTTTTACACGCCACAGACAGCTAAGCTTGAATTGAGTAGAGTCAGAGGAAGCCCTTTTGTATGCAGCTTTAACAGGCAGTACACTGGGACTGGATCCAACAGCAGGGGTCAACTGAACCCTCCCGTATCCTGGGCGACGCGATCACAAATTGTGCATTGCCCAATGGAGCAACCGGGCAATCACTAGTAGTCTATAGTTTGGATTTCATTCAACACTTCATTCATGGTGCCATACACCAATGAGCCACCCAGCAGCCCCTTAGCCTAATTAATTATGATTAGTAGTACAGTTTAAGAAAAATTTCTCTAACTCTAATAGGCTTTTTAACAATGCAAGCAGATTTGAAGTAACCACCCTTAACCACGGCAAAATTTGATGGCCCTGAAAAACTCAGTAACTGCAATAATTTAACTAATGGAACAATCTGGAGATTTTACCTGGGCCACATGATGAGTAGTACAGAGGGGACAACATCAGGTGCAGTGAGAGGATACAACAGTAATGAGATGTTAAGTTCACTGAACCTTTTAAAAGGTAGCCTATATATTCTACAAAACAAAATAGAAATACCGCCTCGCAATTGTATGCCTCTGCCAACCAAGACAAAAATGTGTTTTGTGAGCGCGTTCATGAGAGAATGGGACGGACGTGAGGTTACAGTGACCTTGACCTTTGACCTTTTGACCACCAAAATCTAATCAGTTCATCCTTGAGTTCAAGTGGATGTGTGTGCCAAATGTGAAGAAATTCCCTCAAGGCAAAAACATGCTTTGTATTCCCTCAAGGCAAAAACGTGTTTTGTGAAGTCACAGTGACCTTGACCTTTGACCACCAAAATCTAATCAGTTCATCCTTGAGTCCAAGAGGACGTTTGTGCCAAACTTGAAGAAATTCCCTCAAGGCGTTCCTGAGATATCGCGTTCACGAGAATCGGGACGGATGGACAGACGGACAACCCGAAAACATAATGCCTCCGGCCACGGCTGTGCCGTCGCGTAGGCATAAAAACTAAATATTAAATTAATATTTGTATATTTATGTGAAAGAAAAAGTAAAGAAAGCTTTCCTTCAATAAGAACAGGAACACAGCTGGTAACATTTGCGACTAGTTTGTGTTGCGCCTTCTCTAAGTGAAAGCGCTCCTTGATGTTTGCTGAGATGAGATCGGTCGCTGATAGCCTGGCTGCTACATGGCTCATCACTCAGCCACACATGATTCTGCATCTTTCCAGGGGAGTATATTAGCTCAGTGTCACAAAGTTAACATATGACATTGACAAAATTATGCAGTGCGACAAACATGCTCTCTTTCATCTACATTTTTAAAAAAATATGCTGTTTACCTCGAGTTCAGAGGCACTGGTGCGAGATAAGATTTGGACCTGTGCCACGCTTCTCTTTGGATGTTCAATTCATTAATAAAATCAAATTCATCTGTAATAATGATGCGCGACCAAAAAGTCACTCTGAGATGAGTGTGCATGTCCAATTTCTTTCTGGAAATGGCGAATATCAAAAGTTATAATTGTCTGGTGGAATACGGGGGAGAGCAACCCCCATGGAGGAAAATAAACACTGGTACATGTGAGGAGGAAATCTATTTTACAGACCGGATGACAATGTTTGGGAACCCCTTGCCATGCACTGATAACTTGAACACTGCAGACCTGTTTTATTATTTAAAAAAAAGGACAACAGCTGAATAAGACCAAATGGCACATTTTCTCTTCCGTTCCATTCAGCTTGATATGTGCCACACACGCAAGCCGACGCGTAGGCAATCATTTGACAGCTGCTCAACAAACATATTTACCATGTCCTCAGTTGTCACAACCTACACCAGACCAGCACAAATACACAAATAAACTAGTAAACACATGTCAATGACAATCACAGTGAGAATAGGACACCGTAAAAGCAAATTGTTAAAAAAAGGCGTCGATGTTTAAAAAAAAGGGTATTATCATTTGGAGATTTTCCGAAACTTTTAAAATCTTTGTCGACGTTTATGGATTGAACATTCGGAAGTCACACCCCTAACTGTAGGCATACATTGCTTATACATTTGAAGTATCAAAATCGGCGGAGATCGGTACAGCAGTAGTACGGGTGGGGGTGGTGGGGGTTAAAAAATGCTTTAAAAAAAAAAAGGTATTTTCAGAGGAAAAACCTGGAAAGCCAAAATGCCTCCAACAAGCCACTTTTGTCCCCAGAGGAGAGGAACAAAGGGTTTTTTTCCCACACACACTGCACCACTTGTTCTGGCGAGGGCGCAAATGAGAACTGTGAGAATGGTGACTCACAGCTGGCTGCCATCTTACGGTTCCCTCCTTCCCCACTGAAACCTTCTCCCGTACGAGCAGGCCACAGTGACGGAGTGTTTATTTTTCCATGACGGCACCTGGTTATGTTCAGTAAAAAAAAAGCCTAGATGCAAGGCTTTGGCGTTACCTGTGCAGATCAGTAGATCCCTACACTATCTGGATGGGCTGACTATTGACACAGCGTGAGATTCATCCCAACCATGTTAATATAGTGTCATCTGTATAGCTCTGTCGCTGGTACCAGGGCTGAGGAATACTGTTTCTCTCAAGATTTTATGACGGATTGGAGTGAAAACACAAGTTGTTTTTCAGATAAGGAAAAACAGAGGGGAAAAAAAAAAACTACAAATCCCAGAGCTCTCTATTGTAAGATGAACATATCAGAGTGAGGTTTCATATTCCAAACAAGCAGTGACAATCAGGAATTTGAGATTCATGTCTGGTATAACCTGAGCAGACAGCAGTACACAGCTACCCTTTCCATTCGATACTCTGTTCCAATCACAGTCAAACGACATTTAAGGTCTTTGTCCTTACTGCCGTTCTGCAGTTCAGCTAAATCATCAAATTGGCACACCACTGGACTTAAAACGTTTTTGTAGAAAACTATGCATTTTATCAAAAATGTATTGTTCATCCTCAACATATATAAAATTCTTACTGCTTTCATAAAAATATGCAACATCCCGCTCTCACAAAGGGGCCATTCTTTTTTGTATACGGAGAGCACAATATAGCCTAGAGGATGACTTCCATAGCTTAAAATGTACAAGCACTTCACCGAAGACATCCAGGTGAAAATCCTTGCTCAGGACAGATCATGGCAGTGTCCCACCAGGTAATGAACCAACAACCTTCTTTTTGCTGAGCCAGGTCCATATCTAAAGGCTCACTGAAATTCAGATGAACCTGAAAAGGTCCAATAAATACACCTCCTGCCACCCTCATTAAAAAAAACATTATAGGCTTAACCTCAGTAAACTTAGCCGGTGCTCGTCAGTACCAAAACTCCATTAGGCTATATGCTAACAAATATATCCTACAATGCTGAACTTCCCCAATGGAATATGTATTGTGTCAAGTTGGTTAGAGCGTGTGTAACGTCATGTTGAACAAAGCAAACATATCATAAAGTAGCACTCTAGTATTACTGCAGTTAGTAGTTTTTAATTTAAAATCATACAAGCTTATAAAAGGAAGCACCAATAAAATATGAACTGGAGCACCCCGAAAAAAAAAAAAAAATGTTACAAAAAATACACAATAAACGCATAATAAAACCGGAAGCCCTGCTTATCCGTGGTGCCGCACGGCAACCCTGATGGATTCAGACAGTGTGTCTGCTGTCAGCATGGCGCGCTTGACGGGCGCTTTGAAGCGTGGCGGGTGGCTCCCTCACAATGCCAGCCGGCTGGCGTCTGGCCGCAGGTGGAGAGCGCGCCCAGCGGTGCCCACCTGCCTTTCATTGGCTGCGGCACTCTGAAGGTCACATCTGGATGTTCGCCCCCGAAAGGCCCAGCCAATTAATCCAATTTTCCTCAGCACCGTGGAAACCGCGGGTTCTTAGCACGGTGAAACACCGTTTGCCACAGGATTTCAGAAGGCAGACCCGCATTCAAAGTTAAGAACCAGTACCACTGTCTAGTTTGGAAATATTAGGCCGTTGTTCTATGATTTCCTAAAGCTTTTTTCTATATTGTTACATTTTTTGTGTGCTAAAAACACACACGTTACTATTGCACATTTTATACATTACCTACCGGCTGGTGACAAATTACAGGGCCAACTTACTTGAAACAATGCAGGGAACATTGTGTAGCATTGCTTTGGAATAGAGCTTGTTTAATTTGTGTTAGCAAAGATTGCCAATATTGTTTCATGTAACCTGGGGCAATTATGATATCAATACTTCTAATAGTAGGCCTAGATTTGAATTAATGACTTGGAGACAGTGCTTTGTTTGTGTGAGTAACTTGGCTCTTTTTTTTTTTTTTTTTTTTTTTTTTTAATTTAAAGTGTGTTTTCATCAAATAGCCTACAGTTAAGCAATTAAAATCCTATCAGGCTCTGTGGCATGTATAAAAACACTGAGCAGGCCCAACTGACCTCAATTTCAAGATGACAAGAAGAAAAAATCCAAGAGACTTTGGGTTCATTAGTGGGGCATGGATGGCAGGAGCTTCAGTCACAAAGACTGCTCAACTGGCTAGTGTTTCCATAGGAACAGTGACTAAAGTGACATCTGCATTTAGATCTATGAGAAAGATTTGGGTTGGAAATTGTGGTCGAAAATACACATTCAATGACCGTGATGCTTGTGCATTAGTGCAATATGTAAGAAAAAACAGAAGAGTAACTCTTCCTCAGGTGACTGAGAATGTCAATGCAGGATGGGATCTGTGTCTGCAAGAACAGTCCGTCAAATACAGAGGGATTTTTATAGTAGGGTTGCAGCACTTAAACCCCTCATTACAAAGACAAATTCCCATTTGAGAGTTCTGTGGTACAAAATAAAAAGGCACTGGTCGACAGAGATGAGGAAAAAGTGTTTTGGTCAGAGGAGTTATCCTTCACCATTTTCTCAACAATGGGAGAGTGCATGTGTGACGTACACCAAGAGAATGGTACAGGCCCGAATGATTGACCCCTACAGTGAGGGGGTCTGGTGGCTCTGCTGTGCTGCAAGAGGCATTTTCCTGGAATGGTTTAGAGGGACGGGTCACTGCAAATCAATACAAAGTTATGATGTGAATCATATGCTATGGCCTTCACAGTCACCAGATCTCAACCCAACTGAACACCTATGGGCGATTTTAGACTGATGTGTTCAGACAGCACTCTCCAGCACCATCATCAAAACATCAAATGAGGGAATGTCTTTGGGAAGAATGGTGTTCCATCCCTCCCGTAGAGTTCCTGAGACTTACAGAATCTATGCCAAGGCGCATTGAAGCTGTTCTGGTGGCTTGTGGTGGCCCAACAGCTTACTAAGACACTTCATGTTGGTTTATCCTTAAATTTGTCTCTCGTCTGTATCTTTACATTTAAAAAAATAATTCTTAATCTACTTTGTGTAAAATCTGTTTCACGTAGCCTAAGTGCGCGTGTGTGTGTGTGCCTGGTCAGTCTTAAAAGGTCTTTTCAGGTGCCGCTTTGTGAGCACGTCTCTGTGTGAGGCCCGCTTGTTGTGACCTAGCCAACTGACCCAAATAAATAACGCGGTGGGATTTAGCGGCACTTTATTTCCCGTGCTCCCTTTTTTTTAGCCCGTGGGACGCCGAGGTTGACACGCACGCTGGCGCTGGACGAGTGACGGCTGCCTTAAGCCCGCCGTGGGGCAGGTCAGGTTGGTTAGCTGCAGGCTAATTTCACGCATAGCGCACCAGTGTATCATGCCCTTATGAATCCCATTCGCCATCACAGTGCTTAGGACCAAGGCCCAAGAGTCTTGCCAGACCTGAAGTTCGTGGGGCACAGCCAGCCGTGCCTGGGACATGCCCGAATAGAGACACACACACACCTACATACACACACACACACACACACACACACACACAAGCGCAACATGGAACATATTCTCAGGTACACGCGAGCACGTACACGCACACATACACACTCGCAAACACACAGACACAGGCAGACACGTGCAAAACCAGCGTGCATATGCATGATACAAATGTATGTACACACAGGCACAGATGCAAACACACACAAACAGATACACACTGCAGTCCCCCACAGTTGTACTTTTTTTTAGATCTCTGGCATTAGTGGGAAAATCCAGGGTTGTCAATACTGTGCTCTGGCTTGCATTACTTCACTGTGTTACGAGTTTTTGTGTTTAAATTTGTCTCTGCTGCATGTGTGCCATGTTCTTCCGGTTCCTCATCAGATTGCCCCTTACATGTCCGGTTACTCGGTTCGAAAAGGCGTGGCTTGCCATTCAACAGTGGAGACATGGATTTGCTCTGCTCATGGATTGTGATTATGTCCTTGATTTTGCATGTTTGACCTTATTTTGTTTGACTCTAATACTCGTCTAGTCCTTTTGCCAATTGGATTTCATCTCTTCAGGCTGCACCTCTCCCCACCCCTCCCTAGCCTATAGTTTAGCTCAATGTACCAAGTTAGGCTAATGTGGTCACGTTAGTTTTTATTTGACAGGATTGTTTTGTTTGATTCTGATTAGGCAAATGTGATTTCAGTGCTAGTTTTTACTTGGCAGGATTGTTTGTTTGTTTGCTGAACAGGTTACCCTACAGGGTTGGAGTCCTGATCTGTGGTCACTTCTGGCACTACGATCTTTACTTCACTCTAGTTCTTTTGCACTTCTGCACCTTGAACTAATGCACTTGTTGTACGTCGCTCTGGATAAGAGCGTCTGCTAAATGCCTGTAATGTAATTTAATGTAATATTTGACCAGTGACTCGTTTGATTCAACTCCGATTCTTGCCTAAGCCTTTCTAGTTTGTCAGCCCACTGGATTCTGTGTTTGACTCCAATTTGTTCAATTCGACCTCGATTCCCCCCTCTGCTTGCCGTACAGTGACTCCGGTCAATTAGTGTTCCTAGCTGGATTGTTAATCTTGGCATCAGTACACTATTTTGTTATTTTGCTATGTTTCTCCTTTGTTATTTTTGAAGGTGTCTTCTTTTTTTAAGGAATTTTAAATCTCCATTGGGGGGGATGCTATTTAAACTCTCAGTCTCAGTCAGCAGAAATCACTCTCATTACCCATTCTCCACCCATTTCCTTTTTCCTGTTACAGTCTGATCGAGACTGGGTCGTAACAACTGTCACCAGACGGCTAAAATTTAAAACCTAAATTGACTGTGGGCATAAATGGGAGTTCTAGTCGAGGCAGCGGTAAATGACAAGAATTAAATATTCATAAGTCTCCACGGCAGCGTTATACAGTTTTGCTTCCTCCCCGACCAAGAGCTGAACTTCAAGAGATGACACCTTTGAAGCGAAGCCATATCTATGCATCTCTCAGTGTCCCCTTCTGACACAATCAGACAGTGTGAGGATACCGCAGAAACCGTTTGCTGAGCCCACACACACACATACACTCTTCAAGACCTTTTTAACCTTTCCACACTGAGAGCTACAGGACAAATTTTTAATGTCCAAACAGAAGGGAATAAAATGTGTAAACAGACTTCATGGACTATAATAAGACAGTATTATCTCCCCTTGGTTGTAATTTTTTTCTGCAGACCAAAAACAATTCTTGCTACCACGGTGAAGTTGAAAGTGATGCCAAAACTGTGTCGAGTAGACAGGAAATCACTGCTTCCACAGCATTAGCTGTAACCCCGAAAGTCCAGAGATGTTTGCTTTCAGCCAGAGAGCTGCACTCTGATATCTTATAGCACACATTAGCTTCCAAAAAAGTCAGGAAAAATTGAGTTCAGTATGGACATCATCCCTATCGACACACATGGAAGTACGATACTCCCCCTGCGATCTGCTATCCTATTTGGTGTTCCATTCTCAAAGAAATTCCACAGTGATTGAGCTCAGGTAAAACCTTTGCATGGAAGGCTTTCAAAAGCAGAATTAAAAAACACATAGGCCTACACAATGCATAAAGCTGGGCGGTTTTTGATAAGGACCCGAATCTGCGGTATCATTTCATGAAATCAATCTATCATGATTTATTTTAACTGCGATAAACAAATCTGAATATAATCTGCACCAATGCGTTCCTTTTCCAATCAGGAGCATTTTTTTGTGATTTTTCCAGCGGCTGAATGAGCCTGATAAATGCATGAAACATGATTAATGATCAGCAGCACGATCGCCCATCCAGAATTAATGAAATATTTCACACATTTAAAACAAGTCTCCTCACTCATCATGCATTTAGCCTACACTTGGATTTTAGGATTATGATACTAAAATGCACTCTTAATGCTTCCTTTGTATTAAGTTAGAAGTATGCTTTGCCTTTTTATTCGTACTAAGGGTAGCCTATATATGTTCAGTAATCTATTCTTTACTGTCAAAAGAACTTTCAGTTTCATTGCACTTGGAGGTTAATCACTGATCCTGCCAGTGTTGAATGCCCACTCCAGATGCAGTATTTTGTAAGACGCTCTGGATAAGAGCTTTGTTAAATATTAAACTAAACCGAAACGGCGGCTTCAGTCTACAAATTGTAAGCTGTACACTGAAACAGCTGCTTCTCTTCATACCGCAGACTATAGCCAAGCTCACAGTGTGGAGCTGGAGGAAGACCTTTCATATGGGGCTTTGACATGTAGGCTAGTCTACAGATCACTAGAGAGCGATGAAACATGGACCCCAACCAACAGAACCCTAGCATATTCTGGCCAATCATCCATTTGCATTGCCCTATGGAGCTACCAACAACAGTCTGCACAGTCCCCAATTTGATCAGAGTGTAGAGCTCATCCAAGCACCACAGCGAGGTACCTCAACCAAATGGGCCCCCCAGCAGCCCAAATGAGCCAACCGCCGTGTTTATGTTCTTCAAGTGCGTGTCACTGTGCATCTTTGTGTGTCTGTATGCATGTGTACGGCCACATGCCACCTCCAAGGTCTGTGTGTTTCTCGACCCCTCAAACCGTAGCAGACATGCCAAATGACGTTTACTGGGAGGAATCTAGCCGTTCTGAGGAGAGAAGACTGAAGGGGGAAAATACACAAACGTAACTTGAGACGTAACGTTCTTCTGGACAGAAATATCCACAAAGGAACATCCCCGCATTCCACCAACGTCTCAATTATTGCTCACAAAGAGCAGCTTCTTTTGCTTGGAGAAATGAAAAACAAATTGTTCAGTATGATAAAAGTGCCAAAAATATCAGCTCAAGATCATTACAGGCCCAAAATGACAGAGGTCCTCCTTCCCACTTAAAATCATTTCAAACAGAGTGTGGCAAGTTTTCTGTGGTAAACAGTGTGCGGTAAGTTTTTGAGATGAACTTCGCTCAAACCGAGTGGCACAACAAGTGGCAAAAACATGGGTAGCACGTAATCCTGACCCCAACCTTTCAAATAAAATTCAGAGCCTGACACCAGCCAGTTTTGGCCAGGCTAAAGAGTATAGCTAAAGATGCAACTGCCCAAGTAACATTTGAATTAACCACACCTGCTATGAGAACAAAGGCAATGTTTCTGCCGTGGACCAATCTTCCATGTTACTATGCTACATGTAGGATTTCTTTTTTAAAGGGGTTCATACACATCTTAAATATTCCATTTTAAAAGATGAGGACCTAAAGATTCAATTATCTATCAATCAACGTCTAGCGACACAACACAGGATTAAAATAGGCCTATGCCACTTCAAATTAAGTTTTTAAAGCATTACTTCGGAAATGGGGGAATTCAGGATCATATACCTTGGCCCACTTATTAAAATAAAGCATATTAAATAGCAGGAAGTTCTCGGTTAACACTGGTAGCTCAGCCTACTTGGCTGTTCCTAACACATGATGGTAATCAGCCCGAGTTATGACATAGCGTCAATTAGGCTACATTAACTACAGGAAAGAATGGGTCATCGCTAGCATTGTGTAATCCCCTATCAAAAGTTGATTTCCTAAAAAAATCTATGATTTCTTATATGCTCAAGTATTCTGAACTGGTTCAAGCCAGTCTAGAACATCACCACCCTACTTACTTCAATAAATGACGCAAACCAGCATGAAGACTGGAGATTTAAAACAGTGAACAGAGAAATACAAATGGCCGTCAAACCTTAGTCTTTCTTAGAATAGAAAGGCATAGAATAAAAGAGAATATAAATAGAAAATAGAAAATTTGCCTTGGGCTTCACCTCACATTGTGCTATACATATTTACTGTGCGTGCATACTGTACATAAACACATAGACAATTACATTGTGCAGCTTACATTATGCACAATGCCAGTTTCTCACAAAGTCCTCCCCTTGTGCAAAGCCACATGCTGTGCCTCTCTCAGGGAGTCTAGTCATGCGAAAGAGTTTTGCACTACCACCATTGGGACATCATGTGACCGAAGGGGAAATCTGAAGGGCCGGGGGCCACTCGGGCCCTGTTAGAAGTTAAGGGCCCAGCCAAAACAAGACGGTGAAGCAATTTTATCCTGAAGCAATTTCTACTGCAATCTGAGTCATTTAAAGGACCCTTTCTTGACAAGCCTGTTTGTCAAGCATAAATTAGCTTTGATGCTTAGTAGTAAAAGTCTGGATCTCAATATAGGCTACTCAAACCACAGACACAGCACTGGATGTTCTGAGACAAAAATAAAAGCCATGGCACCTCTAAAATACCATCGGAGGCAGCGTTTAAATCCTGCCTCTAATAGCCCATGTAGCCTATAGCTTGACCCTACACGCACCACACTTCTGATTTGATAAGCCGTACATCAATTAATCCAATGGATTCAACTAGCCAACGGAAGAGTTTTCAAAAAATCCACACGATGGAAATACGCCACAGCGAAGGGGAATTTTAAGCTGTGAAGGGACGCCTGGCTGACCAAGTGATGGGAGTGTCGCTAAACCGCTATGATTTTCATTTTGCAGTCCGCCTAATATAATCCCGGTGCCAAATGAGTCGATTCATGTTTCCACACAGTCCGCCTCCTTGCAGAACTATGGCAGCTCAACTGCGGACTATTCAGAGGGGTTGGAAACTGTCCATTTGGTACGGTGCACTCTTGACATGTTTTTCATGGTAACTTCATCCCAGCTACATGCGGCTCAGTAATCGGCAGGAATGTTGAAAAACGTTTATTAGCAAGATAAAAAAAAAAATTAAAAAAACATTCCTTTCTTTTTTAAGTACTCGCAGGCCATCAGGCCACGATGCAGCCCACACGGTCAGGACACAGCACTGGCAGCAGCGCACTTCGGACACTGCTATGCCTTATCACGCGGACTAATAATAACAACCCTGGGCCGTGTTGCTGTAGCCTACTGAGGAGATGAAAACAAAAATATACAAACTGTGAAATCTTGTGAAAAGGCTCTGCGCTCAACAAAAATGGGGTTTGTTTGAAGTAGGCCTAATGGTCGCTGAGGGTCGAGAACAAACGGGTGTTTCTTCACGCCAGGCGGCTACGCGCCCTTATTCTCCGGATTCCCTCGCTTTCAGATTCCGATCGGATAAAATCTGCTCCTCGCTTCATCTCCACTCGACCTCTGGATGAGCTAGGAGCTAATGAAAAAGCTTTCCAAGAGTTTGGAGGTTTTCAGGGTTTCCCACAGAAATAGCCTAACTACAATGACCACAAACTCTCAGCCCTTAAAAACATTACCTTCAGTACCTTCTGCCCTTGTATAAACACAGAATTTAGATACAACTTCACACAGCCACACAATAAAGGCCCAGACTTGGGTTATTTACCGGTTTTTTTCCTTTTTCCTGCCAATTTCATCATCACAGATGTTCCAGTGCCACCATCCATAATTCTCCCCATTGGACATTTAGCTACATCAGCCAATAACAACACCGAATACACATGCAAAATAGGACATGAAAGTGCACTTTTTTTTACTTTGTGGTCAACACCTTTGCTTTGCGTGGAAGCTAGCTTGCTTGCTAACGAATAAAACGATTGCTTTTTCAGCTGCATAATCTGTGGGAATTTTGCACATACACAATTCCGACAGCAGCCCCTCAATTGAGAGGCGAGGGGCTTGTGTCCCAGGCTGGCGAGCCCCGCCTCGATTGCAGACGCGGGCCCGGGACAGAGGGTTCCCCGCAGCAGGGTCGCAAGCAGAGGAAGCCTAATCTATCAAAGGAAACTGACACACTTCCTGTTGTTCAGTGATGAACTCTTGACAGGGCCCAGCCTGGGAACAAGCGTTGAGAGGATATGGTCTTACAGTATGACTGCCACCGTGAGAGACAAAAAGCGCCGCCGGCATGGTCAATAATGCCATAAAATTGGGAGTGCATTTTATGAATGAGCAATGCACTCATTTCATCAAAGCTTATTTCCCTACTTTTGAGGTCTAATTGAATTATATGAGCAAAGCAGATACTTGTCCCAGATTTAAAAGACCCATACATGTATTGTTCTAAATGGATTAAAACATGAAACTGCACTTCAGCATTCCATGTTCTACCGCATATGCATTAGTATCATTGTCTGTTCATACTTTTAAGGAACATAAGAGCACTTGAGGATCTTGCTTTTCCTGTGGAACACAATCTGATTGTAAGCCAGTTATTTATCTACTCAGGAGATGCATTTAAAGGACCTCATATAAGCTCTAGCTACATGCAAGACAGAGTAACTTAACTTTGCAAGACAAGGTGTTCCTGGATTTCTCCCAGGCAAAGCGAGAGACTAACAGGAAATTTATAGGCTATTATATGTCACTGCTGCAAAAAGGAGGTATAACCTGTTACTAAGCTGAGAGTGTGTGCATGTCTGTGCGTGTTAGTGTGTGTGTGCAATTAAATTTTCCCAGGACTGCCATAATATAAATGTAAATGTGAATATCAAACAGATTTATATGTCCCCACCCCTGGATTTCATTTCACATTTTACCCGATCGTACAGTCAGGCACTTCTTGAAACAGTTCGGTTTGCTCTAGGCTACAACAGCCGAACCCACTCAGAGTTCACCATTGCAAACTAATGGCTTCAGCTCTTTAACCTGCAGCACTATCATAGATAGCACTATCACGGATAGTGTTACACCCCTCAGACAATGCACCCTGTCATGCGTCTTTCCTGCAATAGCACAGAGGCTCATGGGATATCTCAAGTGTTGCATTTATAACCCTGCTGTTGGACAGTTTGACTCTGTCTGTGTGTCATGCTGGTGTTACCCCTTCCAACCCGTGAGTTGGTGCATTCCACCACCCAGTAGGGCTGTCAACACTGGCATGAAATTGAGTTCAAATTTTACGTTCTAAAATTAGCTCGAATTTGAATCACAGACTGATTATATTCCAGGGTATTTAATAGTGCATATGTTTAACCATTTTACAGAAACAGCTGTTTTTCTGTTGAGTCCCCCCATTTTCAGCTGAACCAAATCAAGTTAACGGATGGCAGACAAGTGCTAACCAGTGCTCAGGTGCTTACCTTTGGATGGATCGTTCACACGTTCTGCAATTAGTGCTACTGATTTGCCGGAACGTCCTCACACCTGACTCCCAGGTAATTAGAGGGTGGAAAACCAGCAGTACCGGGCCCTCGAGGGCCATGATGGGAGTAACATGACCATAGAGTTAAACTTCAACAGTGCACTGCTTAGAAGAAACAATCCTGTTCTTAAAAAAGCTAAAGGGAAAAATGAAAACAACTGCAGTACTGCATGCTGAAATCGGCAATAAGACCAGTTTTGGTTTGTTGCAGAACAACTACACGAACAGCCTCACTGAAAATGGAAACAAAGTTATAAATTATAAGCTGTGACACTCATTTCTCTTCTTCCAGAACCACGTACACACTTCATGTCTCAGTGCAGTTGCACAATGAACAGCACTGGCCAGACTAAACAGTTGCATAATCCAAAGGCACAGTCAAGGAAACTCCAAAATCGCTTAAGATTGGCTAACACTGGGCCTTCCTGCATAAAGTGGTGTGCAAGGCTTCTTTCCTGCATTGACATGTCTTAGTGTTTTTACAAGCTGCCTAAGCCATCTATAAGAGAAACATGGATGCATACACACACACACACACACACACAAAAGCACCCGTAAAACAATCTGAAATGATCTGTGCATTCATTGGTGCAATTCATGACCAAATTGCACCAATAAATGATCTGAGCATTTATTGGTGAAATTTGGTCATGAATGACACTGCACTTCAAGTTTAAGTTTTGACTCCTTTCAAGTTCACGTGCAACCTCGGAGACACACTAAATTAACTTCAGTAGAATCAGTTTAATTGCATAAGGACTGAAACGGAGTGCCAATGACTGCGCGTGCCACTCAGGCGTCCACTGTTGACGCGATTTTCAACAGAAACCACCGACATTCAAATTTTATGGCGGTTTTGTGTCTTTATAGGCTAGGTCAATTGTCGTTTTATTTAGGCTATACCACTTCTGCTGACTTTTAATGAATATTTATAGATCATTATGCGATGTAGCCTAATTGGACATAATTCCATGAAAATATGCAAAATATGCAATAAAGATTTATCCAAATGGAAAATCTCTTTACAATTGAATGAATGCGATATGGTTAGAGATTTGGCAATTCCATGGCAATTAAGTGGATACTACTACCTATTAGGCCTAACCTACACTGTTTCTGTCCATATGTTAGGGATGGGCATGAGAACTCAAGTAATCGAAAGACAAGGACTGCTTCAACACTTTACAGTACTCAAGGAAAAGAAATTACTAGAAAATTCATGTGAATTAACGTGCTTAGTTCCATCATTTATTTTTACATGGCAGATTTAGCAGTTTGTTGTTTTTCTGGATAATGTTAGTTTTCAGAATCCTTGCTCTGCAGTCTGCAACCATTGCAGGAGCGATTGTGAATTTAAAGTGGAGTTTTAAACATAGCCGTCCGCATCAAGGATACAACACCGATATCTGACCGCTTCTAGCCGATTCTAAGCAATCTTAGAGTGTTCAGTTACTACGAAAATTACATCAAAAACTAAGTCCATTGCTCAAGGGTACAACTGCAGTGCCTCACAACCTGCAACCACTGAGCTACAGGAACAGCTCCCTCGCCGCAATACTGCACTACTTCCCATAACCAGACTCCATTACCACAGAGTACTCCTCACAATGTTACTGAGATGGAGCTATAGGAATGTAATAAATGTTGTCTGCTGCACAACGCAATGCGCGGCTTCACTTTTCATAAAAGCCGTGCACGTGGGCCAAGTGTCTAAGTGTCCACTCTTCAACCGAACTAATGGATCTGATAAAGGCAACATTTCTTAACCTCGTTTTAAAATCCATACCTTTAAACAATGAAATGCCTCACCGCAGATAGGCTATGGGGCGGCTAAAAAGGAAACCACACTGCGCGTCCTCGAAATAAAGCAGTCGGCGGGCATTTTTTTCCCCCCAGCGGCTGCGAGCGAAATCTAAAAAACCCAGCCACTGCGTAAGTGTGTAATGAGCTTCGTCAGTCACAGTGATTCCCAAATCACTCCAGCGCAGACGGAGAAATGCAGTCGCTAAAAATCTGCCTGTTCCAACTGAAACAGCTCCTATGCACAGGCAGAGTGGGAGTCCCAATGGAGGTCGGGGGCGTTTACTCTCGCTCCAGAGCGGGACGGGTGAGAGGTCTGAGGATGTTTGAGAACAGAACCCGGCGTACACGGTGCCCTGGGGCTCACGCAAGAGACGCACTCTTTCCCCTTCGACGGGAAACACGGACGGCTCTGGCCTAAAAACGTGCAAGCGGCCACTGAATGCCGCTTTTATTTCCACGCTTGGCTCTCTCTCCGAGGGATGGAGAGCTGGCCGTGAGAACCGAGTTTGTTTTCACTACCCCCCCCCCCCCCCCGAACGACAGAAACACGACATGCCTTCGGAATTAGAAAAAGAAAAAAAATGCCAGAGAGAGGGGGACAACAAAACCCCTTTCGCCCGTTCAGAGAGTTCACTCCATTCTCGAAATCCAGTTTTGCTGGCACAACAGTCTGCTCTGTCGCCAGCATCAAGGAAACTAACAACAAAAAGTACACAAAATGACTGCCAAGAAGGTAGTGTCATTTTTTGTAAGACTTACAGTACATGTGACCATTGTCACAAGCTTATTCAGATTCAGAATCAGACAATTTTATTGATCCCAAGAAGGGCAATTAATGTGCAGCTTACCCAGTCCATACACACAACTCAAAAACTCACAGACAAGGGAGTTATATGTCAGAGGCAACAGATCAACATACATGGGTCAGTACAAGGAAACAACCAGGGGGTAGGCTACTTGAGTCGCACACTGTGAAGCACCCTGGTATGTACATACATCAGCAACCCAGTGACTATGCATGCGAGGAATAGCTACATTTTATACAATAAATGGTACAGCTAAAGTTTTGTACCATCACTTCTGCTTACATTTAGGCCTACTGGATCAGCAAGTGCTCAGTTTTACAGTTTACACATTTTCTGTCTGCACAGCCAGATATTTTCTGATGCAGTTCAGGTTAAGTTGCTCAAGGGCTTGGCAGCAATGTATCATTCAGGTTAGGCAAGCTTCAGGTTGGCACCGCATTTGATCAAACCCTCTATGGACAACAGTCGCCTGCAGGCAGATTAGTTTGAATAATTACAAAGTCATGCAGAGACATTTGTGTTGTGAGCACAGAAATACAGAAGGACTGAAGAACAGTTGTGTCATTTTTAAATTTCAGGCAAATACAATAGATGATATGGTTAACTACAATGGGTTACAACAGTACAGTCACTATGGTCATTTGCAAGTGTCTGTAACACACTCGCACATGCACACGTTTGCACAGAGACACATGCACCTTTATCCGAATTCCCATGACTCTTGCCAGCCAGAAGTAATCATCGAAAGTTATAAGTCTGCAGAACTCTTCCCTAAGCCTCACCCAAAAGGATGTGTTATGATAAGTCCTAACATTCTCTGGTCCATATGAGGGCTAGAGTGTAGCTGAGACAATACGTCTACACCCTAGCTGTATTACACCTGGGCCAAGGGACAATCACTCTGTAAGTGATGTGAATCTTACTTGCATTTGTGTGTTCTGATGACCAAAACAGAAACCACAGCTACGCTGCCACAAATGCTGCATATTTTAATAAATCTGTAAACTGTGTGAGTCTCACTTTCCATATTCAGTTAGCTTAATTTGGTTTCGAAAATAAATTATTAAATAAAACAATAGGTCTCATTGGTGACTCATTTTGCAAAACTGTAGGAGTGTACTGAACACACCACCATGCGACACTGTTCAAACTGCAAGAAAAAACAGAAAACACTGACACTAAGACTAGCACCTGTCACACTGAGAGATACAATGCCATGGTGAAATCACAGGTCAGTATACAACCAACCCAAAAACCAAATGCATCTCAGGAAAAGTCAAATGAGACCAAGCCTCATGCTGCAGTGCAGGCCCGTAGCTTTTTTCTATGCACCGGCTAGAGAATGGATGCCATGAATGGAATAGGACCTGTATTCTGAGAAGGGAATAGCACATCCAAAACATAGATCACAGCTGGATTAACAAAATATGGGACCACCTTAAAACTGATCTTGAACCTTGGTCTTAAAGACGCCAAAACTAGTGTAGCTCAAAATAAATGATCAACTAACAGCTTGGCGGAGGTCCAAACGTGTGAATCCAAAGTATTTAATAACTGAAAGATGTCAGTTACTAAAGAAACTATTCAAATATTTAAAACCAACTGAACCCTCAACAGCGTTATTGGTTGTCACGTGGGCAGCTCATCATGTTTTCGAGACAAACTAGGCAGTGCAGAAAAACAATAATTGACGTAGGATTTAAGCACAACATTAGACGTAACACAACCACAATTATTTAAATAGACCGGGAAAAAGACAATCTTAGCTTCTCATCGCTAAATTCTGTCTGTACTGTCTCAGGTCCCTAATATGTACTAAGCACATTTCTAAGTCAAACGCATTAAAATCTAAAGCCACAGCCCAGTTACAGCGATTAGACAGCAATTAAAGAAATATGGAATGGCCACACTGCACTATTCCAGACTAGCTACAGCATTTCGCGAAGCAGTAACAATGCAAAAAGCAGGTCAGTGTTAGCTGCTGTTCCTGATTTCAACGTTACTTTAAGTCGCCGGACTTCTTCAAATAACACAACCGTGAGAAGACTACACGGACTTCATGCGTAATAACGCAAATAATGTCCCCTTTCTTGAGGTTGATTTTACATTACTTTTTCAAAACCCCAGTTATTGGACATATACATGTGCAATCAGTTAACCATTTAGCTGTACATAAAACGGACACAATTGTGTTCCTGTAAAATATCTTTAAAAACACTAGACTAGCTACGTGCACCTCTCGCTTGTGGACTAAATTGGTAGCTACGTTTTATTCTGCATTTCAACCGCAACCATGCTGACTGATCAGCAATTCACTAATATCGTAAATCTACACAACATATAACGGAACACATCTTGGCGGAAAGTAGGCAACCGTTAACCGTTAACGTTATGTCCAAGATTGACGCTAACCAGCGATCCCTGGTTAGCGTCAATCTTGGACATAACGTTAACGGATGGAGGAAAATGAAAGTAAACCCGTTAAAAGGATGACAAAATAAATACTTCGCTAGCTATAATACAATCATTTAAGAACACTAATTACCTTACCTTCTGTGGTACTGATTGTATGTTGATCTCCGTTTAAAGTCGGAGATCCGTCAGAAGGGATAGCTGGTAAATCGCTGGAGTTTTCACAAATAAATAGGATTACGGATAGATACAACGAAGCGCCAAGTGTGCCTTCTATTTTAGCAGTACACCGGATGAATACGAAGTATCACATGGAATGCTGGTAGACGTCCTTCTGAATGTCTGTGACGTCCATGTCCATGGATGAAAATATCAAAACACTAACGTTACCGAGCCAGCCAACGTTATACGAACGAAAGCCCTAGTTATACTATGAAGAAATAACATAGCTAGTATAGTGCAATTCACCGCTCATGCCCCACGACTGACTGGATGCACAGCCGGAAAAATGGAAAAATGCAGTTTAATACACCAAAAACACCTGTCAATCATAAAGGGAAATGCCTAACGCTTTAATGCTGAACATTCACGAGCTAACGGTTTGATACAAAGCTCAAAAGCTCAGCACCTCAGCCCTAAGCAACTGGGCGATGTCCCTAATATTATTCTAGCTTTGCTATCATAGCGGTCTTAGATAGCTAGCTATATACAGCATTGTAACATAATCATTTTCAATACACTTAGAGATTATTATTCTACCTTGGAAGTCCCATTGAGTCAAGAGAATCAGCTGTACCGCAACACCCGCTCGAAAGAAGACGCCATTTATCCAGCAATGTTTTCTTTCCGTTTTTAGTTTGAAGGCTACGAGAAGACCGACCGCAATTCTGGAGACTGAAAGAAATCGAAAGGCGCTCCCTCTGTCGGCACAGAGGCGTCACAG
This sequence comes from Anguilla anguilla, assembly GCF_013347855.1. Classification (NCBI taxonomy): domain Eukaryota; kingdom Metazoa; phylum Chordata; class Actinopteri; order Anguilliformes; family Anguillidae; genus Anguilla; species Anguilla anguilla. The sequence goes on along the minus strand of NC_049201.1, from coordinate 29,579,285 downwards.
GCACAGTAGTCTGTGAAAGCTGAGCAGGCTCGAAGTATGGACAATTGTAGGCTATGACAGACTGGTTGAGGTTTTTTTTTTTTTTTAATTTTTTTTTTTTTTTTTAATTTATTCTAGGCTCAATTTTTGATGTGCCATTTGGGCAACAGATTTAACTTTATGGTTACGGTGAGGAGACTTTGCAAAAAATACTAAACCAAAACTAACAAGCGATAAACTTAGTACTTAGTTAATTTCACAATTTGGTTGCCACTTTGCAAACTACAGTAATATGCCCTTGAATGTGAGATGTGTAGGCTACCATTGGAGGGAGGTTTCAGATGAATTATCTCTATCCACAAAGTCCTTCACGTCAACATTCACGTACTGGGCGACGTCACTACATCATATCGCATTCTATTCCTTGCAACTGTACTTAATACTGCTGTTTTCTTCAACGTGTTTCTATTTATCGAGCTTTACATTTCTCAGTATTACCATTTTCCAGTTCAGATTAACTTCATGGGTTTGGGTAGTATTTTTGTTTTTCCTCCAGTACCAAAACATTTTCAATAAGTGCTATGTGACCACCTGTTTTAGATGGCCCTATTCAAAAAATGGCTGATTTATGAGTTTTATGTCCATTATGATTAACACAAAAAACAGGCAATATGAAATGTTGTAACAAATATAATATGGTGTCATGTATTCCAGTCTCCCGTGCTAAGACAGTGAGAACATTCTTCCAGGCCGGTAATGAGGCATGCCCTATAGTTGGCTATTAATGCCACAAAATTACAAAAGTGCATCACAATTAACTGCATGACAACTAACACTATAAATAAACAACAATTTATTTAAGCTCTGAAACATAAGCTCTGAAACACACATTTCCATGCAGTGACATGAAAATGTAAAGTGACATGAAAATGCAATACAGCAAGGGTTTTTGTACCCTGTCCAAACAAAATGCATACAAAATCTGGAAAAAGAGAGTTCACAACAACAAATCAATTTAAATTAAATTAAATTACCTATATATAACAATTCCATTTATGTGCATTTCTTATTAAAACAAAATCTATTATAATCATAGAATACATTATTTAGTAAATTACATATTGTATTGCTTATTAAACCAGTGAGTTCAATAAAATACATTTGACATTGAATAATACTTGAAGAGTCAACTTCATATGTAGCTGCTGTCTTATGGATGTGTTGCGTATAAACCTACAGTTAACGTAATGTGCTACCGGATAAATATTCTGAGAACACACACAAGAAAAAACGCAGAACTCCCTGGCAAAAAAAAGTCCACATGTGAGTTCACTTGGTCAACATTTGCCTTACAAGAAAATACACATTCCTGAAAAACTTCATAGTTCTCCTCCCTTTTGAAGGCTACCACTCTAGCCTCATGTTAGCCTTGCTCCACACGTACTTTCCACCTCTCTTCAGAAACATCTTCTCATCGAAGCCACTGAACTGAATGGCGTTTTCCACCCCTACGTCCAGGATGGACTTTGAGGGGTCCTTCCTGCCTTCGCGGCAGTCGAGGAACCTCATCTGTAGAAGGACGGAATAATGAACTCTCAACGTTCCAATGGACCAAACAATGTAGAAAAGGCAATTCATGGTAAAAATAAATAGTAGAAAGGCTTTCATAAGGCTTTAAATGGTGGGACTTACATATTCATCCAGGATAAGATAGGAATCTCTCATCTGAAAAGACAAGATAAATAAAAAATAAAAGAATTATCTTATAAGTTTATTATACATTACAAAATGAATGATCATAAGCAACAACAAATAAACAGGGAGGAAAGAACAGCGTAATGCTTGGCTTCAGTGTTTGTGCTTCTTTTACTGATTATGTATTATGCAGTACACACGTATTTTGCATATATAACTTTAGAATCTTTCAAATCACCATTAACTTGAACCACATTACTTACTTTTGTAACATACAGAAACAGAAATTTTGCATCAATGAAAAACACAAATACACCCAACCTTGTTCAGTACTATAATAGAGCCTGTTTCTGTGGAAACTGCGGTCAGCTGTTACACCCTCCCACAGTTCCACAGTGAATTATTATTTTTGTAACAGAAAAAAAAAAAAAAAACACAACAAAACACTTGTACAGTTCTACCATCTCCCACAGCCACATGCACCCTCACCTTTTGGTTGGATTCAGGGACTAGGCAGGTAATGTCATTGTGGCGGTCCAGGAAGTCCTGGAACTGCTGGTCACTGATCACAAATCGCTCAGCCTCCCGAAGAGCATTTTCCCCAGCATTCTCCCCCTCGATTACCAGACACTGGAATACCTGTGCATGTAGAGATACTGTATATAAAGACCCATTCACTTACTCTACACAGTTGCCGTTTATTGAGGGTGTGACCTAAAACGGCTGAACACTGCATTGAATAAGTAACGTTAAAAATCAATTTTATGCGTTAGTTCTATTGGCTTGTGATAGCTACATCACACGGCCTCGTAGAATTGCGATAAATAAAGGCTAACAACACACTAGCACTTCGTGTACGTTTGATCACACTGCAGTGACGTTAAAACAGTCAACGAACTACGTTTTCTGCGAGAAACCTAGATTTACACCTCCCTAGACGTCTATATTCAGCCTGTATTCGGGCTTGTGCTCACTGGGTTATCAGGTAGGCTCCTCCACAGATCCACTTATTCATACGTCACTTTGATCAGCATGAAGGCAGAGTGTAACTAGACCGCAGCAGCGTTCAACAAGACGCACCTTCCAGCGCACAGGAGAAAGCTCCAGGATTTGCACGCGCATATCCTCTTCCACGTTGAAGCTGTTGATCACCGAGTTTATCTTGAAGGCCACCTTATATTCCTTGCACCAGCTCCGCACCCTGTACAAGTTGTCGAGGTGACTTTTCCTTCCCTGGGTCCGGCCGATCAGCTTGTTGGTGTCCTCGTCGAAACTATCGCAGGAAATTGCGATAATGTCCAAATATTCCCCTATGAGAGAACGGTGCGGAAATATAGGCTGTTGATGATAACCTAATAAATGATCGAACATGAAGGTGATTGGAAAATATCACGTAAATTAAAATAAACCAATGCATAAACAAATACAATCGTGTTGTTCCCTCAAACCTTTTATCATTTTAATAATATCTCCGCTCAGTGCAATCGTGCTGTACCTCCCACACAGCCAGTTTTATATGTAGCAATGCTACAACCTAGAGTCAATTCGAGATAGTACAGTAAGGTGAAACCACTGAGCTCCGCACCATTTTATTGGGGGGGGGGGGGGGGGGGGGGGGGGGTCATGAACTTTTTACTGCAGCGGATTTAAATATGTATTTATGTGAACAAGTCAATCAAAATGAAAATGATCATTTAAAGATGTGCAATTGTCCGGAACAAAACCCACAGTTCTCTCCGCAGTAGCCTAAAGCAGTACTCTGGCTATACCGGGTATGAAACTACGAGTAACCTATCCTGCTGAAACCCCGTAGAAAAAAGTTTAATTATTCTGACACAATACAAGCTGTGGATACAATGGGAAAAAGGTGCAGTGAAAATATTTTCAAAAATATTATTTATTTTATTTTACTGAATGTCCCTTGTTACCAAGGTTTCAGCATAAAATATACATTTTATGCTGAAACCATGGGTCTTGAGATTATAACCGGAGATTAATTTCCCCTATGGGACAAATATATACGTGAGGAAATGAATTCTAAAACAGAATGCATAGCCTATTCAGGAGGTGACCTTACCGTATTTCCGAAACCAACTCTCTCGAATCAGGCTCCCGTTGCTTACTATACTAACACTCGGGAGCTGGAGATCTTGTTTGCAGAACTGCACAAGTTTCCCAACGAAATCACCCTTTTCTTGTAAAAAGGGCTCTCCGCCAGAAAAGTTTATTTTTTCCATTCCTATAAAGGATATATTAGAAAATTTACACAAGACATGCACCCATAGCTTATACAAACTTTTTAATGTTGAATTAAAGTCATACAGAAGCCTACACACGATTGCAAATCGATTATTTTGTGCTTATTTCGTTTCTTTTGCTGGAAAAAAATAATATGTATCAACTTCTTCAACTCACCAGATTCCTTCAATAAGCTAAGTCCCCTTTTAGCTTCTTCAATTGGCAGGACAAATGAAGTTTTCGCTGTATGGAAACAGAATCCGCACTTGTAGTTGCACTGTCGCGTGAAGTGATAGTTGACGCTGCTCGGAATCGGAGATTTCAGGGTGACCGGCTCGCTCTTGTCTGCCTTGTGTGCAACGCGTGCCGCACGACCCTGGCCAACGTTTGCTCCCATCCAGCTGAATACCCTGTCAAAGGCGCCCAAGAAGATGATGTGGAGGTTGGTGATGCACACCTGCAACATCATTTTGACAAAAACGATCTGGGATGAAAGCAACATGATTCCCCACGGTGTGGTCTCAGGACTGTTCTTTCGTTGTTTAAAAAGCACAGCTGAATTAATTTCTCCGGTCACAGTGTATTCATACTTGTTTTCTTTGGGCGTGGTTAAAAGATAAACGCAAAGTTTCTCTATTCTAGAAAGGAAAGCGAAAGTAGCGTGAAGTAATTTAAACTTGGGGATTTGTGCGAAGCCTACTGCATGAATAAATGAAATAATAAATGAATAGCGTTCATTGAAGAGTCACTCCTCAACACACAAATACCGGGTAAATTGTATTAATGCATACATAAATAACTTGTTACATACACAAAAAGCATAGTAAAACAACATGGCATTTCACATAGCGCGCAAAAAAATATTAACATTTACATATTTTTAAAGTGTACTGGGCCACTCAGGTAGAGCCACGAGACACCAGTGAAAATACACAAAAAAGCACAATAAACCGCATAACATCAAAGATCCACTACCCTTTTTCACCATACGTATGACATCCATTTCAATGTAAACATACTTCTTCAGGCACGAACCCCCTTTCTGGGATTTGTGGCCAAAAAGCTCAATTTTGACCTCGTCTGACCATACACCCGGTTTCAAGTTCAACAATTTTGTGTTGTGGTCAGATGAGACTATATATATATATATATATATATATATATATATATACATATAGTCATACATATATATATATAGTCATATATATATTTTTAGAACGTAAAATGTGTTTAGAAATAACATTTTTTAAAGTTTAATAACCCTTATTTAAACAACAGGGTAAGTTGACTGAGCACGCATTGGCTTTTGCAGCACCGTCCTGTGAATCTAATCAAAATATATTCATGTCAGCATTCCTAGGCTACTTTCGTTTCAGTGTTTACGATGGAGTAATTGACTCAGAACTTTACTTTCTCTTTCACTGTAAGTTTCGATTTATCTTGAATTGTCACACCCTTCCTCTCAGCTGATCAGCGCAAATAAGTTTAGGTGACGGTGCGTATGTTCCTTCGTCTAAACATGGCTAAACGGGTGCTCTGTCGTTTGGGTCAGTGGTGTTCACGTGTTTTCGCAGTGGAGTGCGAACCTAACTCGGATCCGGTTTATTTTGGCTTGAGCAAAAATCCGCAGGCAAGCCTATCTGGCGAGCAACAGACTTTTGAAAAAATATTTGGTGGGGCGAAAAGTTATTCGCTCCACATTTGCACCGATGACCGATTTCAAAGAGCGATGCGGTATGAAGATCTTAAAAATAACTTAATTTCGGCGTTACCAAGAGGCAGCTTATTGGACGTGTTCTCTTTTCTCCCAGATGTGAAAAACTCGTTGTTCAGGGGGTTTCTCATCAAAGATGCAGAGGCAATACCGATGTTCCATGAACTAGTTATGGGTTCTTGGGTGAATGTGTGCACTTACGTCCAGGAAGAAGACGGCCAGTGGTGGCAGCACTTGTGGTCCAAGTCAGAAGATGCCACGGAGGTGCTCGTGGATAAATATTGCCTTGTACCAGCTCGGATGCCACAGTATCACCCATCAACGCTAAATATAATGGGTAACGATGTGTTCTACAGCTTTGGAGATGCCCACAAAGTTATGGAAAAGGTAAGGAGTCTACAGTGATACATTTGGTTGTTCGCAAATTGAAAGTTCTGTCTGCGCACGTTTTTCTGCCTTTCTACAACTAGTAGGCTATGTTGACATTAACTGCCTACGTCACACGCCTCTCCCGAACAATCGGTCAGGCGCTCAAGAGTATAATATTCCCATCTAGCGACTGAAACAGGTATTACATGGAATAAAAGCGAGGAATGCCAGCAGGGATCTCGAACTCATATCCTGAAGGGCTGCTGACTCTGCAGGGTGTTGTGATTTACTGTCAATCAGCAGCCGATAGCCATTGGAAACAATGTGTGAAGACCTTTGCTAATCAGTGACTTAAATGAAGCGCTTAAGTACATCAAAAACCACCTGACAGTGGCCCTCCAGGGTTTGAGCTTGAGATCCCTGTGTTGAAGGGTTCACTTTCTGTTTTTTTAATTGTGTATCATTCCGAATTCTGTGTATTTTTGACTGACCCAGTCTGTTTAATGTGGAATGAACAATAGCTTAGATACTTAGGCTACGTAAATTTCTGACGACCGAGTATTTGGGGACTAGCTATAGACCAAGAAAATACAAGTAAACTAAAAAAAAAAGCTGGTACTGTGACATCTATTAAACTCATACACCAAAAAACATTTTGAGGTGGAAAATTCAGGTTCAGGAAGAAAAACTCCCCAGTATTTTGTGCCAATCACTTGCTAATTAACACAATTTTTCAGCCAGGAGGTAGAACTAATTAGTGAAATGGGTTTACTTTCTGACCCTGGGACTTTCACACCTCTGATTTTCTGTGTTAATTTAACTCAAACAGTGTTTATACAAATCCAAGAGGGATCAAATGCACTCTATTATAGTCTGTTTAACATTGAAAATTTTACTGTGTACCTTTCTCTTCAACAGAGCGTGGAAATAATTCCAGAGACAAAGGAATTGCTGGAACTGGTGGATCAGAATCTGACACTAAAGAGGGATGGGCAGTTCCCAGTCATAGTCATTGAAGGATTGGATGCAACAGGTTAGTTTAGTACACAGTAGCCTACATTTGTCACTCACTGAATATTCTACGCAGTAATTGAATACCATTGGGGGGTGTTGAGCTACGGACCTACAGTGTAAGAGGGGCAGTTTGTAGAAAATTCCCCCTTTAGAGCAAATGATGTGAATATTTTATTCTTTACATTGCATACTTGTACCTTTAATATTCACACAAGCTCTGAAACGAATACTAACACAGTTTGGGTCCCTGTGGTTTTGGGCCTTTTGCTTTAGTGATTGTCCTGGAAACCGAGACTGATGCAGCCTATTCATTCTGAATTACTTGTAGCCTATACTGCTGTATCGTCAATACATGTGTCACTGAATCAGTCAGTGTTTACGCAATTGTATGTGCTGTAATGCCTTTCTTTACTTCATTCACTTTTTCCACATCTTTTCTTTTTCATCCTTTCCATCCTTATTTCCTCTTGCTGTCATTCACCAGGGAAAACTACACTGACACGCTCTCTGACAGCGGAGCTCAGTGCCGCTTTGCTGGGATCTCCGCCGCAGTGTCTGTCTCCATGGAGACAGCGCTTCGACTCAGAGCCCGCCCTCCTCAGACGGGCGTTCTATGCCATGGGGAATTACATCACCGCTAGCCAGATTGCTGTGGCAAGCCAGCACAGTCCCGTCGTGGTGGACAGGTAGGAATACCAAATCAGCCTCTCATTTGCCCATAGGAATTGGCACCCTATACTGATCTCTGTTCAGAGCTGGATTTAAAATCAGAGCCCACTGCCATCTTTTCTCTAAAGGGCATTATTCATTTGTTTAGCACTGGGCTCGGTCCAGGGCAATATACTGTAAGTAAGCTTTTTTTTGTTCCAGATGCTTCCAGTAATTTAGGTTTGATCAATTACCTAGTAGCTGTACCTATTTAAGTGCTTGAAGGGAGAAACATTGCCAGTGAAATATTCACGCATAGCAGTAAAATACTGCTAAAACTGTCTATTCAGCATTTTTTGTTTGTGGATATTGGACATTAGGCCCTTAAACAATGTCATGGCTGCTGTCTCAGGCTTAATTGGTTTTTCAATCAATTGTTCCAGTCCCTAAAACAACCTATTGGAACATTGAGTTAATTGTAATCAATTACGATGGATACTAATTGGTTCCGGGCACCACGGTGGTACAGTGGGTAGCACTGTCGCTTCACAGCAAGAAGGTCGTGGGCTCGAATCTCGGGCCTTTCTGTGTGGAGTTTGCATGTTCTCCCTGTGTCCACGTTTTCCAGTTTCCTCCGAAAGTCCAAAGACATGCAGGTAGGCCGATTGGAGACCCTAAAATTGCCCATAGGTATGAGTTTGTGAGGGAATGGTGTGTGTGTGCCCTGCGATAGATTGACGGCCTGTCCAGGGTGTATTCCTGCCTCTCACCCAATGCATGCTGGGATAGGCTCCAGCACCCCCCGCGACCCTGCACAGGATAAGCGGGTATAAATAATGGATGGATGGATGGACTAATTGGTTCCGTATATATGTATGAGGGACAAACAAAAATACATTAATTGTATCTTTCACAATTGCACCTGCTACACATTTATTTAAGAAGCTTCATTCATGGATGTGTGTAGCCAGATCCAGATTTGAAACCCAAATCTAAAATCAGTAGGTTTGTGGGCTGCTGGGCGGTTCATCCTTTAAAGGCACTACTCTAGTGCGTGGGCGAGCCCCACAGTCTGGTATTGAGCCTGGATAAAGCGGATGCTGATTGAGGCCAGCAGCCCCGCAGGGCATTGCAGTCAGCCCTAGTATCACCCAGGGCAGGGAGGGTTTCAGTCAGCCTGGTTGACAGTACAACAGAAACCCTTGTGGTCTGTCGGGCACCCGCTACACCACCTGTTAAGCCACGCGTGAAATCTTCCTTTTACTCATGTCTGTGTGGGTGCGACCTCTGAACTGCGGTGTTACACACAGCAGCAACTGACGTCACACACTTCGACACTTCAAAGGAGAGCGCATTCCTGTTTGCATTCTTCGAGAACTGATAGTGTATTTTGCGCCACTAAGCACTGATACATGTGACTGAATGTTACACACCGGGGAGCAACAGCAAAAGAATGAAAATATCTGTAGCTCAATTAAACCTACCTGGAACAATAACCAGTGCACATGCACACACACACACACACACACACCTTCTTTTCATACTCCATTGCAAAGCTTATCAAAATTCATGCACTGTACACATGAATTAAATGAGATGTACAGACATTAGACACAATGCTAAAGATCAAAGGATGCAATGAATGGAAATATTCCCCATCTGTAATAGATCTGCAGTAGAATAGAGGATAGTAAACTTTTGACCCTTTTTCAGAGAATGGGCCTATATGTTATTTTAGGTGATTTACATGTTACGAACGAATGAATGTACAAGATAGTATCAGAGTTACGGCCATCTTGCGGTTGTCTGAAGTCCTGAGGACCACAACGGCCTCTTCCGCCTGCAGGTACTGGCACAGCACTGCGGCCTATGCCATCGCCACGGCGGTAACGGGGAAGGTGAGCAACCTGCCTGGCCCCGGGTCCGAGGTGTACCGCTGGCCGAGTGACCTGCTGCGCCCGGACCTGGTCCTGCTGCTGACCGTCAGCCCGGAGGAGCGGCTGAGGAGGCTCAGCGTGAGGGGCGTGGAGAAGACCAGGGAGGAAGCGGAGCTGGAGGCTAACCACCTGTTCCGCACCAAGTAAGTGCAGCAGCGCCACCTTGTGAAGGCACAGTGCATGGACACCGTGTAATCAATACAGCTGTTCATTCAGCCCTGATTAACAGAAGTGTTGTAAGACTGGCAATTAATTGCTCGTGGTCTACCACGAGCACTCCTTCCTTTCGTTAGTGAATCATCATTCTTTAGGTAGTGAAAAGCCAAGACAGGTGTGTACGGGTCAGAAGGGAGCTCTCAGTTAGCCTGAGCCCTCAGGCCGGGTTCAGGTCAAGAATTTATTGTCATTGATTCGGGCTGCATAGTATACAAAATGTCTGTCTGTTTGTATTAAACTCACATTTTTACATGTGAGCAAAGTCCAATGTGCAGATTTACGTTTTTGAGTCAACCAAATTACATTACATTACATTACAGGCATTTGGCAGACGCTCTTATCCAGAGCGACGTACAACAAAGTGTATAACCGTAACCAGGAACAAGTATGACGAAAACAAATACTCAGACTTTCTCTATTTGTTAAAATACATCAATTTTAATCACCCAACAGCTCCTGTTTGTTGTAACTAACTACTATAGGAACGAAATGGAGGTTGGGGGATATCCTATCAATGATAAGTTTACAACAACAAAAACAAAGTCAGAAAAAGATGCGACAAGATGGATGCGATACCAAAAAAAAAAAAGTGAGTCGACGATTGCCGGAAAACAGCTGCACAACTTGCATACGCTGCTGTCCTCTCGCTCTCTCCCTTTTGCACAACGTGTGTGCGAGTGGTCTGAGCTGCCTATGTGAGTTATGCAGCCGTTTTCTGGAAATTTCTGACTCGCATTTTTTTATTTTTTTTATTTTTTTCAGGTTGGGTGGGGTTTAGCCTTAGTAAAATGCATGTGATCTCAGGCCGGGTTGGGTCTGGCTTGAATTTTCAGGCCTGTTGAGAACTCTAGAGGGGAGCCATAATCTATTTCCATAATTATAAGTAGTACCATTATTACTTTGGTAGTACACAGCTACAGACATGCTCATATTGTAGCCCACCCGTCAAAAGCTATTCTGGAATTTCTGTGCGCTTTTATTTTCTGTGTTTCCACTGCTTGTCTGTACGTCAGAACAGTTTGCATTTGATGCTTTTCTTGGCCTAACAGCTTTGACTGCATTTTTTTTTTCTTTTGTCCCTTTTTTGCTATAAAATATGAGGTAAAGCAAAATTAAAAAGTATGTGGCCTGGAGAGGCAGACAGATTCAGAGTTCTGCTGACCTCATCAGACAGAAACCTGCAGAAGCCTGTACTTTCACTGTCATTTTACAAAACGGCCATTTACGTTTTTTCCACAAGATAGGGAGAACAGTGTGTCCACAAAATGAATACATTTAGCATTATGTGTTTTGTGAGCAGCAAAGAGCACTCCAGTTAAAGTATGCATCTTCCCATTCTCTTCATTCATGAAAATGACTGGGTGAGTAGTGCATTTCACTGGCTCCTCTCCATGCTTTGCAGAGTGGAGCAAGCCTACAAGAGGGTCGAAGATCCAGCCTGTGTCGTGGTGGATGCCAGTCCTCCTCCAGACCAAGTGCTTCAACAAGTGCTGCTTTTAATTAGAGACAAATGCCACTTATAGTCCCGTTTCTTAGAGAGAGCCTCTACGGAGGCTGCAACCTGTTCTGACCACTGGGTGGCACTGCAGTCCTATGAAAGAGCTCCCTCCTCGATACCCCATACAGGACTGACTTCATTTAACAGCCACGGATATTCACAGTCCCAGCAATTTTGTTTGGAGAACAGAAGGCACAGTGCATAGCCAATGAGCAGCCAGAGAACACACAGACTGGTATGAATGCCTGAATGTGTCTGCCATATTACACATTTGGTTCCGTTATATAGCAGGAATCATATGGTTTGGACACATTAAATTTGACAAGCACACATAATTTTACGGTGACTGTTTAACAATGACATCTACTATTCTCTGCTAGAGGAAATGAAAGTGGAAGGGGATCTGTATTCATAAATCAAAACAATTCTATTTGCACACACATGGCTTCAAAGGCCAGCTTTGAACCTCTCTCTTCTTGAAGTTGTTGCAATTTGGCAGTACACAAAGTGTGGCCTGTTCAGGCTTTGTCACACAGTGTGATAGCACAGCGGCCATCAAGCCTAATATTGTACATAAAATAAAAGGTTTAATACATGAGAATAAAATCCTTCCCTGTGGCTTTTGACAACTTGCTTCACACGTGTAGCATTTCAAGCTTATGCTAATAAAAGGAGAGTTTGTTTTCCTTCTCATTTTGGGGTGTGTTTGAGGAACACTAAATGTCTGAGCCATTCAGGAACATTATGGCATCCATTTTGGCATTCTTTAAGTACCACACAGCATGGATGTTCATATCAGAAGCTATGTTCAAAACAGAATCATTCAGGCCTCCTTAGTGGCCAATACGGCTTAGACATTGCAAGATAATAGGCTGGGCTACATCAGTAAATGACTATGACCGGGAGTCTGCAGAGGCAGCGTTCAATTGGCTTTGTGCTGGTGGGTTTAAGTTGGCCAGTATTCTTTGAGTTATTGTTGCATAAGCATGCCCTAGCTGCTCACCAGACTCCAAAAGATAATGAAATGTCATCAGTGAGATGTGCGAGTGCACACGTGCAAACACACACACACACACATACACACACTTGCACTAACACACACACAAACATACATGTGCGTGCACACACTTTCATACACATATGCATACATACACGCAGCAAAAACTTTATCTGGCATCCACATAGACTGCAGGTACAGTAGCTTGTGGCCAGAAGATTAATTTGTTGATTTAGTAATTAAGTCAGGCAAGACTGTGGTCACAGTCTCCACAACCCCCTCATTCAGTGTATCAATATAACTGAGTTATCACACACAAGATAGTGGAACCACAAATCAGTTGGAAACCTAAATTTTTTCCATCCTCAATTGATCTTGTTTTGGAGGTTCCAGTTGATGTATGCATTATTGTGCTACCTGTGCAATTTCTGTCTTAACCAACACCCTGTGGATATCCATAATAGGATTAGAATCGGAACGCTTAGAGCTTTCAGGAAGTGTAAAGACAGAACTTTTAGTGTTGATAAAATGCAGCTGACCATCTGATTGGCATGTATAGACAATTGGTGGTGTAATACAGCAAATAAAATCCACCATACCTCATTTAGCCACAGCTCATAAAAGGTATGAGTAGTTCTATCTGCCATATTCAATATAACTGAAATGTACTCTGCATTCATGCTGTACACGTTTGTACGTAACTCCATTGGCTGACACACATCTGAAAGAATCTGTTATGTACATTGTCCCTAGCATACAACATGAGTAAATGCCCTCAAAGCCACTGTAATTGGCTATAATTTCAGTGCTTGCAAACAGAATTTTTCCTTATTGTTAGTGATCAATGAACTCATCATGCCATAATGCATCATAACAGTTAATAGTCAGACTGTATTCAAATTAGAATTAGCCTATACTATAGCAGTGCTAATCAGGATCAAACCAGTAGTTACAAACTGGTGCTGTGTAGTGACGAGGATCATAAGCCAGGGTTAAGACGGACAGTGACATATTCACACAGTAGTACCAAAGTGGAACATAGCAGCTGCATTTGTTTGAACGGCTAGCTCACTTCTGGGTTTAGCATCAAAGCGCTAAAGCATACATCACAGCCGATCTTAAATCTCCTTTTATTAACTGTGGCGGGGGCAGCCCTGTCGAAAACTCGCTCGCAGCCGCAACCTGAAGGTTCAAGACGCTGACCACTGGTCCAGAGCGAACGAGACTGTCATCGTCGTGCAGAATAAGCCGTCCATTCAGTACCTGACAGCACTGTACCGGCGGGGCAGAAGTCCCAGGCAGGTGAATAAATCTGGGGACCGGGTTGGCGTTGATACACCGGGAGGAAACTTCTGCGGAGTTTGGCAGCGGACGGGATGCGGACACAGAAACTCGGAACGCGCGGCGCATGTGTTTGGCATTCAGGTCCCGTACATTCATTGGCTCAAACGAATGACCCGCTTCAGGTTTGTGTTCAGGGGGTGGGTGGGAGGGAGAGCAGGGTCTTTTTTAAAAAAACGGTGATGCATTCTTTGCATGCATAATTCAGGAGGTGGACAAAGGAGGAGGTAGGCTGGACAGGAGAAGCATGGATCTCGATGCTTTCCCCATGCCACTTCATGACTATACAAGCGCCAGTTAAATATTTCATTAAAATCAAAACACACACGCACACACACACACACACACACACACACACACGCACATACTCAAAACAAGACCGAATAATCCAACAAATAATTAAAGACCTCCACCAAATAATTAAAGAACCGGCAGGAATGTAGCAACACGTCAGGTTTCTTGTAAGTAATAGATCAAGAGTAGCCATCCCCTCAGACACATTTCTAATGAACACGGTCCATAGTTACTTGCACAGGGGTGGGGATCAGGAAGGTGTCCCATGGGTTGAAGGCTGGGGGTTCACACAGTAATATGATTGGCTGGTCTGTGGTTGTGAGGTGTGGTAGAGGGTGTTGGGGGGAAAGAGTGATGGAAAATCAGGGGGAGCCTCTCAGGGCCCGAACCTTCAGAGAGGAACCCTCTCCTAAGCCCACCTACAGCAGGGGAACATGGCAGATGCGCAGTCTGCTCCATAAAAAGCATTAGCTTAGCCTCTTGGTTCGTCTTCCACCAGATGAAAAGTTAGGAAGCCAGGTGCAGACAAGTAACCAAACTAGGTTCAGGACAGCAGATTCCCAGTAATCAGAAAATTGAGGGTTGAATTGAAGCTTTAAATAAATTAGACTTTTGCGAAATTATCCCCTTAAGTTGCAACATGGTGAAATTTTCAATTAGCCTGATCACATGATATATTTGAAAGTTTTAAAGCTCACAGTTCTATCTCTATAAACTATTTTATGGTACCAATGTTTTAGTGACAATGGTTCCTTATTTTGTATGTGGGGTGGCAAAACAAGCTTGGGGATCACCTCACCTATGCATTTTGGAAATCCTCAGACAACATGAATCACAGTGGAGTCAGTGTTTTCATGACGGTAAGGAACCACTGAACAAAATTCACAGTAATTTTTAGTCCAAAAAACATGCTGTCTTGGAGAAGCATGAATAGAACATCCATTGTTTACTTTGTTTACTCTCCTGAGGAATTATCATTGTTGTCTGTTTTGCCATTATACGCCAAACGTATTGTGTACATATGAATGTTATTATCTACAGTTTGGATAGACTCAAGATGAGGCCACCTACAAGCTTCTTGAACGAGTACTGGCCAAGCAGTCCATCAGTGTAGCCAATAGGACCCACCGTGGGCCATCTTCCATAGTTAGTTTGTGTTTTATAACTTTATAACTGCTTTAGACGAGGTCCCGAAAATGAACTGGGAGGCGGACAACTGGGAGGAGCAGCGATGCCAGTCAGCAGGGACAGCTAATGTTGCTAGTATTCACGCTGTACAAATACAATGGAGTAAGCTCCACAAAATCGCTTGTGTTATACCAAAGTGAAATATCCTTTGAAGTCGTAGTGAATGAACATCAGGGGAAGCGTTTAGTTGTATATGCAGCATGAGATACACCAAATAAATGAATGGCCCTTTACAAGGCTGTAATATGAATGATGGGTATGTTGAACCAAGTACATTCTTTTTACAAAAAAAGCAACCCCAGCTCATGATTATGTGGTGGTGGTCCTGGGGAGGGTTGGGGGGCTGGGGGGGGGGGGCTGTTATGTGCACTGAATATGTTCCCCACTTTTACATAAGCTGCATGCACAATAGCCTTTCACTTGAGGCCTTGGAGTCTGGCTCTTTCACCTGCAGTTGCACCCTTCTCCTCTGATTTGGGATGATAAGGTTTGTGAACTCTGCCCCGTCTTTCCCTGGCGGCTGACAGAGAGACTACATTGAGATTCGCTAAATATTTAAACAAGGCCCCAATCTCATTAAAAACTGAACCGGGCTGCACTCCCCTGAAGGCTGGGAGCACGCTCAGTCACTCCACTGGCTGGATATCAGTCATTACTCAGCGGAGAGTGACACAACACTTATTGTCTATTGCTTCTTAAAGCAAGGCGCAGGGTGCAATAAATCATGATTTTCTGTCAGATTTTGACAGGTCCCACCTAAAATCGGCATATCTGGAACTAATTGCGCTTCGGCTGAGATCTGACAGCTCAAGACTAAAAAAAAAAAAAAAAAAAAAGAGAAAACGTCATGCCCTACCAGCCTAATGTTTACTCAATGTAGCGTTTAGCTCGCCCTCACACAAATACGGCTAAACCGTGAGCCCAGAAGGTAAAAAAATACGTTTATTCTATGCATCTTTCAATCTTCTTTCCAAATAATTTGGGCAATTAATTTACAGGACCCGAATTATGCTGCGTTACGTACGGCTGTCGCTATTGGGCACACCCCCGGATTGTATTTCTGTGGCGAGCTCGGAGTGGCCCCGTCCGCTGTTCTGTGTTCCCGCCCACCAAATACGGATCGCTCCCGCCCAGCGAGAACAAATCAAAGCCAAGTGCACCACAGCTGTGCGTACGCTCTCGAAAAACTGTTTATTTTCCTCCTGACGCCATTAATCCGTGGCATGCTTTGGGCTTGTTGCTGTTTCTCCCAAGCCACTCACTTGGAGAGCAGGAACAAACAGAATCACTGGAGGAGCTGCCAGAACTTGGGGATGAGGAACACAGTTTAGGTTTTTTTGGTTGTTGTTGTGGCAGTCACCTAGCCTGGCAGGGAAAGTCTAAACAATGCTTAAGCACTGTGAGATATAAAATAATTGAACACTCACTTAAAGGCATAAATAAACTCTAAGTGACAAGGGGTCTCATATAAAATGGTCTTAAAATCAAATTATATCTTAAATAGCGGCTCATACTGAAAGCCATGACTAAGCAGATATTCATAAAATCTGCCTTTCTGTGCATGGGGAGTTTGCCAGCTGGGATAGGCTCCAGCACCTCCCGCAGCCCTGACCAGGGATGAGCGGGTATAGATAATGGATGGATAAGTTAATTACCTGCTGGTTATGTAGAGGTACTGCACGTTTGAGGGCTGCATGCAAATCCCTGAAGTGGGCTGTGTGCGTGCTTTAAAAATAACATTAAATTGATGTGTTTTATTTAAGATGATAAGGTGTCTTAGAAATAGTGTGCTGCAGGATAAAACTATTACTCAGCCACGGTTGTACTTCCATTATCGTTCAAATTGAAGTTAATTTGAGATTTATACAGTACATCACAGGTGCATAAAATGGTAAATGGACTGCATTTATATGGCGCTTTTTTCCAAAGCGCTTTACAATTGATGCCCCTCATTCACCCATTCACACACACACTCACACACCAACGGTGAAAGGCTGTCATGCAAGGTACCAATCAGCTCGTTGGGAGCAATTAGGGGTTAGGTGTCTTGCTCAGGGACACTTCGACACTCCCAGGGCAGGGGATCGAACCGGCAACCCTCCGACTGCCGGACAACCACTCTTGTACATAAACCACTTCAAATAAACATAAGCAACTCTTTCAATCTCAGTTATTTTTCTAAGTCAAGTTTAAGCACCACTGGGGAAATGATTTTAAGACTGCATTTAAGCTTAAGTCCAAGTAGATTTTTATACATGAGGCCCCAGGTCCCTGAGTCTTGCTTGATTGGAATTGATTGCTGAAATGTGGCGATGCTTTGGACCTCATAAAATACAGTTAATCATATAATGTACTAATACGTTGCCTCTTCGTCAGGCTCAAATTTAAATAACAGCAAAACCGCAACACATTTGACCTGGATGCAATCAATGTTTGTCCTTAACTTTGACACATAAATAAATGCAGGTGTTTGTGTTTTCATTGTGATTATTTCCTTAGCAAATAAATAAATAGATAAAACTCACCAAACTGATTTATTTTTAACTGATTATTCAATTATTGTTGATTGAATCCTGGGGCCTCATTTATGAATTAATCTTGGAGTTAATCTTAAATGTAAGTGTACATTTGTTTCTTAAAATATGATTTATAAAATGTTCATATACAAAAAATCCTTCCTGCACATGATCTTGTTATGAATCTCAAATCATTATAAAATTGTGCACACATGAACAAGCTTAACAACTCCACCCACTGAATGCTCAAAATATTTCACTCTTGCACATATTAATATTTCTTAGAATTATTTTATATTTGGTGTTGTCAATGACAACCATCAATACAAGCCGTCTGTTGCTTGCTGTCAGTATAGCTCTCAACATTATAATGTTTCTGTATACCAATCATTATGGTGTGATGCATATTTAAATTGCACATTCATTTTATGTTTTAAAATCATAAAGGCATTGATAATAATTATTGTTAGATGTTCCAGCAGTGAAGCTGTTTTTGTTCTGTTTTTCAGGGGTCCAAGCAGCAAAACAAAACTAGTCTGGGGCTGCTTGGCCCTGAATACCATCTAAGTCTAAGCCTCAATAATTATTTTAAAAATGTTGACTTTTCAAAACAACATGGCCGCCACATGTCAATAAGTTATTGTGGGTGTGGCCATTTTTACTAAAATAGCTATAACTCATGAACACTATGGCTCACAAAATTTGGCGTAGAAATACAGCACATTATTCTGAGGACGGAGGCAAGTTTTGGTGTCTCTCTGCCAATAGGTGGCACTACAAGAACCAAATAACTTTAAATGAAGGCTATTAATATAATACTAGCTAGCTAACTACAATGCAAACTGTGTTTCACATCCATTTGCGTTATTTTTCTGTGCTTCAAAATCATCGTACTTGTCTGCTGTTGCTAGGCGTTCAAGATCAAAACCGCCACCGACTTCACACCACCACCACCATGCACATTTCAACAATGGGGAGTCAGCAAGTCAGCTAGCCCCTCAGTAAGAGACATTCACGGTTCTTGGTCGGCCCTCGGGGTCTAGCAAAAAAAAAAAGCTCATAAATAGCAACAAAGATCCTTCACTGTATGTGTGGGGCCAGATATCATTTTCATTAGTGTGCATTATCAGGTTTGGCTGGACAGATTCCGCTGGATGTCCACTTGTGTCTAGCTATGCTCTTGTCACAAGTGGACAACTGTGTGAATTGGGGGTGAAAATAAGCACCAGCCCCAGGGCTGTAAAAAACTGCAGGATGGCGGATCCTTATCCGGGCTAAGCCGCGTGAATCCCGCTGCAACCTTTTAGCGAATGTGCTCGTCTCCTCTTTCATGGCGAATGCCTACCTTATGGTCATCTCACTGCCCACTCTGAAAATATCACGTTTGTGGCCACTGATCCTAATAATCATAAAACGTATAACCGGTCATGTCTGGAAGCAACCGGAACCTAACAAGGCACTTGGCTTTACGACTGAAATTTTTGGGAATTTCACGCCGTGGTCAACTGACACCTAATGAACGTCCCGCACGGAGGAGAGTCCTGTCCTCAAAACTCGACTTTTTAAATCATGATGGCTTGTTTTATTGGAATATTTTCTTCACAAACTGTCCAAATTTCAAAACAGCCTCAATATAATTTGAGCACTGTTTAATTTAACTGCTTAAATTAATTTTGTATGCAGTTTACAATGGTTCAGCTTTTAATCACTGCTCATTACTATTATACTTCACTGTGATGGCAGGCAAATGCATACCTAAATGTAACCCTGGCGTTTTGATGAAAATGGGTGCCCGTGTGCTCCGCTATGTTCCAGCTTTCCCCCAGGTTTCTAATAATGCAGCAAGCCCTGCTATGATCACCTCAGGCCTCGTGGTGCCAGAAGCAGCCCCCCCCCCCATCCCCTCCACCCCACTCCACCCCACTGACCCACTCCTCTGCAGTCTAAGGAGAAAGATTCTGCCAGGTATCACATTAGATCAATAAGCTCTTGTTCCAGACTGAAGTCTCAGGGCTCACTCTGCCCCTGGTCTCCAGCGTTATAAGAAGCAGAGATTGCGCGATGTCTCCAGGCAGAGCCGGTCCGCGAGGTGCATCGCTGATGCCTCCCCTCGCCTCTCTCTAGGCTATACATTCATCAGGAGAGCCAGGCGTGCTTTAAGAGTCAGTGCACATATTTTTGCAGTCTCTAAATTTGCTTGCGTTACACACTGCACACAACACCCGACCAAACAACTGAATCGCACTGATTCAGTCTCAACAAAGTTGGCATGCCTTAATGCCTAAGAGCTAATTGGGCACAGACAATTTTCATTAATTTGTTGTGTTGCTAATCTTCGCCATTCAGCGTCACAATGAAGTCCTTATGATTCTGCACCACCTGTTTTGTAACACATTAGAGATTTTAGCGCATTAGATCTCACATTTCAGCAACATCCTGCAACTCCCACCACATGATAATATGATATGAAGGAATTACCCCCGCCACCACCAATCATATAAATTATGAAAGTGATATTTTTTCTAATTGTTTTTATGTTTGTTTTAACTTACAAAGTGATTTTTAATTTTTTTTCTAGAGGATAATTAGTAAAATTGTAAATGGTGAAAAAGCTCTTTGTTACCCAGGAGGTAAAGTTACACCACGGATATGTTTGAAACACGCCACCGAGTCTCAGCCAGTGGGACCTTTACAGTCCCATGAGGACAAACGCAACAACAACAGTAACAGTAGTTTAATAACAGGGTAGCCCATTTATACAGCATCTGTGAGCCAATATTTTAGGAATGTTCCAGAAAAATAGCAAATTCTGGAAATTGAAGAAAAACTTTATATTCCCTCTCTGGCATGTGGGAAACATATAAAAATGTGAGGGATTTTGCCAGTGTCCAGTAGAGCTATTGGGACACTGGGCTGTCAGTGCGCATGTATATAACCTGTGTCCAGTAGTAGTAGCCCTCTGTCTATCAAATTTAAATTGAATTCCAAAATGTCAAGACAAAATCACTTGTACTGTCAGGGCATGTACAATATTTAGGAAACAACACAGTAAATCCTGTGTTTTAAACAGGCGAGTCCTGTAGTCATAGCTGTTCAACATCAACAACAGAAACAGCAATTACTACTACTACTACTACTATCCATCCATCCATTATCTACACCCACTTTTCCTTGGGGTTCCATTCCAGCGTGCATTGGGCAAGAGGCTGGAATACACCCTGGACAGGCTGTCAATCTATCGCAGGGCACACACACCATTCACTCACACACTCATACCTATCGGCAATTTAGAGTCCAGAGTACCCGGAGGAAACCCATGTGGACACAGAGAGAACATGCAAGCTCCACACAGGGCCAGGTTGGATTCAAACTCAGGATCTTCTTGCTGTGAGGTGGCAGTGCTACCCACACTGTGCCACCCTACTACTACTACTACTACTACAAATAATAATAATAATAATAATAATAATAATAATAATATGTGTGTTTGCTCTCCTTCTCCTTGTGTGCAATTATGATGTGAAAACCAGTGGAGGACTTTGGAAGTGGAAGACCCTAGTATCTAGACATTAGGCATGGGCCTTAAAATATTGACAAAGCTTTTTAAAACATTGAAACAGATTTTTTAAAAATTTGACACAATGAAAACAGCTTTTAAAACATTGACACAGCTTTTTAAAACACTGAAATGTTGAAACACAGCTTTTTAAATAAAATATAGCAAAAGCTTCTTAAAACATTTGAAAGTTAAAAAAAAACAAAAACATTGAAGTACTGAAACAACTTTTTGAAACCCTAAAACAGTTTTTAAAATATTGACACTGCATTTTAGCAGACGTATTGGTTCTGCAATACATGTTTTTTTCTCTCGCTGTGTGCATGTGTGTGTGTGTGTGTGATAATGAATATGTGTGTGCAGAACATGATGTTGTTTTCAAACTCTATCCATGGGAACATTTTGAGCCAATTCAAATTAAATCTATATGTTCTTCCTCTGCCGGCTCCAGTGGACGTTGAAGTGACAGGGGGGGCCACGGTAGCTTCGCTAACGTTGTTCTCAGCTGCCCTGTCGTTAGGCTACTAGCCGCCATGTTAACGTTAACGTTATCCGCCTCAGTTAAACCTTGCAAAGCATTGTTAGTTGAACCTTGCGATTCCCCCTTGCCAGATTCCTCTTTCTCCTCGTCCCTTTTTCACTCAAAATAAAAAAGAATGGGCTTCATTTTTAGCGATGTCTGCACGTATAACGTTAACTTACAGCCTATCGTGTACCGATACATTTTTTCAGTGTTGTTCACCTTTCTCAACTTGACACCGGCTGCGTCATCACAACTCTACTGTGATTGGTGCATTGCTGCTTGTGGAATGTGGGACTTATAGTTTTTGAACGATTCGCAGCGGGGGTAAAAAAACTACGCTTGGTTGTACTCTTTACTCGCACACTGTGCTCGTAAATTATTTTTCTGGTTCGCACATATCTATTTTTAGGGGCAAATGCGAGTGAAATACTCGCACTGTAGTGCCCTGAGAGGTTCTCTAAATCTTCCACTGCGATGGTTCTGGAAAACCAGGCTTGACTGATTTATTCAGCTTCTAATATTTTCTGACTAATAATATTCTCATACAGCACAAGGAATAATACATGAAATTCATTTAGAAGAATATTATAAAAGTCAGATTTGACACTAAACTGTCACTTCTGGTCAGCCATATTATTACCCTGGTCTCATGCCCTTTGCATCAATAGAGTAAGTCTGTCTGACCATAATGACCTGAAAAGATGAGATCAAGTTGGAAATCATATCAAAATCTGACCTCGACTGAACCATAGGTCTGAACTAGGGTTTAATATTTTTTTTTCCAGAGAAATCTAACCATTCCCAAAAAATCTGGCGGTGATATTTAATAGAGCATATTAGTGCAGATATATGTGGACCAGGGCTACCCAACCGTGTTCCTGGAGATCTTCTGCCTTGTATGGTTTATTTTCAACCCTAAATTGGCACACCTGATTCTACTAATTAGCGGCTCAACAATCTCTAGCTGTTGAATGAAGCGTGGAGCAAAAACCTACCGGACGGTACACCTCCATGAACGGGGTTGGGCCGCCCTCGTGTAGACAAATCAAACATGTTGTTTTGTAATTTTAATATAGGTACATACAAGCCATTTGATATTATTTATTTGTCAGAGTCCTGAATATAGGCTAAAGAGAATGCAAAATCTTCAAAATGAATATCAGATATGATTATTAGCTGCAATATTTATAACTTAAGCGGCATACAGCTAGGCTACTGATAGACCAATGTATAGCATGAACTGAAGACGGACTGAGTATTCAGAATCTTTACAACAACAACAACAACCACAATAACAACAACAGCAGCAGCAGCAACAACAACAACAACAACAACAAAAATCCATTTGAAAATGTTAACAGAAAGATCATATTCACAGAATGTATGTATACAGAGGCATATACTGTAACGGTGTCACTTGAGGGTCAGACACTGTCCCCTCAGAAGCGAGGGACAGAGCATGGTGGCTGAAGCCATAACGCCTGACCCCACTGTCCTTCTCCGCCACACTGGAGGGCGGGACTTTGTTGCAACTTTTACTCCTTCTGCTTTTCACATCCCATCGCCATGCCAACGATGATGTCATTGTCTGGCAGCAGACAGCGGCAGGCTTGTGAATTGAAGGCTATTACCCCAAATACAGCTCTTAGCAGGATTATTAAAGTATATTCCCTCGATGACAGGCGATAATCAGGGTCTGGCACAGATGCTTATCTTTTTCATGCACAGAGAGGTCATGTTTCTACTTTGGAAATAGAATATCTGACGGCTCAACCGCGTTCCCCTTATTCACCTACCTTGACTAAGGGAGCACATTTAACAAATGCAAAAAATGAATGCACACACCCCACAGTGAATCCATGTACAGTTTGTGCAGATCCCTGTAGTCCAATTATCAGTGCACATTGATACCCAGTGAGCAAACAGCACCGTGCAGCTTATGAACAAACAAATGATGCTCCTTGGGGTGGATGTGCCTCGGATGTGCCTCGGATATCAGCGAGAGTGCGATAACTGCTCACTGTTCAAATGAATACATGAATGATCAATGTCCCTGGGAGCTCTTTCTTATGAGACTTTGTCATTGGGGAATAAGGAAGCGCTCATTTTATTGATCTTGCCAATGGGAGTGGCAACCTATTTAGTGATACAGATGTGAACTCTAAACTGTAGCTATGAATTAAAAGAATATTTGAATTTGGGACAATATGTCGTTTTTAAAAATTCTAATTAAAGTTCATATTTCTCCATTGCCAAGCTTTTTAAATGTATTCACCCTGCAGCATTACAGCGACTGTGGAAATAGCAATGTATGCAGAGCAACATGAAAGAATTGCCTGTGTCCAGAAAGGCTGGTTGTGCACAGTGCAGATATAAAGCCTGTGTCCAGCAATGATGGTGGCGCACAACACAGATATATAGCCTGTGTCCTGCAAGGCTGGTTGTGCACAGCACAGATATGTAGCCTGTGTCCAGCAAGGCTGGTGGTGCACAGCACAGATATGTAGCCTGTGTCCAGCAAGGCTGATGGTGCACAGTGCAGCACAGAGCTACAACCAGAGCCAATCTCTTTTTCCGGCCGTATCATCATTTCACGCTCGAGGGTCTCCAGCACGTCTACGCGTCCTGCACGTGGCAAGCAGATAAGAAAAAGTAGAAGCAGTGTTCGGGGTAAATCACTCTTTCGCTGGGGTGGACCCAGGCACTCCGACGGCCAGTGCTCCCGGAAGACAACCCAAACTCGCACACACAATTCAGAAACACATTTAAAAGTTATAATGTGCATGTGCGGGAGTGATTTTTGCCAACGAAGAGGGAAGATGTTTATAAACCTGTCAACCACCGGCGGGGCGAATGATCGGAGCTGTTTAATTGGCTGTGAGCTGGGATGGCCGTGGGTTCACCAAGAGGCCAGTGGACTTTAACAGCTCACATTTCATTGCAGACCACTCAGCAAAAGACAGGGAGAGGAGAGGGAGATAGAGAGAGGGGTCAAGGGAGTTTTGAAGGGATTTCATTTTGTCAAACCTTTAAGGAACTGCATGCTTTAGTGTATCCCAAAGGACGCAGAATAAAGCCACTCCACAGATGCAGACAAAAATAACAAAATTATCAGGCTTGCATCCCTCAGACATGTGCTTTAACTCTTTAATGTCCAAACATCTTTGTATGTGTGTGTCACAGAGAGAAAGAGAGAGCGAGGAAGAGAGAGAAAGAGAGAGAGAGAGAGAGAGGGAGAGAGAGAGAGAGAATACTGTACATGAATCTGCCTACATACTACCAAGGAGCCTATTGCAATCACACTGGCCCCTCTCATTAAACATGGTTACATCTTATTATCTCTGCTGTGGATCTGCCCTCTTCTAGACAGATCATCTACAGTCATCAAGTTCCATTACTAAATCGCTTCATCATGTTACATAATAAACCATATTAAAGTTTCTGTGTCATTAGCCAGCAATCCAAGTGTAGCATGTCACTTCTGTATGCAAGCCATATGGAGAAAATACTAAATATAAATGTAATCAGTACACAGACACTCAGACAACAGACAAGAACAGGTAAGGTATGTGCAGTGGAGTCATAGCTCATATTAAATATCATGAAATGCGAACCTGTAAAACAATCTACTGCATGGTATGTATCTCAATAAAAACACATTTTCAACATACAGAAATGTCAGGTTACACATTCATACAAAGCACTGTCTAATAGTCATTGAATTAAACTTGCAAAATCTAGGCCTAATGTTAAGTATTGATACCAAAATGAAGCCAAGTTACAACAAACAATCTTTGCTCACACAAATTAAACAAACTCTACTCCAAAGCAATGGTACACAATGTTTCCCAAATTATTTAATGTGACTTGGTCCTGTGTGTTTTCATCTAACCATCTGAAGAGATTGTGGTCATTCAAACTTTGTGTCACATCAAAGTATCAAATAGAAACAATGGCAGAAGACTTTATTTAAATTAATGCTTTAAACAGTTCATAAAAACATACTATTCACAAAGTGCATGTTTATACTTGGTTTCAAACAACGGGACGTGCCTTTACTATACAATGTTCTTTAATGTTGTCATTTCCTCATTATTTTAAATAAAGTAGACTACCGGTTCAGGCACTATACCATTTCTAATGTTATTGTTTTAGCACAAGCATCATCTAAACGATACCCATCCTTAGTCATGAAATGAAATTATGTGGGGTTTGCATGCAAATCCGAGAATTCATTGATAATTCATTTCAGCAGGAAAAAGAAGGAGAAAAAATGCTAAATAACCCAGGTTTGGGGCTTTATTTTGTGGACATGAGAAGTTGTTTGTGAATTGTCTGTTTACATGAAGTCAGAAGGTACAGAAGTTAATGTTCTTAAGGACTGAGAGTACGTGGTAATTCTGGCTATTTCTGTGGGAAACCCTAAAACGTGCTGAACTCTCGGTGCTGTATGGACATGGGGCATGTCCCACCAAGCTTGGTGGATTGGCATACCTCCCATCCCAATTTTAGAGCTTGTGGGCTATCATTGCTTGTCTGAACTTGGGACTTAAGGATCCAGGATTAAATATCGCCATCTTGGCTGTAAGTTGACCTGAATTTATTTTGTCAATACTTGAACCCCATCTATGTTTTGCCAAGCTTATTTATTTAAACATATGTCATGAATAATGTGCAAATTACATATACAATCTGCCTCAGATGACTGAATAAATCATAATTTTATGCACAGTACTTCTACAGTACAGTACAAGTAAAGTCATACTCTTTATTGTCGATAGGGTGTTCCAATGATAAATCCAATGACCCTCACATGCCAAAATGATGTAGGTCCCCCCTCTTCATCCCCCCTGGCATGCTAGCAGGTGGAGAAACCAAGACTGTGAGTGAGGTACACCAGAACCTGTCATATATCTAAGGTGGAGGAGCCATCAATAGTCCTGTGGCTCCACCTCTCTCTGCATCATTACACCACCACCCCCCCCCCCCCCCTTCCTCACTTCCACCCCAGCTCCAATAAAAATACTCACCTGGGGGACCAAAAAATACCTGCTGGAGATTGGGGCTTTGCGATTTCTCTCAAAGAAAATTGTCCTCTTTATCTCTCTCTCTCTCCCTGCAATCTCCTTTTCACTCCTTTTAACTCACATCAAATGCCTTTAAGTTCTGATATCAGATGTCTTTTTTCTGTGCTGTCCTACCCCCCACCCCCACCTCCCCCTCTCTCCCTCTGTCTGCCTGTGTCTCACAGTGCTACCTGATCCCTCTCATTTCTCTCGACCTGTCAGGAGGACTTGTGGGATAAGGTGGACTGATTAAGCAAACGGGGCTCTAAGAGAGGACCCAGAGAGCAGATGCTCTCATTAAAAATGCAGGGGGAGTCAGGCTTCCTCCAGCCAGAAAGCGCTCCTGTGGTTTAGTGTTTTCATTTTCGCTGGAGAAAGTCGCCCGGAGCCAATTCACAATGGCAACTCCTCGCGCTAGGTGGACCAGGAAAATGAATTACTGCAACATAATATCTCAGAGCGATAAGCTATTGAGTTTTACACTCTGCTACAGACACAGAAGAGCAGGCTCGCACAAACACACACATGAACACACAAACACACAAATATCCACACAGACACAAATTCTGTTCATCATCCATCCATCTACTCATCCATCAATCAATCATCTGTCTGTCTGTCTATCAATCTGTCTAGCAGGGTTAATCAGTTTGAGGCTTGAACATTAAAAAGGCATACTATAATACATTTGAGACAGTATCCAGGATGCTGCTTGCTACAAAAAGCAGCTGACAATGTGTGCCAGTTGTTTTTGCTGACCTATAGGAGACACTTAATGTGCACACACATACATTTCTACAGACGCATGCATGCATGCACACACACACACACACACACACACAGAAACACTGCAGCAGTTTCTATCAGCGTGATGCACACACTATCTCTCTCTCTCACATACACACAAATGCACACAAGCTTGAAGAAAAACACTGTGTGTGTGAGAGAGAGAGAGAGAGAGAGTGTGCATCTCGCTGATAGAAACTGCTGCAGTGTTTCTGTGTGTGTGTGTGTGTGTGTGTGTGTGCATTCATGCACAAACGCACACACACTTGAAGAGAAACGCTGAGTGTGTGTGTGTGTGTGTGTGTGTCAGGGGAAGGGGGGGTGGTTATCAAACAAGAAGCAGATGGGGCCTATCACACCTGTTATCTCCACAGGAACGCCACCCTAAAAGTCCAAGGACCAGAGAAACCGAACCCCAGAGCTGCCAGTGATGTGCTTCCGGCATGAAATACGGCCGGCGAGGCGGAGTGTAATGTACACAACGCCCTGGTTGCCAAGCGCCGAGGAGGATTTTTTGGGTCTCTCCGTGGTTGAAAGGGCTCTCTGGTTTTCCTCAAGTCCTCTCCGTGGGAGCACGACCACTGATGGATGGGCACCTCCACCTCAGAGCCTGACCCCGTTACGCGCCACCCCAAAACCCCCGCGTGCGCTCCACGCCCAGGAGCAATGCAATACTACCCCCGACCTGTTCTGGGATAGCTTTGGCACTGTGTGTCACACGCTCATGTGTGTGCACGCACTCACACACTCACACTCACACTCACACACACACGCACACGCACACACACACACACACACACCCACATGCACACACACACACACGCACGCACACACACACACTCACACACACACGCACACACACACACACATGCACACACACACACTCACACACATACACACACCTACTCACACACGCACATACACATACGCATACATATATACACAAACACACACATACACACACGTAAGAACTGATTGAATATGACAAGCCTGCTGTGTGACGTCTCACTGCGCTGGTGGTCCTCCATAATGACCTGGATTTATGCGTTATGGACATTTACTGATGGGGGTTATGCAGAGGAGAACACATTGGACATAAACACTGATTTTAGCTGCATTCTCCTGATTCTGAAAGCATCCTATCCTCTCACATTATGAAGTGATACTAGAAGGGAGGGGGAATGTACACATTGATTTCATATTTTAATGAAATATTAAATATGAGTATTAATTATAATTCTGAGCTATTTCAAAAAATATAGTTCTGTTAATTTTTTATTTTTATAGATTTGTATAAACAAAGCAATGCAGAATTTCATTTGAAGCACTTCTTCCATCCCCCTGTTTTATACACTGATGCCATCACAACAGTCTGGGTGTCCAGCATCAGGTGTGTGTGTGCGTGTGGGGGTGGGGGGTGGGGGGGGGGGGGTGGGTTGTGGTTTAAGAGGGTGGTGGGTACTAAAACAGTGGAGTATTCTCTTCCTTATCACACAAACACAATGGATTTATCTATTTGATCAGTTCATTTATTTTTATTGTTTTGGATGTCGACATTTGATAGAAGCAGTAAAAGAAACAAATTGAAAAAAAAAAAATACTGAGCATAAATGGAGGTTGCATCAATGAACACCTTTGCCTTTTCGAGCACTATTTCAAACAATTCAACAATTCAAAAAGGCTATCATACAAAGTATGAATGAAAATGTAAATATATTGGTTATATACAGTGCCGTGAAAAAAGTATTTGCCCCCTTTCCTGATTCCCCCTATTGCTTATTGTATATTTGTCAATGAATGGTTTCAGATCTTTAGACAAAATGTAATATTTGAACCTGCGTAAACACAAAATACATTTTAAAAATTACTTAATTTATATCAACCATGTGAAAAGGTAATTGCCTCCTTAGTTCCTCAATCAACCATTCAACCAAATTTATTTTATAGATTCAGCTGACTGAACACAGCCAGGCTTGATTGCAGAAAGCCCTATTACCCTCAGAGTGAAATAGTCACTACCAAATTTCTACGAGCACACAATTCCATGATCAAAGAAAATTCCAGAAGAGATGAGAAAAAGAAGTGAGAGCCATTATCTCCAAATGGAGAACATTTGGAATAGTGGTGAATCTTCCCAGCCTGCCTATATTTTTCCAAGGACACAACAACAACTCATCCAAAAAGTCACATAACATCCCAAAGGACATCAAAAGAACTGCAGACCTCTCTAGGCTCAGCTAATGTCAATGTTCATGACTCCACAATAAGAAAGAATCTGGGCCAAAATGAGATTCATGGGAGAGTAGTAAGTTGGAAACCTCTGCTAACCAACAGAAACATCAATGCTTGTCTCACATTTGCAAAAAAAGTATCCCGGATGATTCCCAAACCTTTCAAGATAATGTTCTATGGAAAGATGAGTCAAAAGTGGAACTTTTTGGACAACATGGGTCCCATTATGTCTGGTATAAAGCAAATACAGCATTTCACAGTAAGAACATAATACCAACAGTCAAATATTGTGGTGGTCGTGTGATGTGTGGGGATGCCTTGTAACCTGGACGACTTGCCATTATTGAGGGAACCATGGATTCTGCTCTGTACCAGAAAATTATTAAGAACAATTGCTGGTCATCTGTCTGTGAGCTGAAGCTAAAGCGTAATTGAATTATGCCGCAAGACAATGATCCAAGCAATCCACATCCGAATGGCTGAGAACAAAGCTTCAGTTTGAGTGGCCTAGTCAAAGTCCTGACTTAAACCAAATAGAGATGCTGTGGCAGGATCTAAAATGAGCAGTGCAGACAGGTGGCCTGTCCAGGGTGTGTTCCTGCCTCTCGCCCAATGCACACTGGGATAGGTTCCAGCACCCCCTGTGACTCTGCCCAGGATAAGCGGGTATAGATAATAGATGGATGATGACAGACTGCTATCCTGACATTCTCCAGTAAAATTTCTTGATAGAATTTTGAATTTTTTGTTTACTCAAAGATTGCAAGCTGGCAGCAAAGCAGCCCCAAACCATGATGCTCCCTCCACCATGCTTCACAGTTGGGATGAGGTTTTGGTGTTGGTGAGACGTGCCCTTTCCCTCCGTACATAGTTTTGTGCACTTCTACAATAAAAGTTAACCTTTGTCTCATCCACCCATAGAACATTGTCCCAGAAGCATTGTGGAACATTCAGGTGGTCTTTCGCTAACTTGAGATGTGCTGCAGTGTTTTTTTGGAGATCATTGGTTTCTTCCAATGAATACCATTCTTGTTTAGCGTTATTCTTATAGTGGACACATGAACAAAATCTTAAGCAAGTTCACAAGATTTCTGCAGGTCCTTTGCTATTACCCTAGGATTGTGTTTGACCTCCTTCAGCATTTTGCGCTATTGTCGTGATCCTTGCAGGATGCACACTGCTAGAGTAGCAACAGGACAGAATTCCCTCCATTTGGAGACAAATTATCTTATTGTGGATTGATGAACACCCAGACCTTTAAAAATACACTATATGACCAAAAGTATCTGGACACCCCTTGGTCTGGGGCTCTTTTTCATGGTTTGGTCTAGGCTCTTAGTTCTAGTGAAGGCAAATCTTAATGTATTGACATAAGAAGTAGAATTATTTTTTGTTATGTATTTAAGAAGATTGTATTTGTGACTGTGACTTAGATGAGGATCAGACCACGTTTAGTGAGTAATTAATGCAGACATTCAAGTAATTCCAAAGGTTTCACAAACTTTTTCTAGCAACTGCAGGCCCTCCATTTCAGGGTACCATAATGTTTGGGACATATTAATGTAATGTAAATGAAAGCAGTCATGCATGCATGCAATCATCCTCTGCATGCAATGAGTGCTTGAAGTCTGTGACTCATAGACATCAGCAGGTGCTGTGTGTCTTCTCTAGTGATGCTCTGCCAACTTTTGCTTGTTTTGGTGGGCTGGTTGCCTTATGTTTTCTCTTCAACATGTGAAATGTATTTTCAGTTAGATTCAGATTGGGTGTCTGACTTGCCCAGTCAATAATCTTCTAGTTTTTGGCATTGAAAAACGCCTTTGTTGCTTTAGCAGTATGTTGGGGTACATGTTGGCCATCCTATTTTTGCAGCTAACTCGTGGTTTGCATCTTGCAGTGTAGTCTCTGTAGTTCTGTTTGTGAAGTCTTCTGCAGTAGTCACTGTCACATCCATTGCTGCCTGAAGGGTGTTTCTGATCTGTCAGACAGCTGTTTGGGGGTTTTTCATCATTGCAATGAGAATTCTTTGGTCATCAACTGTAGAGGTCTTTCTTGGCCTACCTGGCCCATTGTGGTTACTAAACTCACCAGTGCTCTCTTTCTTAATGATGTTCCAAACAGTTCATTTTTTATAAGCCTAAGATTTGGCTTATGTCTCTGATTGTTTTTTTTTTAATTAAAAAAAAAAATACTTTTCTTATTTCTCAGCCACATAAAGGTTTCCTTGACTTTAATTAGCACAATTCTAGTCCTCATGTTCACAAATGCCAATAACAGACTCAAAAGGCAATCAAAAGCCTAGAATCAAGACTAGATACTGGCAGCTCTCATATCTGCACTATGTAAGCATTTGAACATACCTGATTAGTTAGAAACACGTGAAGACATTATGGATCCCTGCAATGTGTAGGCTTTGTGTAAAAAGTGCTGTCATTTTCACATGGTGAAATCTGCACTTTAACCACATGTGAATTGTTTCATCACACATCTGAAATTGTGAAGTACAGAGACAAATCAAAAAACAAAAAAAAATGTCTTTGTCCCAGACATTATGGAGGGCACTGTATATATTCCACATTCTTTGTAGATAATATCCCACTTCTGTTTCCTTTATTGTGAAAGCATTGATGTATTCCAACATTTCTGTCAACTTACTAACATTTATGGAATGGTACGTATTTAGAGTCTTCATCCGCTTCAGGTCTGACAGCAGCGAAATACCTCAAAGACAACAAGATCAGCGTCAAAATCCCACGATACTCTGCTTCGTGACTTCTAAGAATACCTGTTATGGGGTGTGTGTGTGTGCGCGCGGGTGCCCGTATATGCGTGTGTGTCACTGTGTGTGCAAGGGTAAGTATGTGTGTGAGCAGGATGAGGGCAGGGGGGTGCAAAAGGCATTCGTTTAATTTACTGCCTGTCAGCAGCCAGGATGTACAAAGCAACAGAAAAGCCAAGATGCATAAATCTCTAAACTGCACAGGTTACTGCTGCTCTTTATGTTCAGATTCTGCTTGTTTTGGTGTGTTATGAATGATGTCACATTTAACTGTGCAGTCTGCTCCTCATAACTGCCTTTTGCTTTATGAACTACCATATGAGAAATGAAAGCAGTTGATATCAGAGTCAGTGAGTAAATGTGTCGTTAACTGCATTCCCACCAAATCATCTACCAAGACCATTTTAGACTAATATATTGAATTTATTTATTTTAACTCCATAAAACCAGCACTTTGCACAGTGGGAATCTGGACCAATTAAGAGAAAGAATTTAAGCAGTATACTGAACCAGCATTGCACATGATGTTCTAAATTGATGTAATCATTACTGCAAAAAGGGAGCTTGTTCATAAATCACAGTTGAATTGTAATTTTTACACACGGAGAGTTTTATTTTTTACTTCTTTGTGTGCTTTCAGACAAATATACTTTGGAAAAAATTTGGTCTCAGTGGATGTCCATAAAAGTCTATCGTGACAAAAAAACAGATGTTCGGATCTTTTTCCCCCTTTATTTTCTATTTTTATATCTTACTGTTGTCCTCCATTTTAGAATGTCCAACTGAATCCATGCTTGAGTATTTGTAACTATATAAATAAGTAGATTATATACAGTGCTGTGAATAACTTTTTTGCCCCTTCCTGATTTCCCCTATTATTGTATATTTGTCACCGAGTGGTTTCAGATCTTTAGACAACATGTAATATTTGACGAAGGGAACCCCAGTAAACACAAAATACATTTTTAAAAGTATTTCATTTATATCACCCATGAGAGAAAGTAATTGCCTCCTTAAACTGGTTGGTTACACCAGCTTTAGCTGCAATAACTGCTACCATATGCCGATAATTTGATATCAGTCTTTCACATCACACAGAACTGCTTTAAATTTTTCAGACAAACTGGTAGATTTTTGAGCAAGCACTGCAGACAGGCCACCTGTCTTCACTCACCATTCACTCACACACTCACATCTATGGGCAATTTAGAGTCTCCAATTAGCCTACCTGCATGTCTTTGGACTGTGGGAGGAAACCAGAGTACCTGGAGGAAACCCACGCTTAATTGTGATGCCACAAGACAAAGACCCAAAACACATGATTAAACAACAACATAATGATTTATACCGAGTAAAAAATGTGTGCTTTGGAATAGCCAAGTCAGAGTCCTGACCTTAACCCAATTGAGATGTTGTGGCATGACCAGAAGTGGGTTCATGCAATAAGTCTGAGGAATATCAAAGAACTGAAGAAATTTTGTAAGGAGGAATGGTCTAAAATTCCTAACCATTGTGCAAGTCTGACTGGCAGCAATAGGAAACATTTGGCGATGGTTATTGCAGCTAAAGAGGTCCTACCAGTTACTAGATGTGTACCTCGTCCAGCCTGAACTGTGAATGTTTAGACAACGTGTACAAAAAACACATAAAAGTGCAATTTATGGTGTGTTATTAGTTTAAGCAGAATGTGTTTGTCTATTGTTGTGACTTAAATCAGATCGCATTTAATGAGAAATTAATGCAGAAATCCAGGTAATTCCAAAGGGTTCACAAGCTTTTTCTTGTAACTGTATATATAAAAAACGGCAGTAATTTCAACATGAATGCAAAATGCATAAAAATGCCCTTTAATAAACACTTTAATAAAATTACCTTTATCTCAATTCCAAACAGTATGAACAATTTAAATGGCTAATGGTTGTCATTTACTTCTGATTGATCACATTTATCAATGACCATGTATGGGGCTTGTAGTGTATGCGGCAACACAAAAGGATAACACGCAAATTTAGACACATGTGACTAGCAGATAGGACTGACATGCAGAGACCAAGCCCTGAACTGAAGAAAACCAGAAACTTAATACACAGTAAAACACGTGCAGACAATAACTGAAGATGAGCAGACGTGTGGAATGTGAGAAGACAATTATCCAATTACAACAACAATTAAGAAGCGCAAGACACGAAACACAGGAAATGCACAGAACACAGGTGAGAAGTAACACCAGGAAGCAGGCGGTGATTGGCAATCGGGAACTGGAGCCGTGACAGATGTCTCCTCTTGGTGTAAAGCCAGCTATATGGAGGGAAGCACCTACTGTATCGGTAGTTCAAGCCCAACGTACGGCAACATTCCTTTCACTGTGGGTGACAATGAAAATTAGAATTGGTGTCCAGAGAAAAGTCATGCGTGATCAATAACCACCAAGCTTGCTTTCCTCCCACTCTTAGAAGACAAATTACTGCCACGGTTCACATGTTGTATTAATTTAACTTTGTGCTCTTAAGCGAGAAGCATGAAAACGAAAGACTGTAAAAATACCGCAGAAATAAAGTGAGGTGCACATTTGGCTAGAGAAGGGCTTTACAGTTTGTCTTTGAATTGATTTTTTGACATCATACCTATATCATTACCAGCCTCAGACCTAGGGGAACATGGGCCAGGTACAAACCAGCAGACCAGAGTCAAATATGTATATTTTTTGGATTCAGATACTTTTCTACGCTTTACTGATCTTGTCTGGTGTATTGGAACCAATGAAATACTCTCAAAAACTGTAAACCCCACCTTCTGGTCATATTGGCAGGCTCAATTACAACAGGCAAGCAGACAGAGTTAATGTGTGTAGTCAGCTCTGGCACATATTTTATTCTGCTTTAGCCACAAACTGGCCCAGGGGCTGACGCTTCTTTAACAATCAAGAGCAAGAACACCATCTTTTGGTCTGGCAGAAAATAACTAAAAGCATTACTATTAGTGATAGCATTAGGAAGATCAGCTTTAGTTTATAAATAAATAAATTTAAAAAATGAGGGGTTCCCTATTTTTCGTTCAACTGCAATTTCTCAACTCTCCATATGCCTATGGTATTACTTGTATGATTCTGACTTTGTGCCTATGATACGCAGGAGTTTGCTTCCTGTTTTGGTCCAAATGGTATCTGCAGGCAAGGCCATACTTGGACAAAAATTCAGCCGTGGTATTTAATTCTATGGCTTATGGCCTATGGTCAACAGAAGTTGACGCAAGTCACAGTGGTCCATCCACTTGAACTTTTGCACCAATAAATGAACAAATACATCCAGATGATGCATTTCCATGTTCGTGGAACCAGCCTGAGATTATGCATGCTTCATGACATGGCAAATTATTTTGCTGGAACTTCCATTTGAAAAAGAGCAGACTGTGGCCATGAAGGAATACACATAGTCAGCATCAATGCTTAAAGGGGAATTACACTTTATAACACTTCTGCTTCTCATGACTGATATTGTCCTTCTAACGAATGTGTCGCCCTTCTTTTTTCGATTAGTTATTTCATTTTAAATGTCTAACGTTAGAAACAAAGACCTATTTTTTTTTTTTTTGCGCAAGTCCACATAGTAGTACGGTTTACGATTTTTTCTTCTTTGATTTCGTTTCGCTGCAAAATCGAGAAGAAGCGAAGCAAAATATTACGCTAACTTAGCATTGAAATCGAACAAACTAACGTCTGCTAGCTTTTGTTTGATGCGATATCGGTGTAATAATGAGGTGTATTGTACCCGGTTGTTATAATGCCCCCGTTGAACTTGCCTTGAAAGCACATTTTCATAGTTTTCCACACGATGCAACTTTGTGTCAGACATGGCTGGATCTAATCAGACACCCCAACATAACAGCCGAAGAAGTTCGCAAATGAGGACTACGGGTATGCAGCGACTACTTTGAAGGCACCGACTACCAAGGCGACCGTCTGAAGCCTGGAGCTGTACCCACTGTTTTCCCATCGTTAGTCGAACCACTCGAGGTAGGTACTATGCGTGCTGGCTAACACTATCCCGTCTGTCTGTAATACATAGGATGTCTAACACCAGTTGCCGTATGTCCTGGGAATAGCCTGTGGTTCCTCAATCTCGGCCCGCTCCTGACTCGCTCTCGCTCTTGCTCTCGCACGATCAGCCTGCAAAGTAGCCAGCTCTTCTTTTGTGTATTCCAGCTTGAATCGATAGGGCACAACAATCCCACGGTCAAAAACAAAATCTCCTCCTCAGACATTTTCGGTTTCGCTAGCTAGTAGTCATACAACACTATTTCTACCATAGACATATACAGTATATGTATATATGTCTATGATTTCTATGACCAACCTAATGTTATTGTCTGCAGGTATGCCCACATCAGAAGTCATGCAATGATATGCATCCTCAAGTTCACCACTAAACTGCCTGGGTCTACTTCCTGCATTTGTAAAGGAAAACAACAAAACAGCGTAAAATATTAACATAATGAAATAACTAATCGAAAAATGAAGGGTGACACATTCATTAGAAGAATAATATCAGTCATGAGAAGCAGAAGTGTTATAAAGTGTAATTCCCCTTTAAGTTTGTGCCATTCAAATTATGCTCATTTGGTGTTAATGTGTGCCAGTTCTGGGCCTACCTTCAGCATGTCACAGCAGAAATCAAGATTCATCAGATCAGGTAACCTTTTTCCAAATGCCCAGTTTGGTGGTCACATGTCCATTGTAGCATCATCTTCCTTTTTTTAGTTGACGCCCTTAGAGGTGCCCTTCTGCACATCAATGTTGTAAATGGCTGTGATTTGAGAATTTTTTGTCTTTCTGTTTGCTTGAATGTGTGAGATTGGGGAAGAAGCAGGAATCACACCACAATCAAAGTCTCTTGCCCATTCTAATGTTTGATTGAACAACAACAACTAAACATCTTCACCTGCATGCTTTATATTGTGTGTTGCAGCCACATGATTTATGGATCATGTGGGTGCAATTCACATGAAATCAAAAAAGCTTACTGTAGCTAGCTAGCAAGGCAATGCAAGGTAACTCTGTAATTACAGCAACCAGTTAAACTTCCTGTCAAATACATCACTATTTTTTCAAGCTAACATGAAATGGGAAAGTGTTCAATTGATCTATTAGTGTACCCTTCAATGCCACCGTTTTTGGATGATTTTTTGATATTTTATTAATAGTTGGTCTGGGTCAACTTAGATGCAATGCACATTACTTTTCCGCACATGGCTCCATAGCCTATACATCAGAGCAGAGTGCAGCTATTGGAAATATGATTTCAGGTTTTCTTGCAATGCAACATGCAACCATTCTTTTACAGTATGTGAACTGTTTTTTTAATTCTCATACTGTACTGTCCAGCATCCAGAGACCTATCTGTGTGCGGGATGCTTCCCCCCCACCCCCCAAAGGAAAAATAAATAAATAAATAAATGAATAAATAAAAATCTTTAGTGCCTAGAGCCCAGTTCTCCCCCCACAACAAGCATAAACCTAACTCAGTCAAGGTCTCAGGGGAAGAGGTGGGGGGGATTGTGCAGAACTCTGAGGTCTCATTCCCTTGCAGTGGCCTAATTAATGACTTTTACAGTAAAAGCCAGAACAACATTAGGTTTTAACCCCATTAGTAGACCAGTGTGTTGTGAGGATGAGAGGCGGTGCCCTGTGATAGGGGGTGGGATTTGAATGATCTGCACTGGGATTGTCTGGCCACGGCAGGAGAGCGGGCTTGTGCCCAAATGGAATGATCATATCAGGTGGAAATCGATAATGATCCATGCCTTCCTTAATCCGGATGTGAACACCTCCCCCCACCCCCCCAGATTGGCTCCCTGGACCAGCCAATATTCCATTATTATAGCACTGCCGATCGATGTGCCATGACTGAGCCGAGCGGGGCCCCCATTGGGCCCTCGCAGGAGCCTGGCGTGAGATGGAGAAGCGAGAGCCCTGCACGCTTCAGAGGGTTTGAGGTCGCCTTGACAAGACAGTGCTGTTCTTAAAAGGTAATTAACTGGAAAGGGAAGTTGACCTTGCTGTAAACCAAAAAACCTCCAACATCTCTGGGGTAGTTGGGGGTGGGAGGGCTGCAGAATGCTTGCATGAGACCAACTTCCTCCAACCCCCTTCAAGGATCCAAAATAACATCCAGGCGAGCAAACAGGAGATAGATTAGTGTAGAATCTATCTCTGACCCATGCAATGCCGTTAGTCAACTGGGCCTCTCTGGCTTCCCTTTTTCTCTCCCTCAATGCACCCATTCACTCCACAGGTCCGGACAGAAGCAGACTGGATTGAGCGAGTGGAACGATTTGAATGAAAGTGTAGCCAAGGGGCAGCATCGGCCAAACAAGTTTGCGTAGGCTGCTACCGGCCGGCAGGCATGGCTCATAATGATATTGAACTGGGAGATAACACGTGAAACGTAAATCAATTAAATGGAGGTATAGATTAAATTCTCGCTAGTATGATACCAAAGGAAAAAAAAGCCCTTACAATGGGTATTGGAACCCATCAGCTAAACATTGGCTCCAGGAAACGTTTTGTCTCATTATTTCAAAATCTGAAGCAGAGAATGTGATGCACGGTTTAATGTCAATATTGTAGCAGCGAAGCACAAAGCTCTGCAAATGAAAATAAATACGTGATACAAATAATCTCCTTCCAGTTATTTAAAACCACTGCTCTGGATCTTCGGCAGTTCTTGCATTTATCACTGAACACAGAATTGCAGGACTGAAATATGGACAGAGATCTTACTGCTTGGCTGATTGCAGCCTTTAACTTCAATGCTTAACTTATCAACTTAGATGGTTATGGCTAAAAAAGCACAAGATGGGCTGTAATATATACACATTAAAGAGTCATTAACAATTTTTACGTGCACAGACCCTCGCATTGTGATATGTTATGAAATAATTGTGTTTCATATTTTGCAATATGCTGCTATGCCATGCTGATGCTAGTGTTATTCAGACCTTATGGAATACAGAACAAGTAAAAAGTTTTTATTTAATATTTTCAGAACAATTTTCAGAATAAATCTACATGCTCTGTCTATGCTTTGGTATGTACCTTCCAACCACATAGGGATAATCTTGGGAACCAGACCCCTCTCTCTGATGACAGATCACTTTAGCCTATGCTTTTCTTTGTTTGATTTTCAAACACCTGCTGGCCGCCAGTAATTTGCAATATGCACCTGAG